>NW_027466072.1:3477500-4005000 GCF_046127955.1 Nelusetta ayraudi
TTTAAACTTTCTTTAGGAAGTGGAAGAAGAAGTGACGAGTGGAAAAAAAAAAAAAAAAAAAAAACGTAAAAGGGAACCGGCGGCTCTTGTCGGGTTTGAAACGTGTTCAACCTCCTCTGGAGAAGGGACAGAATGATCCCCTCATTAAATTCTATAAATAAATCTTTCTTATCATTCTGCGGGACTCAAGTGCTCCTGCTTTTAATTCACAGAGTTTCACTTTATCTAGAGGCCGAGTTCAAACCCTGTTCTCATCCTCCTCTTCCTCTACCACCACCTCCTCTTCCTCCTCCTTCTCCTCTTGTACCTCCTTCTCTTGCTCTTTTTCCTCCTCCACCTCCTTCTCGTCCTCCTCTACCTCCTCCTCTGCTTCATCTCCCTGCTACTCTTTTTTCCTCCTCTTCTTCCTCCTCCTCCTCCTCCACCTTCCTCCCACTGCCACTGAGTGGCTCCACTCGAGCAGCAGGATGTTAAATAGTTCAGTCAAAGCTCTCTAATGTTGCAAGAGTCACTTTTCTTGGCCGGTGCGTACAATTTATAAAAATGTTCCTTGGTTATTATTTATTTCTTTTTGAAATTTCAAAGAGCCCATCACACTGCGATAACTGTTCCTATTGCTGAGGTCATTCCAGCACTGGTAGGCACTTATTAATGCAGAAATGAAGAGAGGAAAATGAAATAACCCCACACCCGCCCTGTGGTTGTTGAGATAAGCAGCCTTGTGATTAGAACCTGGAGAATTTAAAAGCTACTTCTCAGGCACTGCAACCCCGTCCCCACTTCAAAAAAACAAACAAAATCAAAACAAAATAATTTGACAAATGTGCAGGGGGAGAAAGGAGGGAGATAAACAATAAACGCAAATTTGAATGATCAAGGAGTCAAACACGTTCATAACACAACAGAGTTGAAACGGCGGAGGAAAGGAGGCCAGCTGTGATTTGGCGCCGACCCGGTCGCTGGATGGAGAGTCGCACAAAATCACTGTGAAATGACAATTTTTTTTAGGCTGGCGCAGGTAGGGGAGGCCAGGAAGCGGCCGACCTGGCTGGCGGCTGCAGGAGCGCTGGCACCTACTGTGGCGGCGCAGCTGCCAGCTGCTGTTCCACTGAGCTGGACGCTGCCGCCGTCCTCTCACCATCGCTCAGTAATGAGAGTGACTGACAAGCAAAAATAATGTTTTATCCTCCTCCTGCTCCGGCTGCCCTAGTATGTCTTGTTTCTCTTTTTACTGCACCCCCTGCACCCCCACAACCCGTACCCCCCTTTTCGGTATCTGCCGCTCACTGTTTCACTCCTCAGTCTGCTCAAAATTGAGCAGAGATTAAAATTAGGATTTCCAGGGGGAAAATTTAATCAGCGGAGCAGAAAAAATAGGACAGGAAAAACTGGGGCAGATGTCATAAATATAATAATGTACCATTTTTCGTGGGGAGTGGGGGGTTATAAGAGAGCAGCTCGGGGGCAAAAGCGTTTTCCAAAAAATGCTGATCGTTGAACATTTGCTGGGAAAACGCTGCCGTGATGTACTAGTCGCAATATCCGAAAACAAAAGTCTGGAGACAGCGGCGCCACTTGGGTGCAGCAGCTGTAATCCCGTGATTACCCTGGCGTGCGACATGACGCACGGCATCTGCGTCAAGCCCACCTCCCACCCACCCCTTCCCCGCCCGGCCGACGGGGAAACAATGACAGCAAAGCCTCGTGGAAGTCGCGTTTGTTTGAAATCCTCGGCCAGCGGTTTTACCGTTGCCGGGCGCAGATCTGTGTCCTTCTGGGATTACAACATCTGGCGTAGAGGGGGAGGGAGGGAGAGACACAGAGAGAGAGAGAGAGAGAGAGAGAGAGAGGGAGACAGAGTGAAAGAGATAGAGAGTGAGGGGCACGAGTAACAAAATAAAATCAGAAGAAAAATGCCAGAGAATTCGGGCAAAACTGGGTTAAATTGTTTAAACGGTGGGTCTGAAAGAAGGAGAGGTTCCCCTCGGCTGTGTTCTTATTCCCTCCTTATTGTTTATTTGTTTGCCAGTAAACTGGTTTATATTTTTGCACCAGAAGCAACTTTTCCTTCGGCCTTAAGAAGAAAATAACACCACCAAAAGAATGTTTTGCTGTGCGCCGTGTGTTACAGTGTTTTCTCACCATGTGACTGCTTCAAGGGCTAAATAAGTATAGGGAATAATAGAAGAAAACCCTTTGCTAGAAAAAAAAGGATGCAGCAGTTTCTTTTTTACTCCCCCCCCCCCCCCCCCCCCCCCACACACACACACACACACACACACACACACACACACACACACGCACGCACGCACGCACACACACACACACACACGCACGCACGCACGCACACACACAGATGTTGGAAAACACAGTGCAATAGCAGGTGACAGTGAACCGAGCGTCATGGTCACTGAAGCCGCTCTCGCTCGCTCGCTCTCACTTTGGATGTGAACTTGGCCAACAGTGATATGAGGGGAAGGGAAATGGGGGGGAAAGCATTTTTAATGACAGCAGTTTTAAAAACACGAAAGTGAGTTCTTTTGTTCACTTATGAAGCGCCGCTCGCTAAACGCAGCAGAGAAAACTTGAATTTGTTCCTTAAAGTATACGTCCTGTTGTGTTTTGTGTTTTTTTTTTGTTTGTTTGTTTGTTTGTTTTTTTGGCAGGCGATGGGGAGGGGGGGTTATTTCCGGGCTGCTAAGACATTGGTGCTCTGCTTTCATATTTACGTGTGAAAGCTTCCTTTGAGATCATCAAAAGAGCTTGCAGTAAACATTTTGCACCGGCATCACACGAACAAGCAAATTAAAGGGACGGCTTGATTTTCTTTAAAAAGAGGAGAATCCCGGAGAGACTCCCAAAACATGGCACCAAAATTTAATTTATCAAAGCAAACACAGAGGAGGAAAATCCTCCGGCGTTTCAAACTGGGAGCCCGTTGCCTGGTTTGCCCCCTGCAGAACGCGCTGTGGTTCGTTAGAGTCCCTTTTTCTTTGCTTTGTTTCAGCCAGTAGACTCTAATAATGTTTCCTTTCCTCTCCTGCTGTCTTTGCCGTGGAAGTTAAAAGACATTTTTCCCCCTTATTTTTCAAAACGGTTCATGCATGTGGAGACTGAACGCGCTGAAATTAAATTGCTGATATTGAATTGAGGTTTACTTCTCCTGTGTGGCCCTGTGGAGACGAGGGTGTGTGTGTGTGTGTGTGTGTGTGTGTGTGTGTGTGTGTGTGTGTGTGTGGTGTGGGGCGGGGGGGGGGGGGGGGGGGGTAGTTGGGATCAAAGCAGACACGACACACAGCAGGCACCAAAATATAGAGACACAAGAAAAGAAAAGGAAGCCAAAGGGGGAAAAGAGGAGTTGAGAGGAGGCGGCAGACAGTCGAATGAAAGTTGATGCATCTGGGAATTCCGTGTGTGTGTGTTTGTGTAGTAGTAGTAGTAGTAGTTGTTGTTGTATTAGCAGTCAGCAGAGGGAGGACGAGAGATTAAGCCCGTGTCACTGGAGTGGGTCTCCGCTGCCCCACATAGTTTATTCAAAGGCTTTAGGATCGGCGGCGTCTGACTCACACAAACGCCTCGCATTCAGATTCTCAAGTCACCTCCACAAACAAGCAGGGTTTTTTTTGGAATCCATCCATCCATCCATCCATCCATCCATCCACCTGATGTGACAGAAGTTTAGCTGCGGCACAGCCAGAAGCCGATGCAGCAGCAAGCTGCCCTTTAAAGGAAGAAGGAAAATAACGCAGAAAGAAAAAACGAAGCCACCGTGAGCTCTTGAACGACAGCCGTCAAAGAAGTTGAGCGCTGAAGGTGCACTTTTGTCAGGAACAAAAGGAGAACAAAGAGCAGCACGCAAGTCTTCCCTCAGTGGAATATCCAGTTTCTGCTTCGCTCTTAACCAGCCGCCCATGGTGGGAACTCAGTACAGCGCCGCAGACAAAAGCCGTGGCGCTCTGATCAATAAAGAGCCCAGTGCTGTCGTCAGCTCACTTGACGGGGCGTAAAGATCTCCTGCTTCGCACGTAGCAGACGCTTATTTGTTTCTTTATTTATTTCCTTTTGAAAAGGTCCTTCCTTCCCAACAATTTCCTCCTGGCTCTTTCCAAGCTGGACTTGCAGAAAATAAAACCAACACATGAAGCACAGAGGGTTTGTTGCAGCCAGTCGTTTTGAAAAGTTCTGCTAAAGCACTCATTTGATACAAATTTGCAAGATTAGCTGCAACAAAACACCTTTTGTGTGCTTTGCATTGAATTTTGGAAGAATGGGATGGAAAAGGAAGCTTGCTCAGTGTGTAAAAAAAAAGAATAGACTGCTGTAGGAGAAGTGAACGGCCGAGGAGGAGGAGAGTCACCCAGTCAGGTGACGTCGGGGTTGTAGGCGTTCATGCGTGGGTTGAATTGTGTGATTACGCGGTTCTGATTAAGGTATATTGCACCCCGTCCATGCACAGCGACAACAAAGAGGTGCGTTTGGCAGCAGCGTCGTCACTTGTCGTGAAAAGCACAAAAATGCTGGATTTTGGCCAACGGTGTTCTGTCTTGTAGCGCGGTGCTCGTATAAAGCGAAGCAGCTTCAGTTTTCTGCAAGGAAAAATGGGAAAAATGTTGGTTAATTTCGGACGGATTTGGAATTGCAGTGTGCAGCACATCCCCACAAGACAAAACAAAATGAAACAACACAAAAAACAGCAATCTAGTGACAAAATAACTATTCAAATGAGGCTCAGCTATCAACAGCTTTTCTCTGCACTTCCATTAACTGGTGAACTGGTGAATCCTGCAGACTGTTACTCCTGAAATCCTCTCTGCATTCTTCTTTTTTTTTTTGTTCACTGCTTCCTCCTGTCGCCACGTAGCATCGTCCTATCACATCTCCACGCTTTATGTTTTCTCATTTATTTGCAGCAGATTGCTCCTTTTTTGTGCAACCCTTCAACAGTTTGCTGAAAATTCTCAACTTTAGTCAACAAATCCTCCCAAATTGCTGAGGACACTTTGTCAAAAGGGCTGCTGCAAAACTATTGTGGCTTCAGGTCGAGCCAAAGCCAGCTTCATAGGCCTAAAGAAGAATAAAAGATACCTCTGACTGAAAGTAAAAAAAAAAAAAATGCTGTGAAACATAGAAAGAGTAAAATAGATCAAAGAAAATAAACTGGTTTCCCTGATTAGAGCATAACAGGATGAAAATGTTTTTGAAACAGAACTGGCAGCACAACACAGACAATCTCAACGTCATCTGACATCAATCTCCATTTCATGTTATCATAAGACAAAAGTTGGTACGCGGCTGTTACTCAAGGAGGTGCCTCTGAGCTGCCAGCTGCCAATCATTGCTGAGGTGGGAGCTAACGCCACCAATCACACATTAGCATTGCATTCAAAAAAATCTAGGAAAAAATCATGGCCATGATGTCATAAACATTGTAGGTGTTAATTTCTCTGCAGTCGATGCTTTTATTAATTTCCTCCAAATCTTAAATTCAAATTAAATAAAGCGTAAAAAAAAAAAAAATCCACTGCTCTGACCTCTGCATCATCGGCTTCAACTTTTGTCACAATTCATTCTGTAATTGCAGACAGATGAGAGTGAAGCGGCACCTGTTGACCTGCTCTACAATGGACTCAATTATGTGGAGCTACAAGAGCGGTCAGAGCGCTTTTTAAAAAGTGCCTTTTTAACCTTTACCTTCACTGCCGCTTCAGAAGAGCCGCTCAGATAAAGTGGTTGGTGTTTGATGGGCGGAATGTAATTCTGAAAAAATTGGTTACTGCACAAATTTTATTTATCCAGAAAGATGTGCTGTGTTGAATTGGAGCTCTGCTGCTTTGGAAAACAATTTCAAACCAAACCGAATGTGACATTCCAAGCATATCCAACCTCAGGAACAGGTGAAGTTGATAGAGTTTAATATGAATTGTGCGAAAAACCTCATCAAATGTTCTCCACAGGGTTTTTGTTACTTGTACAAGCGCTCACTTAAAACAAACAAAAAAAGACCCATTCATGCCTCACTACAGCGCCAATTTCTTTGTAATCCTCACATCGCCGCACTGCATGTTGGCCGTGTACTAAAACCAACTGAACTAAAATTCAAGACAAGAAAAACAAAGCAAAAAAACAAAACAAGCAAATCAAATTTTGCTTGTGTCGTGAATGGAATCCACTGCATTGCAAATTTGTCTTAAAACGGCAAAATGTACACCACTTTGTGGTCAAATTATCCAGTATGGCCTCAAAGTCAGGACCTGTCCAAGTATTCTCTGACCTCAACGTCAAAAACGTAGGTTTCTGTTTTTCTTTTTTGGTAATCAATTCAAGCCCATTGGTCATTTACGCTCTAGAAGACATGTTATAGTGCACAACTGTTATCAGTGCTGGGTCCATCCCATTCCACCGTATGGACTTCCAGAGCAGGAAACTTCACCAGAAGCCTTCAGCTTCACTTCCCTCCTCTCTTCCTCGAGCACTCCCGCTGACTCCATCCCATCCTTTATTAATTCATTCCCCCTCTAAAGACTATGTGCTCAGTTTGTTTGGATGGTTGTTTTTAGTCAAACTCCATAAAAAAAAAAGAAAAAGAAAAATTGCCCAGAGGGGCCAGCAGAGGGCGCATTGAGCGGCCCGTCGGGGCTGGACTGGGATTTAGCTCCTCCTCTGTGATTGCTGCATAATCCCTCCGCAGTGTATCATGTGTATCACATCATTGCAGCCCCCCCCTCCATCCTTGGTCGTCAGATGGTTGAGGGGGAGGACGGGGCAGAGGTGAGGGCGGGATTATCACTGTCTGGAGGAGGCGGTTGAATTTGCTCCATCGTCGCCCCGCCCACGTCCTTCCCCAAATCGCTCCCCTCGGATTCGGCCGTCCCTTCCGGCCACATTCAAGTTGTCGGCAATTAACTTGCGGGAACAGGAAGACACGCTAATCACGCTGAACAGTATGTAGGACAAGAAAAGATGAAGGAGGTGCAGGACATAAAATTGAAAAAAAAAAAAACAAAAAAAACTAATATTAACTAAATCTGCTTTTTGATGAGAGTCAGACGTTCCTGGCTCCCCGTCTGTCCTGCTTTAATCCGCCTGTGCTGAACGGTGGTTGGTGGTTGGTTAGCCTGCAAAGCAGATGGATCAGAGTTGTATTTTTTTTTCTATTAAAATAACGTTCCATTATGAAACGATAGTCGACTGATGTGCCATTTCCACTGGTAGCTGGAGAGCAGGTTGGTTTGGCAGATGCTGATATTGTGTTGTCGCTGTTACAAAAGCAGCAGAAGAGCAGAGAGAGGATTTCAGGGATTTTTTTTCAGGATTTTCAGGAATCTCTGTCAGTTGGCCAAGTTGAGGCTGACAAGCCGTTCCTGGTGCAGTGTCATTATTATGACTAGCCCTTCTCAGAAAGCAGCCAGTGAGGTGGATCTAGTTTAAAAACATGTTAGAATGTTTTGGGTTTTTTCCCCGTCTCTTCTCTTGAATAGCTTAATGAGCTCTTTCACACTTCAATATGAGCCTTTTGTTCTACAGTTCATACGAGTGGTCGTCATCCCGTCGAATAAAGACCTTGTTGGGTCTTGACTCAGTCTTCATTTGTTCTTCTTGGTCTCTGTTGGCGTGAAGCCTGAGGAACGCTGTACAAACCACAAATTTGAACCAAATTCTTCTTGAAAGTCTTATTGACCTGGTTTTAATGTGACAGACACCGTTTTTATTGATTTCCTTTTTTTTTTTATTCTAGACTCCAACCAGGTTGCCTTTTTTCTTGGACCTTGGAGCCCTTTCTCACGGCCCAAGGAGAAACAAACATGTTCTTCCAAGTGGCTGTTTGTTTTTCTGCTTATTCTCATTGATTGCTGTCACTCGCGGCTTCACCCTCCCACCCTGCCCCCTCCTCCTCCTCCGCTCGGCTCTCCAGGCGCCCAAAGAGTCGGATGTGGATCCCATACAAATGCAGAACGTGCTCTCTGAGCTAAACAACGTGGTCGCCCACCGAAGCTCCTGCTAAATGCCTTTAATGAGGCGTCATGTGTCTGTGTTCAGCAGCATCGAGCCTCGCTGTTTGGTGTCACCAAGCCAGTAGCGGGAAACATGTCCGCAGGCCTTTGAAGTCGTGTGGAGGATCGCGAGCGTCGAGGTTTTCCGTCTGCTCTCGTTACCGCCTCGCGAAATTTTGACTTTGTCATGCCGACGCAGAGACAAACAAAGATCAATGGGACGTTCAGAGCTTTTTAAATCTGATATTTAGCCCGTGGGGTAAAAAGATCGGATCCTCGCTCGCTCACCGCTGCTGACGTGATCCTAAAATGCTTGTCATGTCTATTTCAGGATCTAATAAAAAAAGAAAAAGAAACACTGTGCGCGTGAGTGTGCGTCTGCTCTGCTGTGAGGCCGTGTGTGTGTGTATGTGTGTGCATGTGTTTTTGCGCGGCTGCTGCTATTCCCCAGCTCATCACGTCCTATTTTCAGTTGAAAAAAAAAGGCAAGTTTTCCAGATTCCTGCGGTCGGCTCGGCTGCTCTTCCTCACGTGTGCGTGCAGGTGCGTCCATCCGTCTGTCTGGTGGTCAAATCTCAGTAGTCGTGGTCAAATCTTAGCAACAATTTTGACCGAATTCTTTGCATAGAGACGAGATGATCTGATTGGGCCTCCACTGTCGGGCTCCACACGGTTCCCTGTGACCCATTTCACACTTTGACTGCAAGTTTTTGAATTTTGCATAAACTGCGCTCGTAACTGAGCGTCGTTTTCTGTTGTTTTTCCAGAACCAGCGTCTGTGTTTACCGAGAGCAGCGGGAGCCGCCGGGTGTTGTTTAGACTGAGATCAGGAGATATTTGTCTCGCCGCTTCAACGAGCTCTTTATAGTCTACAGTTTACTGTAAAACCAGTCTGGACGTATATAATAGCTCTTCAGCCGATGATCCAAAAGGGAAACGTTGATGCGATTGATGCGATTGCAGCTTCCTGCCAGCCTCCCCACTGGCCTGATGTGTGCCAACCAAAGCTTTGTGTTTTGGAGCAAACCCATAAAGCCTTTCATCTACTGTAATTCTCATTATATAAAAAAAAGGGAGGGGATAGTTTCAGCCTCACATGCGTTTACACAAAATAAAACAACACTTTGGCTTAAGCGAGTGGAACATTTCAGATGTTTGACCCCAGAAGGGCGTCCGTCTGTCCGTCCAAAATGACTCGGCTGTGTTTTCTTTGTGTGAAAGGATGTTAGCAGGAGTGAAAGTGAGGACGGACGAGGGGGGGGGGGGGCGGACGGGCCGGTCGAAAAACCCCTCCAAAGAGACGACGTCTCTCAGCCTTTGTGTCAGTGCGGATAGCCTCGAGTGTTTGAGTTGCCAGTCAGCTTGTCAAAGAGCCTCAGCCGTCAGCAGACGTTCCGGAGAGCGCTGGAACGTCTCCCAGCGTGCCTGCTCACATTAGAAAAATAAATAGATAAAAAAATTTCCACCACGCTATTGAAGATTGAAGGATCCAATTTATTTTCCCTCTGCTCAGTATTATTAACTACAAGCTTTATTGGAAATACTCCTGGATGGAGGTGCGCTAGTCATCTTACAAATGACGTACCGGAGGCCTGTTCCAGCCTGCCCCCCCCCCCCACCCCAGCCCCCACCCCTTCTGTGTGTGCATCCTCTGCAGAATCTGTGACAAAATTTAAAGGTCCCAAACCACATCCATTTTAATGTTTATTTTGCTGCTTTTCCGCCAGGACCAACTCAGCTCTACTGCATCTCCTATTAGTACATACTGGGCTGGAGTCCTGAGCCGGTCACCAGAGTGCAGGTCACTGATTGGGCAGGGGCTGACGAGACGGGGTGATTTCATGAGAGCGACTCTCATCAAATCACAGAATACAAACCTGAAAATCAAACCCACCATTTCTAAAGGCCCTGGCGAAACAACTGCACGCAATTATCTTTTGTGAAGTAGACGAGGGAGATGGTTAGCTAATCAGTGCTGTGATCCAACAACCAGGTGCAGATTTTCCTGTGCTTGGTGGCCAATGGGGCGAGTCATGTTGAGCTGTATTACAATTGTGTGATGGGAAAACATTGTTGTCAGAATAACTCAAAATCATGCAAAACAGAGAGATTTTCTATCACTTTGGTGTCAGTGAGGTCATGAAGTTTTGTTGGGAGCCACTTGTGACATCACAAATATCTTACTTGCAGACTACCGGTAGGATGTTTTTTTTTTTTTTTAGAAAAGTATAGGTTGTCTCATTCCTTCAGAGTTCATTCACATGACAGGAGACACAGTGGTGTTGATGTGGGTCCTTTAATTCACTAGAAACAGATCTGGTATACTTCATGAATAAATGTAGGAAAATCTGGTTGGTTATATTTGTAGCTTACAGTATTACAGTGTGCATCATCTAAAGACAGAAGAGCAATAAGAGAAAGTAGAAATATATAAAGGCACAAACTGCATGTTATTTTGTGCAAAAACATATGTGCAACTGCGAAAACTAAAAATGTGGTCGTATCTGAAGGTTCCCCACTCAAGGGTAAGGAGTTTGAAATGCCATATGCTACATGCAATATATTTACATATATGTATATATGTATATAAAAAGATTCCTTTCAACATGCACAAGGCTAATTTCATTCATGACATCCATCAGGCAACATAACTGAACCATTTCTTTTAAACCGCCGTCCAAACTCGCATTTTAACGTTCGCTTTTGCATGCGGCCCTGTGGCGATGGCACACTCAATTCCCACCATCGCACCGCGAGTGTATACGGGCCTCGAGCGAACAGCGCCAGTGAGCACATGAGAATGGAGCCGGGCGAGATAAATGTCAGGTATCGCCGGGCGAATAATAACCATCCATCACGGCGGTGGGGAATCAGCTCCAGCAGCACCAGTAAAGCTGCTCCGAGGCCCATTGGAAAATAAACACCTTGGTTATGAATCCAGTGATTTATCAGTCGCGCTCCTCCAGAGATCCATTCCTCCCTCCGTGATATGCAGGAGTGCGACGCTCCGAGAGGGCAGAGGAGCCGGCCTGAGGTGTCGCGGGCTGCAGCCAGCCAGCGATGATGGAGAAAAAAAGGCTGTGGAGACTCGTGCAGCTGCTGGAGGTGTCATGTAGAAGGTGACACCCAAGCCGGCCGGCTTTTTCTAATAATTCTGAAGGGACGAGCAGAAGCCTCGTCTGTGCTGTCTGGATTGGATTCATTCTCTGTCTCTCTCTCTCTCTTTTTTTTTTTTTTTTTTTTTTTGTGGTCGAATTTAATACATGGCTGTCACGCTTGCAGAGAAAAGTGTTCCACACTGCATGCTGCAATCCCAGAGGATGCATTAAGAACATAGGAACAACCATTAATATCTCTTTGCTGCTGTAAAATCGCCCTACATCTGCCATCTATTTAATCCCGCCCATTTTTTTCTTCACTGATATTTATAGCGCTAAAAAAAAACAAAAACAACAAAAAAAACTCCCAGCCGTTGGTAAACAACAGCGACGCCAACACTTTTCCGGTGGCACGACATGAAATGCAGGAATCCCCGACGTGCCGTGCATCACAGGACAACATCCCGCTTCCATATCAAAAAGCAAGAGAAGTCTCCCGCATTTATTACACGCTCAGTGAGTTTGTTCAGCGCCGGAGCCGCATCCTGTAAGAGGTGGATAATGAGAACACAGGGGACACGAGCAGGCAATTGTGGAGGCGCCAAATTGCGTAGCACAGCGCAGGAGTGGTGGCGGCGGCAGTTCAGTGAGGTCGGGATCAGGCGAAGCAGTCGAGTGACACTTCACCTTCAAGCGACACGAACTGAAGGCGCCTGGCTGGAGGTTTGAGCGCCATTTCAAAGTTTTCCCGGCTGAGTTTTTTGTGCGATGGAGGCTGAGCAGCGAGTCGGAGCTGTCCGTGGTGCTGAAATCTAGAGCAGACTGCCAACTCTGCTCAGCGGTTGCACTGTCCCTTGATTTTCTTTTTTATAATTAATTATTATTATAATTTTTTTGCAAAGTAATTGCTGCGTTGGTAATGTGTTTGGAAGGCGAGCGGTTGCCTGCTGCAGAGTGTGAATAAAATATGGGCTGCCAGCGTGGATGGATGGTTGGGTGAAGTGTGTTGGCAGCGGCGACGCTCCTCGCTGCCAGATTACCCCAGTCTGGGTTTCATTTATTTTTGTCCCTCTCCCTCCATCTTGGCCGCTGATCCATGTGATCTGAAGCAGAGTTGCTGACTCCTGGAAAAACAACAACAACCACCGAGAATAAAAAGGTCCCTCAACATCTTAAAGAAAGAAAAAATAAATAAAAAAAAATAAAAAAAATAATAATTAAAGAAACGTCCACCCCCTGGTCCCCCGTCAGACGTCACTGTTCAAAAATAGCTCCTCCGCAAAGAGCACTCTGGTCTGCGCTCCTCAAATTGCACCCCCACCTCTCTCATCCGTTTCTCTTCATCATCAGCCCTGGGGATCGTGATTACTCTCCACTTTCAAAAATCCTTACAACCCAGCCAGGATGTTTTCTCTTTCCACGAGCTGCCTCCTCGGGGGCATCGGCACGGATCCTCTGACACCTGCAGAAATAACGTTTTCCCCGCGTGGTCACTCGGTAATTCTCCCCTTTTCCCAGAGAACGGTGTCCCTCTTGGCCGCCGCAGCAATGCACAGAGAAAAACCAAATGTGATGCATTTTGAGAGGTGAGGACCCCGAGCTGCGAGATAATTTCCTCAACCTCCCCTGCCACCCCAACCCCCCAACACCTCTGCCCCCCTCCACCACACGCACACACACACTCCACCCCCCGCAGCAGAATTTGAGACCATCATTACTTGTGTCACGACTGGCCGAGGGCAGCGATTGTCTACGCACTAGATAAATATTAGCAGGTGAGGAGACCTCCGATCAATATGGCTGCGGCTAATGACTGTTTTCATTCAACTAATCTATCAATTATAGAGACAATCCATCGACTGATTCGATTGAAAACAACAAACATCATGCCCAGATTTTTAAATTTGCACCATTTTGTGAATACGCAGTCATTCAGACAATAAACAGGAGCGCTTTACCGATAAAATATGACTTTTAACTAAGCTGAGACAGCTAGCTTGTTATCTAGCTTGCAGTATATACTAGCAGTCAATAGACGCACGCATCAAAACTACATATGAACACACATGGAATTATGTAGGAAACAATAAGTGTAAAATAACTCAAACACGTTTTCTATTTAAATTCTGCAATATAGCCACCTGTCATAAAAAGCATATTTAGATATCTAATGTGTTTTCTTGCTGCATAATTACATATATCTTGCTCATACATTTGATGTCTTCACTATCTATCTGCAGTCTACAAAGTTGTAAAAATATTTTAAAAATTGCAAGAGAAGGTGTGTCCAAACTTTTGACTGGTGTATACAAGGTTGCCTTGGCTACGCTGAAGTGGCTGCGATTACTGCCTGTGCTGCACATCCTTGGATGCCTGTAGCTCAGCAATCCTTTTTGGAGGCTGTTGCGGTCATGAGCATCAGAAAGGTCTTTGTCTGGATTTTGGAAAGCCAAACGATTTGGAACTGGCGGCGTCACTTTCTACTGAGCAACGTATCGTGTGCAAAGCTTTGCTTGTTTTCACATCTGGGAGAAAAATGTTACCCATCAAAAGGGGGAATTTCAAATGCCAGTCATCTAATATGCTGAATATCCCGCAAAGGATCCCACACCTTTATTTATGGTTCTTCATACAAAGATTTTCAGTGCCTCTATTTTTTTTTCTTTTTTTTTTTGCTGTTGCGTTGGTAAATCATCCTCTTGCTTCAGATGTTTCTGGCAAACGATGGCTATGTTCTGTTTACCTGAACTTCCCGAGTTCCACGTGCAGCTACTGAGACAAGAAGGAAGGAAGGAAGGAAGGAAGGAAGGAAGGAAGGAAGGATGGTGTCTCACACAAAAACACACAGGCAAAATTAAAAGCTTTAAATTTGTGGCCAGCAAATTTTCACAGCCAGCTTCATTTTTGAATTCACCCAGTTGTCGGTCCCCCTATTAACCAAGAAACTCGTTTAAGAGTTTTCTTAGGTATGAAATCCCGGGTGCAACGAACCTCTTTTGTTCCGTCTTGAGGATCTATTTCTAATTACTTTCAGCAACGTCGCCGAGACTTTGTTCTCACTCGGAGCCACGTCAGTGCAGATTAAACTTCAAAAATCCTTCTTGCTTTTGTAAAGTGGAAAAAATTAATTGAAACCTCACGTTATGAAAGTAGCCCCTTCCACGCCTCCCAAACGCCCCTTTTCCGAAACCGCCGTTTGCTGTCTGTGCGCCACCGCCGCCGATATCCGCAAAGCCGAGTCGTCTTCCAGTTTCCGCTCGGCTGAAGTCGACCACGGCGGCGGTCGGCGGGTTTCAGGGAACAATAGCTACCGAGGCAATGGGGCGGGGGAGCAGAGAGATGGCCGTCACCGCGGGGGCCGCTGCCGAGGTCGTGACTCTGCATGTTTCATTTCCACGAGGCCGCAGGACACATCATGCGCATCATCTGGCCGCAAGTGGACGTGTTTATTCTGACTCGTCCAGAGGATCATAGAGCCTCAGCGGCAACCCCCCCCGCCCCCCCTGCACACACACACACACACACACACACACACACACACACACACACACGAAACCTCCAGCCACAGACGCTCCGCCTCTTGGGCTCCTGTTTGGACAGATCAGAGTGACTGGCTGCTCCCGTCAATGTCATCTCCTGCCGCCCGGCTGAGATCGTGTCATCATCCGCCGCCTTCTCACTTGAGAGAGAGAGAGAGAGAGAGAGAGAGATGGGATGGATTCTCTCACATCAGATAGAGCGAGAGAGAGAGCTAGGCACGGCCGGGCGACGTGCTGCCCATGGTCGTGTCAGTCTGGGAAAAAAAAATTAAATAAAAATAGAGATTGATGTGAAAGCAGGAGGGTGTCTCCATGTTTTATTTCTCGCCCTCTTTTGATCCTGTCCGTCAGCGTCGTCAAACCCTGGCTAACTGCTTCCAGGCAGTTGGTGGGTGATCTGAGTCTTTGCTGCACCACTCGGCCAATCAGGAGAGAGGGCAGTGCAGCCGCGTTGGTGGAAGGAAGGAAGGAAGGAAGGAAGGAAGGAAGGAAGGAAGGAAGAAGGGAGGCATGAATTTAACCAATCAGGGGGAAGGGGCAGGTATGTTGGGCGGAGTCACCAATCCCAAGATGCACAACCTGCAGTGCAGGATTATACAGAGGGGCAGAGAATAGAGGCCAGAGGCCCGGAAACAGACAGTTTCGAGGAGCCCAGACCCTCAGAAAGGTTCTTCTGGGCTTGTTTCCTGTGGTCCCTGGAGTTCTGGACTCAGTCGTTGCCCTACGAGTGGGTCACTACAAAATATATATCATCAGGGTCGAACCCATTTCCACCGAGAGTCGCATCTGCATTAAGGCGGCCCTACAAGGGCCAGCTGCAACTGTGGGGCTGTAGGAATGTAATCACTTCTTAGCAGGTCGCCGATATCTGTCTGTGAATCTGATTATATTTTCAAGTTAGCAGTATTGTGTTTGCATTCTAATGGCTGTGGAAAAAAAAACACATAAAAAAGCCCATATTTCTAGATTATGATGATGCAAATCCTTATAATTCCTATTTAATCCTATTTAATTTATCAAGTTGAAAGAAGTCTGAATTAATCCATAAATTCTTTTTAGTGAGTATCAATGAGGAGGATCATCATGTAAAAGTTATTACATTGACTTTGTTCAGAAATTTCATTGAATTTCCTTTATTCTGCATCGTTTTCCCTCATTTAGGTGATTGTTTGTGTTTTGTTCATTTTTTCCCTCAGTTTCTTGGAGCGTCCTTGTAGATCCCAAAAGCCACATGCTTTGTTGGAGATGTAGTTTATAGCCGCTCTAAAGCAGCATCAAATTTCACGATAACACAATTCGAGACTTTTCAAGTTCTGGTGGACAGCATTAAAACCACATGCACGCACACACACACACACACACACACACACACACACACACACACACACACACGCACCCCCTTCCGTCAGAAAATGAAAGCCCCATCACCCCGTCTCCAAGCAGAAACCCATTTCTATGCCCAATTACAGTTTATGTCAAATGAAAGACACCACAATTAATGTTTATGAGCGATTAGTTGCTGCAGCATGGGTTATTGTTTCACGGCGCATTGAGCGCCTTGTTTGTTTAAGGGCTCGTAACGGCCAGGCACTGTCTTGGGGTTGTCATGTCTCCCTCTTTCTTCTTCTTTTTTTTAATTAGCCCTAGATTGCTTGATTATGTTGTGATAGATTAAGAAAAATCTCTGCACAGATTTAGACTGGTGGATGATTTCTTTTTAATTTACCGGCCAGTTAAAGCCGAGTCCCGTAGTCACTGCGCACTGCCGTCATTTCTGAGCACTAATGCCGCCACAGTTCATTAATTAGTGACGTTTATTGTGGCCCGGCCCCTGCTCACTGCATTTAGTCACTGCCGATGGACAGTGATGACTTTTGTTTCAGTTTACGCCTGGATCGGGAGTGAAATCTGCTGAAATACTTTTCGAGCAGAGGATTCCTCTTTCTCCTTTTTTGAGAATTGAGGATGTGAATTATCTATCTATCCATCCATCTATCCATCTATCTATCTATCTCGGCATTTGTATTGTTAGATTTGATGTGACATTTCATCACAGTGGAACAGACTTTCTTTTCACAGCTCAGTGGTCTAGAGGTAGAGTGTCGCCCTGGTAGGTTGTGGGTTCATACCAAAGACTGTAAAAATGGCACCCATTGCCTCCCTGCTTGGCACTCAGTATTGGGGGTTGGAATTGTGGGGTTAGATCACCCAATGATTCCCGGGCGCAACACCGCTGCTGCGCACCGCTCCCTCAGGGGATGATTGTCAATTGCGGAGGACAGATTTTGCATCCTTAGGAATGTGACAAGCACTGGGACTTTAACTTCTTGACCTACTATCTGGAAACTCTTTCCATCTCTTTGGAAAACAGCACATTTAAACCTCTGTTTGCATCCTCCTGTCGAAAGATGATGGGTTTTCACCTTCCTTGCAAACACTGGTACTTTGTTGGACCTTCCAGAATGAGACGAGGCAGTTTCAGAGGGGCGGAGCCGACACCTGGCTGTCTCATGCTTCTTCAAAAACTGGTGCGCGGACTACGTACGTTGTGATCAGACCACTGCATTCAGTGTCCACATGAGCAGCCAAGGTGGGATCTACGATCAGATTTTTCTTCAACCTGATTCTAGAATATTGCAAATGTAAACATGTTTGCCGCACGCTTCCTGGAAGCCGAGTAAGAGGAGTAAATAATGGACTTCACCGACAGCCTTCAGAGACAATTATAGTGCTTTGCAAAGTAATTACCCTTAATCACTGAGTTGACATTTTCTGCTTTTTGACTAAATCCCCCGACGTCTCGGCTAACACCCAATGATAAACTGCAAGCGCTGACGCTGACGCTGCCCTGTTGTCTTTCGTTTTTTTTTTATTTCCAGAATTTCTCTCACCAACCACCGACTTGAGACAAATCGAGTCAGCTCCTCGTCTCCATCTTGCACATTTGCATGCACCTGCTGAGGTGGCGCCACGTTTAAAGACGGGCTAATTGAGTGCACGCACCCACTGCTCACCCAGTCTGTCCAGTCCTCCTCCTTTCGGCTGCATTTCTGTACATAATGGACGATCAGATCCATGGACAGCGAGTCGGGACAGGATAATATCCCCCTTGGTCTTCCAGACCTTCAACTTTCAACTTTCGACGGCTCCTCTCCTCCTTGTTTTAGCTTCTGGTCTGGTTTAAGAAGTCCCTTGTTTTTATGCTCTTGACGGCCTTGACTCTTGGGAGCTCGTGGCTCATGTCAGCTGAATGTTGGCTACATTATAGTCAATTATTCCTACAAGTCTATCATCCAATTTAAAAGAAAATGTTCAACATATGCATATTAAAAGCCTTTTTTGAAGCTCACTAATTGTCTTCTGATGACTCAATATGTGTCCAGTTGCCGTGTCAAATTAATTGTAATCAAAATTACAACATTAAATAAATCAAACGGTTGGGGGGAACTAATAAAATTACCTCTGCAATGTTCGTAAACATCTCACAATAGGCACTGAATTGATGAGTCTAGCAAAATTCTCCGGCCACCACCCTGATGCGAAACGGAAATCAGAATGGTGTCAGCGTCCGACTCTTTTCGCCGCGACCTTTTGCAAGGTCTTTATCGTTTATCGCGGCGTCGTTCAACTTCAGCATGACGCTCTTTTTTTCCCCAGCACAATCGGATCTCCTGCTCGCGACCCCTTATCTCGCACTTTCATCTGCCGCGTGGAAAATGGGCCGCTTCGGGTTGGGGGGCAAAGTCGTCAGGCGAAAAAAGAAAAAAAAAATTCTCCTGGAAATAGATTAGAGACACTCACCCTCCCTCCCTCCCTCCCATCCTCCCATCCTCCCATCCTCCCTCCTGCTCGCTCAGGCCTCCCTCTCATCCCCCTCCTCCCCATCCCCCCGCTCCCCCCACCTCCTCCTCCTGCACCCCCTACCAACACTCGCCACTTCAGCGGGATTCATTTTCCCCTTTCATTTCCCAGGCTACTTCTCCACCATGTCAAATCTCTGTGCGTGTGTCTGTGCGTGTGTGCGTGCGTATGTATGTGTGTATGTGTCTCATTCGTTTGTGCAGCCCCCGGCCGCCTGTTTCCCTTCAGGGTCGAAAAGGTGCAATCAACAGCGTCTAAATTTGGCAGGCAATTACAAATAGGCCGGCCTTCATCAGAGCGTATGCAGGATAGTGTTACCTGGAGACAACTGTGTCCAGACTGAGGAAGGTAAAATTAAAAAAACACCACCACATAGGGGAGATTTATTGTTCCGGAGATGTACTATTATACTTAGAGGACCTTCATTATGGCACACATATACTTTGCTCAAAAGAGCTTGATGCATTTTGTTGACTCTGAATACTAATTTAAATTTTTATTTTGTTTCATTTTCATACGGATAGTAATAGATAGATAGATGGATGAGTTCTTGTTTTTTTTTTTTACATAATGCATGCAAACTCACAGGGGAAAGAAAGTGGGAAAAATGTGTTGCTTGTTGCAAATAAAATGTCTTTCATCTGTGTTGCATTTCAATAGCTAATTGATTTAAATGGTTAGGGCTGTATTTAGTCAGCCTGCTTTAGAAACACATGAGCAAAGGATGTTTTTTGTTTTTTTTTGAGAAGTTTCTCCACCAGAGCACTTTGATCTCAGTCTATGGTCAGTCAAACAATAGTTTCATGGGGAGCAACTTTCATTTGGTAGCAACATTTAGTTGGCTAACCTGGTCAGCAGCAGGTTTAACATCTCTTGGCAGCCCATGTCACCTGCCACTACCTTTTGGAAATGCAGCTTGTGTCATCCCACTTTCTCAGTTTGAGCTTCTTGGCTCTCCTGTCTTCCTCCTGGCCAACATCACAGGTGCGGCTCCAAGTCTTCAAACTAAAAGCACAAAGGAAAATGAGCCCAGGCATCACTATACGCCGTGTATTCCAGAAAATCCATTTTAGTCACATTTTTAGCACCTTGCTCGTTAAGTACCCATATGTTTTAGCTGTCTGGATGTGTCCCTGCTGATTGAACCAGGAGACAGAAAAACAACTGATTAACAGCCAAAGTCAAAACAAGAATGTTTTTCTGAGCCGGTTGAATTTGGAAGCGGTTTTCGGGCTCTGTGCTTTATTCATCCAAACCCATTTATAACAGGACTCCACCACTTCCAGTTCCACCACTTGAGCACATTTACAATAACAAAATCTCTCATTACATTTTCCTCACTATTTTATTTCCGTTGCTAATCATCCGGCAGTCTGTTCTCCCAGTCATCATCTTCATACAGAACTTGCTTACATTCAGGGAATTTTAGTGCTTCCAGGAATGTAAAATGCTGCGTACATTGTTGACGTGCCAAATTTTATTTCCTGTGCACAGTAGAGGAATCTACTCATCTTGGTGTTGTTTGCACATGTTTGATGTTGCCAACAAAGACATTCTGTTTTTATGTTTACTTTGGGGTTTTCTCTGACTTCGTTCCAAAATACTACACACTAACGGATAAACGCTGCGATATTACTCTTACCTAAAAAGTTTTTGGACATCTCTTGGTTTTGCGATGTACTATTTTGCACTGATAATCAGTCATGAGTCTCTAAGTGCAGTTTATTTTAGTGCAGTTGTTACTCACATGCTGCATGTGCTCTGTTTCCGTCCAGCTCAGAAGCAGATATTCCAGCAGGATGTCTTTGGCCCTTGTTGCACACATCTGGAGTACAATAATTAAAATGATTTTAAGATTTCTTCGTAAAACAACACAAATCTTTATGATTTGTTGTGTGTTCAGTTCGATCAACGAAAGGGTCGCTTGGCATTTGGCTTTGCGTTTGGAGCTTACACAGAGTGACGTTCCCCCACAGACTTTGTAAGAGTTCAGTGGTTTTCTAACCCCATGCTGCGGTCGCAGATTTTCTGTGATGTTGCACTCAAATGGGTTCTTATACATGCATGTAAAGATATTGTACCACCATACCAAGCCTGGATGTATAAATAAGCAAAAGTAGGACAACACTAGTTTGGGCCTTGCTGTCTTTAGGACAGACGCTGAGCCAGTGGGTGACAGACTCTCACACACTCTCACAGCTTGTGTTTTATGCAGCGGCAGAGTTTAATTTTTGTGATAAACTTGAGCTGGAGGTGTTTATTATATTGGTTGCACTGCATGTCGCTGATGCGATGCGATGACCACGTTCAAGTTCTGCGTTCTACCGTGGTTGGTCCACCTCTTTCGGTTCCTCTCTGTTCTCTCTCTCCCCTCCCCCTCCCAACCTTCCTCCAGCATGGTCCCCAACCTGAGAATGTATAGCACTGATTGAATATGTCGTCTAATTCGCCTGATCTTATCCAATACAAATCTTATCCCAAGCATAATCCCCTAATTTCCCACCGGCAGAACTGCGGAGTCGACATTAATTAAGGGCTTAAATCGCCGTCTTGCAAATGAGAACTTGACTGCGAGAAGAACAGAGATGCTTCCTGCTCGCTTTCAACGGAACCAAATAAAGTTTTTTGGCGCGCTCTCCCCGCCGAAGGTTGCTGCTAATTAACTGTGCCGTCTTTTCGGAACACGCTGCCTCTGACCCGGTCTGACCCAGTTTTACTGAGCGCTAATGTGCCACGCGCCTGCATTTGCAGCCGTAAACAAAAGAATTCCAGCTCCCAGAGTCACACAAGGTGATGTTGTGATGAAGTTATTGCTAAGCATATGCTGATAAGCAGAATTAAAGTGAGGGAGAAACCAAAAAAACACACACACACAAGTCAACAGAGAGCTAAGGCAGCTGTGGTTCTAATTAGTAGGGTAATGAGTTACAGAGGCCTGGTCCGGAATTAACGATTTCCAAATATAGAATTTGTCTCAGATTGTGCTTTTAATTTGAAAAACCACCTGCAAATAAAACAAATCAGGCGTGTTTATTCATGATACATTTTTTGTATCTTTAAAGGTCCAGTGTGTTGCATTTAAATCGATCTGTTGTTGTTAATTAGAAAACATGTATGTTTCTCTTCGCATGAAGTTAGTTTGGCCTTTTTTAGGATTTTTATAAGCTGGCACCCTGAATTACACCACCTGCACGCGGGTTGTGTCTTCGCTTGAACTGTGCTGCCCCGCACGCTGTGGCTGGAACAGAAACGTTTTGTCCGAGTTGACGCACAGCAGCGATCGGAAGCCTCTAAAGGAAAGACGGAGGACTTTTATTTGTGCCGGATACGCGGAGTGCAACGGAGTGCAATAAAGGAAACAATTGCGATCAACAAAAGAGCAGGGCGATTTCCAAAATAAAAACAAATTTCAACTATTTCCCAAGGGATGACAAGCCGCTGGAAAAAACGTGTTGAAAAGTGAGTTTTCATAAGTGCTCTTGGGGTGAACAAGAGGACACACGGGGCCATCAGGTTCCTACCCAGAGCCTTGAAAAGTGGATTTGACGTCACGGCTGCGGCAAAAAAAGAAAAAAAGAATAGATGTGAAGTCAAGTGGGGGCGTCAGAGAGCAGAAAGCGGTGCAGCTCTGACCCTCAGATGCCAACTAAATCTCCCAGACTGGACCTTTAAAGAGAGCTGCTCACTCACAGTGAATCCAGGTGATAAGCTTCAGGTCCGTCCGTCCGTCCGTCCCGCACCCCCCCCCGCACCACTCCCGCAGCCACCGGTGCACTTGCACTTGCAGTAACCCATTAACGCTAATATTCCCGACCGGCCCGGCGAGTGGCCAGCTCCGATAAAGCGGCGTGTCTAATTAATACGCTGGGAGCGGTGCTGTCCGGCCGCTCGCGCTCCCCCAGTTTATCACGCCGCTTTAAGGAAGTGGCCGCGGCCCTTCGGGGGTCTGCTGCAGTCATTTTCCCCCCGCAAGCCAGATGATACGCCCAGAGATGAGGCAAAGAGAGTGTGACTGTGCCCCCCTCACCGCCGCCGTCCCTCCCTCATCTCTCCACTTTACCCTCTCCTTTTCTTCTCCCCCCACTCTCCCCACCTCCATCTCTCGGCGCTCGGCTCTGAAATGTAATATCAGATCCTTTCTTCTTCTTTTTTTTTTTTTTCTTGAGAGGATATTCTAAAAATATCCCCTCGCAGGCGGAAACGCTGACTCGTGCTTCCTCCAAGCGCTGCTTTAGCCCAAACAGCCTGGCCGTCCTGATTGGCCCAGACAGGGGCTCTTTGACTGGCGGCGCAGGAGCGAGACCTGAGAGTCTGATCGCTATCCAGCCGGCAGCAATAAAAAGAGAGCGAATCGACGAGAGGGCGTGTTCTCGCATTTCCAAATAGTAATTAGAACGTGAAGAGGCTGCGCTTATTATCTTGACTCTAGTAGCCAGGCTCATTTCAATATGATTTAGAGGACGCTTTTATACTCTGATAATTGTTTCTGGCCTGGAAATACAAATGCCAGAGCCTCCACATCCTCTGAGAGCCAACAGAGTGTGTGCGTGCATGTGTGCATGCGTGTGTGGGTGTGTGTGTGTGTGTGAGAGAGAAAGAGAGAGGGAGAGAGAGAGAGAGAGAGAGAGAATCTGCTCCTTTTTTCAGAATCAAAATCGCCTTAATTGGCGTTGTATGAACATCATACAAAGGAATTTGCGGTGCTACTGCTTTGGTGCATTAAAAAAAAAAAAAACTCCCATACTGTACAGAAAATTAGCTTTCAAAGATTGGAGGCACTGTATTACAAAATAGGATAAATCATAATAAAAATACAAAAATAAAACATGCACGTTTTTTATACAGTGCACAGTGCATGGAGGGAGAGCAGGGGGTATCTGCACATTTAGACATGGCTTTCACCCACTCATTAGTTATGATATAGGTGCTTTTATTACACTTTAGTTTTTGTATTTTGCATGAATTTTGTTTTTGACTGTATTTATGCTATATCTTATAACCTGGCAGCAAACACAAGCCTCAGTGTAACACAAAGTCCCGCTGAGACCCCAATACAAAATTAAAATAGAATTTTTTTTTTTTTTTTGAAAGAATGTTCTCTTAAGCTTTTCCTTTCCACATGCGCTGGGATATCGGATGTCACAACGGAGTGCGCTGGGATTCCAAACGGAACTGGAGATGAAACAGATACCTCTGTTTCATCTGCAGGCAGTGCTAATAGAGTAGCGGCTGCTAAGTTTTTTTGTTTTTTTTCCCTTTTCCCTTTTAAACAAAGCACTCGCAGCAAAAACATTGGCGGCTCCCCAGGAGTCAAACATATCTGTTTTTAAAGGAAATCCAATTCCAGAAGAAGAAGAAGCAGAAGAAAGAGGCGTTATCTCCACCAGAGTCTCTGCGGTCTTGGCACAGAGCTGCGTTTTCCCTCTCTTGGCTGTACATAATGCAAAGTGGTTCAGAGGCACTCGAGGGGATGTTTTCATTATTCCATTTAGCTTGGAATGATTTCAAATTCAAGTTGACAGTCGGAAGACGGAAGAGCAGGACAGAGAGGGGGCGCCGCCAAGTGCAACAACTCCTTGCACAGCATGCTGGTGTTGCATGTGAATGCGATGAGATAGCAGGTGGATGTCCAGCAGGTCCGAGTTTATTCAGCAAACCTGCTTCCGTCCAACTTTTTTGCACATTAGCTCCTTTTCCAAAAAGAAAAGAGCAACCTCGAGATTTTAGTTTTCAAATTAGTGGACGTTTTTGTTTTGTTTTTCAAATGCAGCTTTTTTATAATTAATATACTGCTTTTACTGAATGTTGTAATTAAACCAGATGCTGCAGCAGAATGTGTGTTCACCCTGGCTGCGTCTCCTGTCCGATGCTGCTTCGGCGAGCCGTCGTCTCCAGGAAATAAAAAAACAAAAAACACTGGTCTTATTTTTCTGCTGGACACGAGAACAGTGCTGTAGTTTTGTAAAATACAGTATTGATACATAAATAAAACATATGGCACAAACATGAGAAAACACTGATTTCTTTCCAAAATGTCAGAAAACTAAAATTCAGGCTTATCACATTTCACATCCCGGCGAGCAACAGCAGTAAATGCTATTTTCATCACAAAGTCACAAAAACATGTCAAATTAATTGTCACTGAGGCATTCAGTATGAATTAATGCAGCTCACTGTGGCAGAAACGCTAAAAATCTCACATCAGTCTCCCTGCTGCTCCTCTGGTGGGGAACAACAATGTCTTTTTATAGATTCAACTCCCCATTTATACAGACTACATTGTGTGATATCGCACAAGAGCTGTGTGAACTCCAGCAGTCTGTGCCGCACTCCAAACTCCTCTGGTGGTGGAGTAGAAGAATAGGCAGTGCAGCACATCCTGTGTGTTTTCCAGAGTTAAATCGCAAACTTGTGACTGTGGAGGTTCTTCAAATAAAAACGTCAGCGGCTAAGTGAACAGAATTTACGCTAAACTTAAAAAAAAAAGAATCCACTCCACTGGGTTCCTCCTGCTTCTGCGACCGTCAAACCAGGCTACTGTTCTACTCTGGAACGCAGCTGTGTGTATTTTGACAAGGCGGCTTGACGTCTTTATGAGCCGGGACGGCCGTTGTGGGGAGGTTCAAGGCTGTTGTCGTTTCCTTTGCCGCTCGGCGCCCTCGGACACGGGCCCAGGGAAAACTCTGGGCTCTTTGCGCCGCTTCGGCTGCTCAAAGGTCACGACTTGGCAGAGCAGCGGCGTTGACTTCAGGCGTGTGTGAGTGTCGGGTGAGGTGGCAAAATCTGAGGCCTTCTGACATGAGCCACAGTGACTCAGTCGGACTATAACCCGACGCGCCGCCCTCCACCCCCCCTACACCTCCACCCCCTCTCCTCTCTACACACAGACACACACAGAGTGCACGGCGACTCATTTTTTTACGCTTGTGCAGCAGCGTTCAGAGTGTTTTCAACGCAGCCACCAGTTTCTTGTCGCCCGCTCTTTTCTCCAGTCGGCTTCACTCTGGTGAAAAGGTTCGCCGGGACGTGACTCAGAGAATTTCATGGTTATTAATGCGGAGCTACCAGCAGCTGGAGGACGATGAAGTCACCGCAGAGACGCACGCAGGGAATTTGCTGCGTCCTGTACATTAGTCACGAGCCGCTTAACACTTTGAAGGTGCAGGTTAAGTCATGCTGCCAGGAGCGCTAACGAGGCAAGCCTGCGAGCCGGTTCAGGCAGTCGGCACCAAGAATTGCTGATGTCCACGTGACGTGCTGCACTCTCCACAACCACCTGATTAATGCGTGCTCTTTATGTTGCAATTGCATCCAAATTGGAACTGCAAGACCGTAGAACAGTTACATGTTTTCTGAAAGCGATTGCGAGGAACTGAATTTTTGAGTGGAAAACATCGACCTGCAGTGGTCATTTGAAATTTCTAGAACCTCCGTTGCAATGCTCTGGTGAAAGATCCATGATTTCTCTGGTGGTTATAAACTAGCTTCGGTGGTGATGCAGAAAGCCTGCGATCGGAATCTCAATCGAATACGGCAAACTCAATTGTTAAATTACTCCAGATGTTGGCTTTGTATAAATTTGAAACAGTTTTAGTCATGTCAAGTAATATAATTACATAGTAATATTAATCCTAGTGGTGGTAGTTGTACTAGTAGATTGAGATCCTTGTGGGATTTACATTTCTTGCCAGTCAGATATAAATCCAACACAGCCCATCCTGGGTCTGTCCTTTAAACAAATGAAGTGTGCATGCTGCACACGCACTACCACATCTGTCTTTCGGGGGTCCGAGAATAAACCCAAAAACCCCTGAAGATTCCTCCTCCTCTTCCTCACTTTCAGGATACATCAGCGCTCGCATCTTGGTTGGGGCCACGCCTCAGGGAGTCGCCTCTGAGAACTTTGCAGTAATTAATGTTGGAACGCCATGAAGATGAAAAGGGCCTTTGGCATTTGTCGTGTGATCAAGTCACTGCACTAATGCATGCTGGGAAATCACAATGTGCGTATAGATACATACGGTCCATATGAAATTCTCATAATAAATCTGCTTTCAGTGTGATTTATGAATCATAATTGCGAGCGTCTCCACTGAAACACTCCATGGCGTTGCATCCCCTCCAGCTGCATTTCTGTCAATCTCTGCAATTTTCTTCACGCATAAGCACATGCATCAGCACAGAGAGGTGGGGAGATGCAGCAGAATGGTTGTTTTAAGAGGAAATGAGACGTCTTTTGCCGCCGAGCGCCATACGAACCAGCGCCTCTGACTGCTCCAGAGAGAAAGCAGCTGATCACAGCTGGGTTGGTAGTCAGTCGGCTTTAAAAAGCCGCAGAGACTTTTGACGGAGTCGCGTTTTAATCTCATTTGTCGTATATTGGAAACTTGTCACTGCCGCTTCTCCCTTTGCTTCTTTTCCAGACTTGCGAGCCGTTTAGGGGACGCAGCTTGTGAAATGGTTTCTTCTTTTGGGCTCTGTGATATACACAAAGCTGAATGAAAAAGCCTGATGGCTTCCCTGCGATGACGTGCTGCTGAAACGTACGATAAAACACTGCGTCAGGCATTTTTCTATGTTCCATGCTCCCCTGAAGTCACAAGTTATTAAAATCTACAGAATGACGTGGACGGTTGAAGCGATGCCATGCCTTCATAAAATACCGCAGCGAGGGCTGAGGGTTCATTGGCTGGTGACACAGATTTATTGTCACAAAGCAGTAGCGACACAGATTTTGCATAATACAGAAGGAAAAAAAAACAAAAGCAACAACACTGTGCCTTGGCGAAAGGATCACACGGCTTATCTCGACTGTCGACAAGTGTCACATTAGCATTTTGGGCCGGCGCGGGTCATCCCCCCCAACACACACACACTGGTAATCAGTCGGCGCACAAAGGAAGCCATTGTGTGTGTAATAGCTGTGAGACCTGATATCATAATGCGGCGCACGCGGCTCGCCCTCTGTGCACCTCGTCCCCAGAGCTCCCTCCCAGTCCAATGAGATCCGGCTTCCACCAGCGGCTGCGGAGGGTTGATGGAGGGGGGGTATTCTTCCAAATGGATTCTTCAAAGTTAATGTCTGCCTAAGCACACGGGCCGAGGATTGCAGGGCGCTGCTGTCGACTGTTGTCTCAGTCAACAACCACAAGCAGACCGCGTAAACAGCGAGAATCCTCCTCACAGCTCCTCCAGCAGCTGCTCCAGCAGCTGAGGCTCCGCGTTCTTCCTGCCCTGCTCCTGAGAGCGGCAGTGTGGCAGGGAATCAGGACTGCTGCATCCTCGCAACACTGGGGGAGGAGCAGGAGGAAGAGGAGTGGCAGGGGACGATGGAGGAGAACAGGGAGGGGAGAGGAGGAGGGGGGGGGGGGGGGATGATAATAAGAAGAGGATCAGGAAGAGTGGTAGGAGTGGGAGGAAGATGAGCAGGAAGAGAAGAAGGAAAAGGGAAATGGGGAAGTATTGTAGGAAGAACAGGAAGATGAACAAGAGGAGCAAGGGCTGCAGGAGAAGGAGGAAGGGGAGGAGGAAGAGTGGTATAGGAAGAGGAGAAGGGGAGAAAGTAGCAGAGGATGGAGACGGGGAGGGAGAGGAGGAGGAAGGGGAAGAGGAGGATCAGTAAGAGTATGGGGGTGGGTGGAAGAGGAGGATAGGGAAGTATAGTAGGACAAACAGGAAGATGAGCAAGAAGAGGAGGAAGAGTTGTATAGGAAGAGGAGCAGGAGGAGGAAAAAGAAGAAGAGTGGCTCCGCATTCCTTAATGGGTGGAGGAGGAGGAGCAGGAGGGAAGGAGGAAGAGGAAGTATAGAAGGAAGAACAGGAAGCCAAGCAGAAGGAGAAAGATGAGCAAGAGGAGGAGAAAGAGCTTCAGGAGGAGGAAGTGGAGCAGGAGGAGGAAGAGTAGTACGAGGAGGAGGAAGAGTAGTACGAAGAGGAGCAGGAGGAGGAAGAGTAGTACGAAGAGGAGCAGGAGGAGGAAGAGTAGTACAAGGAGGAGGAAGAGTAGTACGAAGAGGAGCAGGAGGAGGAAGAGTAGTACAAGGAGGAGGAAGAGTAGTACGAAGAGGAGCAGGAGGAGGAAGAGTAGTACGAAGAGGAGCAGGAGGAGGAAGAGTCGTACGAAGAGGAGCAGGAGGAGGAAGAGTAGTACGAAGAGGAGCAGGAGGAGGAAGAGTAGTACGAAGAGGAGCAGGAGGAGGAAGAGTCGTACGAAGAGGAGCAGAAGGAGGAGGAAGAGTAGTACGAAGAGGAGCAGAAGGAGGAGGAAGCCTCCTTCACGCCTCATTGACTTTGTTTTCTCTGGCTAATTTTCCCCCTTTCTTCACGCTCCCCGCCTCCTGCCTTTTTGATACCGACACGCGTGCAGGCACGTGGCGTGGCGCGGCGCGGCGCCCTCGCCGCTCCCACAGCGGTCTTGACACGCGGGGCTGTCAGCAGCCGCAGCTGTCGGCGAGGTGCCGATTAACAGAGCTGTCGCCGCGCCGGGCGAGATTGACTGTCACAGCCCCACATAATTAGCAGGAAAAGAGGAGGAAAAAGAAGCAGCGGTGCAGAGATGCTGTTGACTGAGGGGGGGGGGGGAGGGAGGAAGGGGACAAGACTTCATTCCTCCCCCCGGGAAAATAGCAGCAGGGGCTCTACTGGTGCCACCAGACAACCCCTTTCCTGGGAGAAATGGCCCCAGTGTGAATGAGCTCTGCCAGGTATAAATTTCAGGCACAAGAATCCCATCAATTCTGATAAGTGCATCGATATGTGTAATGCAAATATTTGCACATTATAAACAACGTGACATCAGTGTTTGTACATGACACCAAGTGCACAACAATAACTTGCAGCGTTCCCAGTTGCATGAGCCTCTACATTCGCGGCAACAAGTTACTTTCTCTAAAACTGAGTTTTTGTGGTGATTTCAGAATTTTTCTTTTTTCCATTGTCGAGTGAGCGTCTAGTGACTGCTTGGGCGTTTTTTTCTTCCCATAACAATCACTGCATGTCAGTCTCTGTTGTATTGTTTACACTGCCTCCCAGAGGTTGGAGGTGTAAATAGGCTTTTGTGCAGCAAAAACAAGCCCATTAAGGGTTCTGTTCTTTCCGTTGTATTCTAGAAGTGCATTGTGCATGTGCGACTTAAAGTGAGAGTCAGTGGGGGAAGGTGTGTGCGCTCACACACGCAAACCCATCTGGAACTTTTAAACAGAATCATGAAATTTTCATCAGGGTTTTACAGGAGACTTTAAATTGTACTCACTTATTGCCTCCTAATATGATATTGCCTTATTATTACCTAACTAAAGAATATCTTGAAGTTATTTTTCAAGCATTTTATACTCAGGTCTAGTGGTGGAACTTGGGATTTAGTTAGGCGGTGGGACACATCTTTGCCACTAATTGTCCTGTAAATGTGTGTTGGTACTGTGCCCCATTAAAGCTGGACTATGCTCCAGTAGAGCTGTAGATGTAGCTACGCCCCTGGGGAAGAGTGTTTCTGAAACACTCGCGAAGAGATTAATCAAAAACTTGGGGACTTAACGTTGGCGTAGAGTGGCGGAAAGGACGACAGCATCGTCAACATTTTCCGCTGTAGCGGCAGGAGGAGTAGAAAAAGAAGAAGACGTTAATTCCCAGCAGCCTCGGCAGAGGAAGGAACAGAGCGGAAACAGTCGCTGCCGAGTGTGTCTGTGTGTGTGTGTTGTGTGTTGTGATCAGCCACATACGGCGCGGGAGCAAACAATTGATCAAAACGAACGACGTGGGAGATGGAAAGAGGGAGGGAGGGAGGGAGGGGAAAAAACAAACAAAAAAACAACTCGCTCACTTGATGAAGCCATTGTCATGTCTGCAGCTCAGCATCGAAACAGACTTGAAGTCTGAGCCAGGGGTTTACATTGCTGACGGCCTAATTATATGGATTGGCTGCAGTAGAGCGTAGCCTATCAGCTCTGGGGAGAAATTAATTCTGGTGTACGGGTGGAAGAGCGGAAGGAGGGAGGGAGAGAAAGAGAGAGAGCCTGCAGTTGGCTTTTGCTTGTGTGAATTGATGGCTGCAGAGGTCTTGGCTGTTTCTGTGTGTGTGTGTGTGTGTGTGTGTGTGTGTGTGTGTGTGCAGGATTCTGGTTCACTCGGGCTACAAACAGCGGCTACTGTGGGCCGTGTTTGTAATTGTTGCGTATTCATTCTAACAACTGCTTTTATATAAAGGTTTTAAACAGGAGGCCATGGTGAAAGGACAAAACCTGGATTATATCATTTGGCCAGCAGGGGCCGCCAAAAATGGTTGCAAAAAGACGGGAAAATGACTGGCTGTCAATACCAAGAGTATCACTCAATTCACGCGTTTACAGACCAGTTCAAATGTTTCTATTGGGCCAAAAATGCTAGTTAAAAAAAAAATCTAATTTTTACGTTTTTAGGTTTTGTCCAATTTGGTTTAATTTTGAGTGGAAATGGACGAAAAGTTGTTGGGCGTGACAACTTCGTAGCCAAGTGTAGTCATTCTACCAGTTGGTGGGCGGGCATTCGGGGACCAGCTGCACTCACACTCCCACCAATCACTCATCCAAATATGGAGTCATTCAATTTCAGGACCCACCGGAAACTCTGCGAAACCAACTGTTAACGGAGGTCAAGCCAACCAATGGGTTGACCTCCCGATGACTCCGCCTATCTTTCCATATGGTGCAGAGTCCAACCAAATGCTGAAGTATAACGGCAGCCATGAGCCAGATGTCAGTGTTGCGAGTCCCATTCACCGCCTTGTGTTGTGTGTTGTGCATCAAGCTGTTTTTACCCCCCCAGAACTGTGTCCATACATTAACCCTGTTTATTCCCAAAGCAGTTGGTGGTCAGAGTAATGCATGTCATCAGGAAGCGTGCTGTGAAAGCTGCCTCAGAGCAACACAATTTTTTTTTTTTTTTTTTTTTTTGAATCGGGAGATAGAATACAGCCTGTAAGCTTGTTAAAGAACCATATAGAATCAGCCGCAGCTCACTACATAAATACAGTGCAACCTATAGCCGGACTAGCGACGGGGGGGAGGCGGAGTCATAACATAAAAATATGGAGTGTGGGGAAAAACATCTGTGTCTGTGTGCAGCAGAGCCGCTGCTGTGTGCACAAAGCCTGACAGGCATATGTTTGTGTTTTTTTTGAACGCCTGGCCTTTGCATCATTTTATTTCCTTACCTTGCGTGGATGACGCTCTTCCACTCATGCAAGATGGCATGTTTTTTTGTTTTTTTTCCCTTCACCGGTACTGATTGGCCGGCCGACCGTCTGTTTTCTTAGTCTAATGCGATACGTCATTTGTGGCGAGAGCTGCAGGGCTCATCATGCAGCGCCCTCATAATCTTATGAGGCTTACTGTACATGGACCTAATGCAGCAGCAGTATGTGTTGGTACCTGGGGGGTCTGGGTTGGGGGGAGGGTTTGTTGACTGCAGTGGTAGTGAGCGGGTTGATGACTTCCTCAAAGAAGAAGAAGAAGAAGAAGAAGAACTTATGTTGTTGTTAAGTTAATAAATTCAGACAAGAAGAGAGGATGTTGCAACAATAATATCTGTCAGTAGTCTGTCAGTGGACAGCCCTTACTGATGTCACAAAGAGGGCTGATTCCTCTCTTAAGGTGTTCCAAGGAATTTTGCATTTGCTATCCAGATAGATTCATTATACACTGGCATCCAATTTGTAGCACAGCAAGGTGGATCTGTCTGCTAGCTGTGCTACAAATTGGAATGACATTAAAGTGGAACTGATTCTTCTGAAACTATAACTGTTTATTAATATAGTGAATGAAATCACAGAAGTTATCCTCAGTTATTAGTTAGGGTTAGGGTTATTTCCCAATTTGCTGTGAATGAATAGAATAGATCACTAAAAGAAAGGTTTGCCATTGAGCCTTTAAACGTATTAAGGGGTTCTGCATCCATAAGTCAGTGACAACAAGGCCACCTCGGTGTTGGCTCCGGTCACTGAGATTACTTTTTTTTTTGTTAAAACACGTTGAAGCTCCAACAGATGGTTAAATATGCAGTTTTTTGGAGATCTGGAGATCTTTCTCTTTTTTTTCCGTATTTCATCGTGCAAGTCTACTCGAATAACTCGGTTTTTCTCTGTTTTTTTGGCTTTTTTAAAAAAATAAAAATACAGATCTTTAAGCCTGAAATGACTAACAAGTGAAATATACAATTTCTGCAGATATTCAAAGACTCCATTCCACAGAATCACCAGGCAGATAAATTGTCAAGGGAGGAGGGAAAAAAAAAAAACAAAGCACAATGTGCCAAATGAAAGCGGGACCTTTGAGTTTTTATGCCTGCGAGACGCCGGACAGACAAATTGGTGGAATAAGAAACAAGAGAGGCAAAATCCTGAATGCTTGACAAGGGCGGCGAGGGCACCCTGCCTCAGCGCCGCTGCTGATTGGCCCAGCCCGGGGCTGTTTGGGGTTGAAAGCTGTGTGCGGCTAATGGCTATGGATGCATATGAGGCCCTAATACGCTCTGCTGTGATGACGCTCAGAGCAATTCTGTCAGCTTTTTATTTTGTCTGTCCCAGACATATGTTTTTCATCTTGTCACATAATCGCAGGCCCGTCGCGGCTGCAGGGGGAGGGGGGCACACGCCCTAAGCCGGCGCCGAACTGATAGACCTGCATAACGCTTATGCCTGAACTTCTGTTCTGTAAATCCTGGCCGCTATCAGTCCAGTCAGTGCTGCCAGATCGTTCTTTATGTTTCCCCTCAGCTCAGTGACACATGACATCCCTCTCCCTCGAAAAAGAAAAATCCTCCTCCACTGTCGTCTCTATCGCCTCGACCAGCAGTTGAAAGTTGCAGGCGACCAGCAACAGCCGACTGCAACACATCAGAACAACAGATATTATCTGCCCTTCATATATGTACATATATGTATATATTTTGAGCTGAAAGTACATATATATCAAAAATAAAATACATAAATAAACCACTTTCAGTTTAAAATGAAACCGTTTATAAAGTAAAAAAAAAAAGCAAAGAAAACCCCAGTAATCGTGGACAAAACGGAAGATTGACTTTGACATTTAAGCTGTAGTCTTGCCGGCCATCAGTGTGTCTCACCGATGATTCAGCGAGTGTTAACAGGCGTCGCGTCTGTCAGGGGACATGTGTCCCGTCAAAAGCAAAGACACTAATCCCATGTCTGCTCGGTACGTGCGCGGTCCCGTCTGCTCCGCTGCAAAATGTCAAGCCGCACCGAGCAAACAGACAGTCTATCAAGACTGGGATCGGCGGTGCCGCAAACAGGTGTTGAGTGATGCAGGGAGATCTCGTCACCCCTGTTTTGAAAGGATTTGCCCTTGGCTCGAAATTAATCTTGATGTTTACGTTGTCACGACTCGGCTCTTAAAAAGCCATGACAAAAAGGGAACACGCGGTTGGTCAAATGCAAAATAATATTAATTTATTCCAATAAATCACAAAAACTAAATGGGATGTGTATTATGGCTTTGTCAGTGTGTATGCTGTTGTTTGCAAATGTTAGTGTGATGCATGCAAGTGTTGAAGAGTGCAAAATGAAAGTAGATAGGCCTAAGCCCCAAAATAAAAGATGAACAGAAATGTATGGAGGAGCAGATCTGTCGGATGCTGGAGAGAGAGCGGCTGAGTGCTGACTGCCGGCTTTATAGGTCTTGGGGAGACTGGCCAGGTGCTCCCCAATCACAGTTAACCACGCCCACTGCGGTCGGGAGCTGCGTTGTTCGTGCCGGACTCCAGAGGGCCGGCCAGACATAAATCATGAGCAGGGAAACCCTCTGGATCTGACTTGCGTGATAAATTGTTGACAAAAAAGGCCTTCAAATCTCCAGAAAACAGCATATTTAGCCCACCAACTCCTGGCAGGGAGTGTCGTCCAAGTATAGGTGAGTTGGCAATGTCCTTTGTGACATCACAAGGAGTCAGTTCCCCAGGAATGAGTGCACGTTTGCAAAAGTGTGGGCAGAAAAAAGAAGTGAAGGATGAGCTTGAGTCGTTTCTGGGAAGCTCGGTTCAGTTCAGTGACTGGAGACAAAAACTGTAGGATGATCAGAACGTTGCTAATATGAATATAGAATCAGGTCCAATTGTAACTTCCTGTTTGACAGCTGACGTGGCTTATCTCATCATGTCAGTGCTGGTGTTCCTAGACACAAGATGCCGCCAAACTTTAGACACTCTGACAAGCCAGACTCTGTTGTTTGCTGGCAGACTGTTGCACACATTGCACACTCACACTTGACCTTTCCTTACATTAGAAAGAAAGAAAGAAAGAAAGAAAGAAAAAGGTGACAGGTTGATGTCCGACAGAACCTTTTTGCGATGCCTTTATGGCAGCCAAAGGAAAAAAAATACAGAGACCTTTAGCTTGTTTACCGAGACGCGTTGGAGCCACATTAGCCACAATTAACTTGACGTCTGACTGTTTATTTATTTAGTTATTCACTGGGCACCTTTATTTCTGAATGGCTCACCTCCCCCTCTACCTTTTCCATCACAATGGCTGTTGTTCCGTTGTTCAGAAGGCACCAGAAAGCGTTGCTTGATAAAGCTGCCATTTTTGTTTGAATGCGGGCGGCACCAGCTGCCTCTGTTGCACCTTAACTGGATTACGGTACGTTGAGCAATTTGTCACGTCTTCAAGCCGGCTGCCTTCCTCTTTGTCACCGCTGACATTTCCGATTGCCATTTGTGGCGCCCGAGTCCAGCGTTGGTAGGTCGGGCGAAAGCAACGCTAGCATGCTAACGTCTAATCAATCCTGCCTTAATGACGGACCATATGCCGGCTTCTGGCTCGCCCTCATTTTCCAGTGTCCAAATGTCGTGTTTTTTTTCTCTGCGTGTGTGTGTGTGTGTGCAGCAGTAACAGCTGCATTGTCTGACATCACTCCCGCCATTTCTCACAGCGCCGCCATATACGCAGATTCACCCACTTAGCTTATAAAATAATAACGTGCGCCACCTTATGATTTATTCTGTGTGAGGCTGTTGCAGCACGGGGGAAGACAATTTAGCGATTCATTTCACTCGCTTTGCTGATATCTTGTTTTTCTGCCTCGGCGGCGGGGTAATAGAGAGTCTGGAGACGCTACTTTTTTTTTTTTTTTTTTTTTTGTTATTGGAGCTGTCATGTATCCGTCCATCCGTCAGCCACTTTCCACACTAAAAGAATTCAAAAACTGCAACGACATCTTAAATTAGCCAAAGCCCATCCCCGTGGAATTCGCGGTTCAGTTCCATTTTGTTCACTGTAGCTGACGCTGCAAGTACTAGCTGAGATTTTACTCTTGTGGAGGGAATGATAACTTTTTTTAAAAAATGAGACAAATTGCAAATATAAATCTGTCTAGTGGTAAATTAATAATACGCAAGACTTTAAGCAAGGAGGATCCACGTCCGGGAGCACAGAAGATTCTTTAAACCTCCATGTTATTTTTTTCATTGTTGGTATATTTATCGATTTATTTTGTTTGTCTGCCAGCAATGTGTCTCTCTTGTCCAAGAGTGAGCTGCAGTCCATATTTTACCCATTTTGCCTCGTGCATTTCTCAAAACGTGTGTGTTAAAACACACAGCTGTGGAAATCAGCGCTTGGTGATGTCACAAAGGGCACAGATACTCATGCGATGCCTCTTCAACGACACCCCACCCACGTGTGGGAGGTCCAACAAAGTATTTTATCAGGCCGTTGTAAACACAGGGCTAAATATGCTGTATTCTAGAGATCTATACTTTATGTATTAATTATTATTTATGGATAATGAATAGTGCTTAGCTGCTACAGAAAAAAAAAAATGAAAATTGATAGAATATACATTATAATATATTTAAAACACCCATAAGGCATAAGGAATGAATCACAAGCAGCCTCAATCTGAACTGTGTGTTCAAAACAAAACACTGCGCTGCTGAACCTTTTTCCCTTCACGCCGCTCTATTTTATTTATTTATTTATTTTAAATCTCGTGGTCGTAACTGAAGGTTGTGAATGTCGGCAGCAATTTCCGCTACAATATGTCGCCTGCTGCCCGACCGGTCTCCTGCCACCTCCCACTGAAGCCCTGGTTGGTTCCCATTCAAAGCACTTTTTCTTCTGTTTTTTTTTCCTTCTTAACAACCTGCCACGTCTTTCACTCCCAACGTGCCAGACAGTGGCAGCGGAACTTGTACAGCATCTGACACCATTCACAAAAGGTGCAAATCGTGACTCTTGTTGCCTCGGGGAGGGGAGGGGAGGAGGAGGAGGAGAAGGAGGAGGAGGAGGAGGAAAAAAAAGGTGTTTTGCAGTAATTTGAGACGAGCGCCTTGCCGTCGGCGTGCGTCGGCCTTTGGCTTTTATCTGACGCAGCGCCTCGAGCAGAAGTAAAACTGACGTGTTAAAAAGCGACTGTTTTCACCCCCGAAACGGCTCTGAGGGGGGAACCGTCCTGATGACGGCGCCGCGCTGAAAGGAGCCACCGTCATTGAACCAGATCCGCTTTTGTCTCTGGGGTTTAATGCTTTTACACACCGTCTGGTGGCTCTAAGAGCAGCAGTGATGTCTTTAACTGGCTCCTCTCACAGCTTTCGCATCACCAGTGACGCGGCCACCATTTATCACTCCTTTTGCACTCGCTGAAACTGTCCAATTAGCAGGCTGCTTATAGGGCCGCAGCTCGGGGTGCCCTCGCGGACCGACTCCGGCTCTGGACTTTCAGGGGTCACTCATGGATGCACTATAACTAGACAGACAGCAGACTTCCAATATGGTAGCGCAAAGATTTCTTTTACTCTCGGCCTCTCGAGGTACTGCAGCCAAAATTCCAGGTAGCCCAAAAGCTTTTGTACCATCAACCGCAATATAAAAATATACTGCTGAAAAGATGCCTCCGACCAAAATGATGGTTAAGAATAAATAATTCTATTATTCGTTCTTTAGTCGTGGACTTTCAAGCTTTCTATAAAAATTCTGAAGGGCAGAAAAACCCCAGAAAAGAGGCATCACGGGAAGTGACGATACTCCACAGCACTGTGGGCCTGAGAACTGAGCAACTTCATTGAAAGAATGGGCGGCTGTGTTTGACTCTGGGGGCCTGGGGCCACTTTAAAAGATCAGCAGCAGCCTGCAAACTGGTTTCAATACAGTTGTGTTTCTCTTCACTTGCACCGTTCGGCTGGTCCATCGATCGCTCGGCCGGTTGGCGGTCAAACGTTTGGTTTATCGATTCGCCTTTACCCCGCACAGATCACGGCAAAAGACAAACAAGTCAGATGTCAATAAAGGTCTAAGGTTGCCATAGAAAAACCTGAAGGGGCATCTGAAAGGTCCCAGAATACAATAAAAACAAAATTCCCATTAACACAGAAGATGATGCTCTGAAGGAAAGCAGACGGGACGCAGCAGGTGGTCAACCTGGAAACACGATGCAAATCCAGGTGCACGAGACTCATTGATTGGTTGCTCGATTGATTGGTCGAAATGATGTGACGAAGTGTAAGGTGGCTGCATACACCAGGTCTTTGCCTTCATAGAACATGAAACAGAAGGAACCGCCTTCCTCTCCTGTGCGAGTGTGACTTTGCTCCGGATCAGAGCCGCTTCTTCCAGCCGAGCGGCGTGAGAGCCGTGTAATCCTTCGCCCTCTGCTCCCGGTGGAGCAGCAGGCGCTTCACTGTGTGTGTGTGTGTGTGTGTGTTTGCAGCATGTGTGTGTGTTTCAATCTTCGTCTTCTTCTTCTCACCTTGAGCTGTGAGGTGACGACGCCGGGTCGACTTTGACGACGTTGTTTGCTTTGTTTGCTGCTGAGATGAAGGGAAGAAAAAAAAAATAGTGGGAGAGAAAAACATAAAAAACAAAAAAACTACTTGCATCAACAACTCTGCGTCGCTCGCAACACGCAGGATCTTTACCCATATTCCCCAGTGGGTTCTTCCAAGCTACTAATCATTATTGTAATCCAATTAGTTTGTTCGGCGAATCAACTCGCAGATTTTCCTCTGAGCGACTAATCGCAGGTGTTTGCCACCGATTTCACCGTCAAGACAAATGAAGTCGTTGGGGCGTGCAAGCTTGCCGCGAATACAGTCAGCTCTCTCTCCCGCCATGGAGCGACCACCACCACCGCCGGACGCACAATAGAAGCTTTGTGTCGCCGTGCTTGCGGTTGATCCTCGGTGTGAGTCTCGCTTCGACAACAGCAGGCTGATAAACGCACAAAATCACAAAAGCAGCTGTTAAAAGGCTGATAAACTAAAGTACAAAAAATAAGGAAACAGGTGTCGGGTTTTACTTTTTACCTTCATATCAAAAACAATTCTGATATATGTGCAGTGCATACATAACTCAGAAGTTAACAGAGACAAAACAAATTCTACATACGAGGGTCTTTTCCTCCATTTGTCACGATGCTGTGTGTAAAAATGGGGAATTCATTATCAGCTGACTCCATTCAGCAGCTTCACCAAGACAAATTACGTGTTTGTTCATCTATATAACTCAATCAGGGCGGGGAAAAAAAAACATTAATTGCATCTGAAGTTAATTTCATATCAGTCTCGTTGCTCCGCTTATTACGCAGCCTCGGCACATTTATTATCTGCTCCCCTCCAAACCATGGCAGCAGTAGAAAAAGAAGAGGGAAGAAGAGAAGGGTTTTTGTTTTGTTTTTTCCTGTCAGAGTGCAACCTCTCAACAACCGTCACCATGAAAAATGAAAGATGTGGTTTTTGGCCGTGTCCCGCTGATCCGTCGCCGGGGCAGCGGCGGTAGAAAGAAGAAACAACAACAGCAGAGAGAACGAGGGCGAATTGTGGATTTTTGAAATTGCAGGGCAGCGCAGCAGCGGCACCCGCTGGGAAAACAACAGCCAAACTTTGGCCAATCCTTTTTCCGAGTGGTCTGTTATTTCCCCGTGTCAACAAGGAGGTGAGCCCCTCCCCCTAAAATACACCAAGAGGAGCAGCGTTTGCTTCTTCTCGTCCTCCTGAGGCAACACTGAGGACGATCGAGGAGTGAAGCCCGGCGCTGAAGCCGCTTCCTGCTCCATCTTCAACTCCTCCTCCTCTAATCATCCGGCCCTTTGAGGCTTCCCGCTGTATAGAATCTATAAACTACCTTCATCTTCGGCTACCACAGCAGCAAATAAACCCCCCTGCACACCCACCACCTCTCCTCTCCTCTCTGGGATCACCACCATCACCGACTTCCTGTCTAAGGCCGGCCCTCCTCTATTCCCACGTATACAGCCTCGGTGGCTTCATATGCAAAGAGAGCTGCCAAAGTGTGTGTGTGTGTGTGTGTGTGTGTGTGTGTGTGTGTGTGTGTGTGTGTGTGTGTGTGTGTGTGTGTGACTGCCAGTCTGCAGATGCAGCAGCCATCCTCTCATGCATATTCAAGCCACGCCACCTGCTCGCCGCACATCGCAACCCTGCATTCTGGGAATTTTAATCGACGCCTCTGACAGGAAGTGGCTCTGAGCGCCACACACACACGCACACACACACACACACACACATAGAGGTGGATCGTTTAGTTGCCAATCCCCCGCAACACTCCCGCCCCCTGCGCCTCATTTCTCTGGGAGGAGGGGTTTGGGATGCAGGAGCAGCAGATGAGGGGGGAGGTGTCGGGGGTGGGGGGGGCCTTGGGGGATTGGGGGCTCCGCTCTTCTGAAATGTGAACGCTCGGAACAGTCCTCCAGTCAGGTTCTCACGTTTCATTCAGTCGTCCCAACCACCCCCGAGGTGGAACCCCCCCCCCCCGAGTACATTTTCACGCCACCTTTGTTAAAATATAGACGTGTTTATCTCAACACAAAACAAAAGAAGAAGATGAAGGCGGCTGATGGGAAGGAGGCCGACACTGCCAAGACGGGATCGTCGAGAGTGTTATTAGCCTGTGCTAGCACGCTATTCTAGTTCAACGGGGGTGAAAGTCGAATGTGACACGTTTGACAAACGGTTTGATTGTTTCGCTCGGCGCGGGATTTCACAACCAAGCGGAGAAAAGACGTTTCATTGGTGGAGGGATGATAGACACGCTGAGGTCGGGGGTCAACGTCACCTGTGCAGCCAGACTGTAAACACGGATACGACAGGGAGATAAATACTGGATTCACCCTCGAGTCTGCTGGTCGAGCAGCTTGAGAGGCACAATAAGCGAAAATATGTTTATATACATATATTATAATATTCATGCAGGGATCAAAAATGCCGTCATGGGAAAAAAAAATGCAAAGATGATTTTCTTTAAAAGAAGAAGAGTTGGGTTAAGGGTCAGTCAGTACAGATGTTTCGGTGTTCAGGTGGTTGAATTGGCACCAGTTCTGCTTTCTGCGTCTTAAAGGAACACGCCCCACCCCCACCTGACCCCACCCTCCCGCACACCACCCACCACTCACCACCCACCCATTATAACCAGGAACAGCCTATTTTCAGCCACACTTGGATCATGTACTTTGCTGTTACGTAACAGCAGCAGCGGCTCCTCTGTAGCTGCAGCTCCTCCGACCGTCCCCGGCTTCCTCAGTCCCGTCTGTACACAGCCGTGAATTATTGAGCACTTTTTTTTTTCTCCCTCCTCTCCTTCTTAAGTGACACCGTTAGGTTTATATATGTGTGTGTATTTCAGCCAAAAGTCCCCGCCTCCCCCACCCAAAGTTTTGATCTGTGCCTCATTTCTTGCCTCGGCTGGAAATGCAAATCCAAGCTCAGCGTCGCCGCCGCCGCGTTAAATCTCCTCGGCGGATTAAATATACATCTGATGGGATGAAATCTATTTCCCCGCTTCCTGGTTGCTCTGTCACTTGCTCTGTGCTGTTGCTGCTGCTGCTGCTGCTGATGGTGAAGATAATAATAATAAGAATAGTGGTAATTGCGTCCCTGTGGCCCCAGGTAGTGAATGGAAACGTGCTCCTGGCTCCTGGTAGTAAAATATAAATATATGTGTATGTGTGTACGTCTGTATTTCTGAATATCATTCCTCAAACTCTTCACTCCTGCCATAACAGGCTGTAACGTTGTTTGCTCTCTCCGCTGGTGGTGCGTTATGATGAGAGCGCCGCAAAACACAATCAGCGGGCTAATTTGTCCGTGGAGGAGTCAACAAAAGAGCAGAGGAGAAGAAATGATGGTAATTCCGATCTCTGCGTGCGTGCGTGCGTGCGTGCGTGCGTGCGTGCGTGCGTGCGTGTGCAGGCGCTCTGATTTGCATCGTCAGGACGCGTCGCAACAGACGGGAACCTCGAGCAAAACAGCTGAGAGAGCGGCGACCACAGGCGAGCGTGAAACGAGAGGAGCACAGAGCGGAGTTGTGTGTCAGTCCGTCAGTGTGTCAGTCGTCAGTGATTATTCCTCCATTATTGCTGGCGCCACGGGCGCGACTGTTCAGATCAGAGCGAACGCGAGGCGGCCCGATCCTCTCCTCTTCTCTCTGCGTCCTCTGCAAAAAACCAAATGAAAAAGAAACGTGAAAAAAAAAACCACACTCAAGTCGCTTCAGTCATGGATCCTAATTGCAACTTCCAACTTTTGCATAATAGTTTTCTCCAAGCCATTCTCTCACTCTCCCTCTGTCTCTTTTCAGCTATGCATGAAAAATAAAAAAATGAGCCGCCCGTAACTCCGGCACAGACCACACAGAGCTTTCAGAAGTGGGGTAGGCTGGGTGGGGGTGGGGGGTTGCAGCAGGGACTACTGGGGAGAGTGGAGGGAAAACTTTCAAAAGTCCTGCGCCTCTATTTAAAGAGGCACTGGGTGCAGCGAAGTGAGAGCAGGAGTGAGACTCTGTGCCAATGCGAGAAACTAGTTTGAAAAAAAAAAAAAAAAAAAAAAAGCCCAAAGTTTGTGCCCGCGCTGCCCTGGATGGAGGATGATGGCCAGAAATCCCACTAGCATAGAATCGGGCCTGGAAGGACCATTTCGCAAAGAAGCCAACTATATTCTCCACGAGCTGCGTCTCCTCGGGAATACGGTTGTGTAAACTACCAAGCAGGCTGTGGTTTTGTCGCCGTCAACAACCGGCAGAGAGAGAGAAACTCACTTAATAATAAAAGGGCCGCGAGTTCTGTTTGCCTTAAACAGCCCGTCAGTTTTGAACCGTTCCCTCGACGTTCTCTCGATGTTCTTCAATACGAGTCGGTAGTTTTTTTGCGGCCGCACTCAGTTTCTCTCCTTTTGTGTCTCACCTTTACTTCCTGATTTTCCTCCATTTTCAACAATCCTCACATCGAGCGTCTCCTTTCTTCCCTCTCTATTTCTCTCTTGCCTCAGTATTGGAGTGCTACATTAGGTTGTCACTGGGCTCAGGGGTGAGCAGGTGGGCGGAGTCTATTGTTTTTTGGGCAGTTCTTTGGCTCCAGCTGACGGCGGGTCAGAGGGTAATTAAAACTTTTAATGGGGATGATTTGTTCCCGCCGTGTTCAGCGCACATGCTTGTTGCCGTCGGCGCTCTGTTTTATTAACCTGCAGCCTTGGGACCCTCACTTGAACTTGTGGAGAGGTTCACTTAGTCATGATGGCACTAGATAATGAGTGCACTGCTGCTCCCAAACACACTCGCACAGAAGGAACTTGAAGCTTCACAGCTCCACGGTTTCCTTCTTTATCTTTGATTAGGTCCACGTGTTTTCTTATTCTAATTAGGTATTTGCCAGATATTGGAATTGTAAATTTATTCATTTGTTTATTTATTTTACATTTCTCATGAGCCAGTGCTTGTTTGATTTTTGTCTGTCACCACCTGATGATTCGAGCTTCTTACAGGGACGTTCTTCTGCAGAATCACTTTTGCCTGTCCAGGTTCTCTGGAACCAGTTTGGCTCTTTTTCTTTGATTCCTTTCTTATTTGAATGAGTTATTTGCCAGAAATTGGAATTGTAAATGAATTTATTTATTTATTAGATTTCTCATGAGCCAGTGCATGTTTGATTGTTTTCTATCACTGATGATTCGAGCTTCCTGCAGGGACGTTCTTCAACAGAATCATTTTTGCCTGTGTGTCTGGCTCCTGTTCCACACCTATTAAAAAAACAAAAAAACACATATATATCATTTTACTGAATGTAAACTTAGTTTTCTTTACTTTGCTGCTGCTCAACATTGGATGCTATAATTTTTTTTGGAATTTATTATAGCAGGTTCTTGAATAAAGGGAAAGTTGAATGACATTATTTTTCACATTTTTACAATTCAAGAAATGGTTTCACGGAACGGAGGAAAACAATCAGTAGATTCACAAATTACAGAAATAACCGATAGCTACCGCTAGGCTAACATACGCTATTTCCTCGTCCCGAAGTGAACCGACGCTGCCGAACCGCTCGTCGCCTGTGACAAAACGCGCCGCTGACCCCGGTGTGTATTTCATCGGAGTGAAGGACGGCCGCGGCCGCAGCGCTGGTGACAAATGTCTCTCTGAATGGCCGTCACCGGGCGGCAGAGGCAGGCAAGGCCGCGTGTTCTTTAACCCGGCTCGCAGGCAGCGACCGACACCTTTAACCGGCCGTCACGGAGGTCGGCCGCTGTTTGTGGTGTATCACATCAGGGACGACGGGAGTCCCGGGGTGATGACTGGTCACACTGCACTGTGTGTGTTGTGTTGTGAGTCAGTGCCGCGCAGTTTACGCAGAATCAACCGTTTCCTCCTGGACATATTCGAGGCCGGGGCCGACGTTTTGTTTATTTTGTTTGCTTTGTTTTTTTGACCGCGCCTCTGTCCTCAGTGGTCCTGTGGCGATGTAATGATATAATTGAGTTTTTGCCGGTTCATATATTTTCCGTGTCAAAATAAATGGAGTTTACGAGAGCTGCGAGTGAAATGGAAACCTAAATTTACTTTGACATTTTGCTTCTGCGGCAGTTCCTTTCACACACGGCGGCAGAAACGTGAAATTAACGCTCTGTCTCTGAAGTGGAAATGTCAAAATGTTAATTAGCTGCCTTTTTTTTTTCACAATGTTGAGGTTTCGTCAAGGATACGGTGTTCCTGTAGTGGGTGAACCTATATAGTGGAATCATTAGGAAAAAACCACAGCGCAGGTTAGCGCCGTGATGCATAATTTATGCCGTCCTCTGTTGTTAACCTGTGATGTTGACGTATCCAGAGTTGCTGCAGAACACCGCAGTGTTGATCAAACTGAACCCATATCAGACACAGAGCAGGTTAAATTTCCAGCATTGTAAACTTAACATTTTTATCTGTGTCTGAATGGTTTTTAGTTTAGATTTGTTGTGGTTTCTCTTTTAAAATGGGAGATTTTTAGCTGCACTGTTAATGATCCAGCCGTGTTGAAGAAAATGTCTGCTTTTATTGTGAAACAGACAATTGAGTTATCTATCTATCTATCTATCTATCTATCTATCTATCTGTTTGTCAGAAGGTGTGGAAACGTCTTAAACGTCCCCTCAATCAGAATTCCATCCTCAGCCACTTCCGGTCCGCCGTCACACCAGACAAACGCACTGTCCACAGACGCTGCACCCCCTCCACCAGTCCCCCGTCCACCGCTGTCCAAGAGGCAGCGGTGCATGATGGGTACGCAATCAGCAGCAGCCTCTCCCTGGACTGTCTCTCTCTCTCTCTCTCTCCCCCTTTACGTGGCGGCGGCGGCGGGCTTCTTTGATGTGCGCCGCAGTAAACAGAGGCGCTTCTCCCACCAACCACAGTCTCCGGAGGGACGGTGCCTCGGTGCTGCAGCGCTAATGAGCACATTAGAAGGAAGCCGTGGAAGGGAAAGTGCTACAGTTGTAAATGGATCCGTCTCCCGTGTTTGTCTGTGTGAGAGACGCTGCCTCCGTCTGCATGTGTGCTGCTTGTTCTGCACAGAACTGGATGTATATACATGCCGTGTGTGCGTGCGTGCGTGCGTGTGCGTGTTTTAGTTTAGTTTTTTTTGGTTTGTTCCCCCTCAAATCTACAAAGAGATTGTGTAGCTGATTTTGCTTTGAGGATACCAAAGTCAATTTTTATTAAAATAAAATAAACAACCCACTATTAATGAGTGAAAGCAGGACTATAAAAATCGATGTGGCCACATGCATGTGAGGACGGCAGGTCATTTAAAAGTGAAGCAAAGCCAATGACATAAAGCGTCCTCCGCTCACAGGCGGTAACGGGGTGATTAGAACTTAATGATCCAACCAGAGTGTGTGTCAGCCTCTGTGTGTGTGTGTGTGTGTGTGTGTGTGTGTGTGTGTGTGTGTGTGTGTTGAAGTAGTCTAAATATTTTATGTTTGTTTGCAAGAAGCTTGTTAAATGCTGCCAACAGATGAAAGTTTTGTTTTGTTTTTTTTTGTTTGTTTTTTCAGCAGCAGCAACAGAAAAGGAAAAACAGAACTGATCACATCTCAGTGTTTGGCTACCAAACAACAGCAGCGCGTCGTGTTCCAGACAACAACCAGCGTGTATTGAAAGGTCCCAACATTCAGCCCGTGTTCAGATCTTTATTTTTCATCTCGGACTACTGCGGAGCAGCCTCGAACGATTGATTGTCCGAAACAAGCTGGCGATCTCCAGAAAAGAGCTGCTGTCCCTGATTGAAAGAAAGTACAAAGGCCCGCCAGAACAGTGACACTTTGTTTGGCTGTTTGGATGGGGGCATAAACAAGGCACTCGTGGTTGACGTATCCATCACATTGATACACAATTGGTTGATCATTGTGATACCAATGCTGGTCTTGGTATGGATCAATAGCAGCATATTTAGGTCTGTCTGAGTACCCTTCCTCACAGTGCAGAGCTTTATTTAAACTACTTTATGGTCATGATGTTGTCGTAAATGTTTTTGTTTTTTTTTACGTCTTCTCACGAAATGGTTGCAGAAAGTTTGAATTGATGGAGGCCAAACTGCTGCTCTGAGATGAGGGAGGCACTGAATGGAGTGAACAAGTATTTTCTATTCATCTTAAAGCTTTTCCTCAAATTCTGGCCCGTTCTTTCAACTGATTAACAATTAACAAACTTCAAGCTCTTAAAAACTTCAGATCAGGCAATGTCACAACACATCCACCTTGACCATTAAAATGTCTCAGTACTGGATCAGTATCGGCAGAGGTGATACTGGCCTTGTATTCACTTGCTTTCAAATCAATACCAAATCCCATAGTGTGTCTCGTCATTACAAGGTGGCCTTAGTGTGTGGGACCGACGGCAGCGAACCAATTTTGTCTTGTGTGAAAGGACGAATCTTCAAAACTGCAAAGTTTCTGATATGTGCAGAATTAGAAAAGAGACTTTGGCAAACCTGTGGGAACTTTAATATGTCAGAAACGACATAATCATCCCTGCAAGCTAATTCTGAAGTCCCGTGTCTTTCTGACAGACGGCGTACTGCAGGTTGACACACCTGACCCTGATTGAATTCAAATGGCCGCGACGCCTCAAAGGAAGTGTATTTAAAAAATGAAGTTAACACTCACCTGTCTGAGAGGGCTAATTGCAGCTGTTAGCTAATTGCTGTTAACAACCCGAAGGTTCCTGCTTCGGTATTCAGCTCAGACGGCACCGATCCGGCTCTCTGATCCCCCCAGACACTGGATTCCTTGAGAGCTGCTGGGGGAATCGCCAGTCTGAATTGCCTTTGAGCAGCGGGGGGTGCTGGGGAGGTTGAGACGTGAAAATGATTTCAAAGAGTCCAGCGTGCATCAGGCTCATGGCGCAGCTGGCATTTATTAACGGCTTTTTTCCTCCCCCTCTTCATTCCACTGGGTTCTTTTCATTTCTTAATAACTAATATTCTGGGCTGAACAGTGTTTTCTCTGCTGGTTGAGGCTCATTTTGTTCCAGGGTTTAGATGAAAGACTAAAGTAAAAAAGAAAAAAAAAAAAAAATCTTTGTCATGGTTATAGCAACATCTCACATGAATACTAACCGGGATAAAGATGAATACTTCTGTTGAGTCTGATTTTCTGTCCTTAGCATCTTGATGAAAATATGTAGTAGTAGTTTGTATTTTTTTGCCCTTTAATTGATTTGTGTACCTTGATCAGAGGCCGGGTTGAATTTTCTCTCTGCTGGGTTCCTTCCTTTGTAGTCAGGAAGTGACAGCGCAGGACTCGGCGCCCACCAACAACACACCCGAACTCGAGTATTTTGCTGCTCTTGAAGCTTTTGTACACTTGAAAGGAAAAGTGCTAATTACATCATTAAGTTGAGCGTTTCAGGCATTCATCTTTTTCTGCTGGATTGTTCTCAGCAGGTGCTTGTTGGAGAGTCGTCCTGGCTTTGCTCCACGTTTTTAGCAGTTTTTATTTATTTATTTTCTTCATCTGTTGACGATTTATTCAGAAGTTCCGTCCGGACATAGTGATGAAATAGGAACCAATAAGACACTGGCAGCCCTTTTGCTCGGGGCTGGATGCACCGAGAGACCAGTTTGTTGGAGCAGCCAACTGTGTTAAAAGAGTGGAAAGACTCCTGGAGAATTTTGTGGTAGTCGATGTTTGTTTGTTTGTTAGTTTGGGTTTTTTCTGGATGGTAAAGAACTTGAAGACATAAATCTCATACTATGTCTCAACATGCATCTATCTGAGTGCCAACGTGCAAAAAGTGCTGCCAGAATGTTCCATAAAATTTTGGAGGAGGTCTTGTCCCTCATGGGAAAAAAAAAAGAATACATATAGCATTTATGTATGTGTATATATATATATAAATATATATATTTGGTGACATGATACTTCATCATGGACTCCCAGAGCGCCGTGTCATCGTCTCCTCAGTGACCTTGTTCAGCGAACAGGTTCCTCCCCGCTGCTCTGTCAGCCTGGTGACAAATGTTGCGACACGGCGCCAGAACAAGTCTGTGGCACGCAAACAGATGATTGCAGAATAGAAAAAGCCTCATTGATCTCTTTTCTAGCTGATTTAAATAAAATAAAAAATAAAAAAACTAGAACTTTTCAAGACATGACAAAGAATAGTAAAATAATAAAATACATTTAGAGAGTTTTTCACAGCGATCTCTGCGCAGATACAGATTTCGGCATGTCTGCGGCACCCTGGAGTGCAGCTCAGTGAGACACATCCATCTTGCGAGGCTCCCACCAACTGTCACGAGGGATCTACCGCTGCTGCAAGGCGGCGTGAAAAGAAAGTAGAAGAAAATGACTATTTATTATCTTTCTATCGACATCTACCAATCTACCTAAATAAATATATACGTACACACACATATACATATATATATACATGTCCTTGTCTGCTTCATCCAGTGATGGCTAAAGCTGAAGCCACAGAGCATGTGCAGTCTGGCCAGTTTGCTGTGTAAAAACACAACTTCCATCCATTAAATGATATTGAATTAAGCCGCTTTGAGAGACAGAACAGAAGTGGGTTAAACGTTTGCTTTCAAAGGCAGAATTGGCTTCTTTATTCCTGCCACTATTCCTCTGTCCCTTTTATAAACCCACCCACACATTTGTTACACAACTGCCAGTGTAAAAACACACACACACACACACACACACTTATGAATGACAAAGCTGTGCATTTCTTGCTACCCCCCTGCGGTTGATGGATCCTCGGTTCTTGAGCAGGATGCAGCTCTGGCAGCAGACTGGTGGCAGCAAACAGCGGTGCCAGTGGGCCAGTGGGATGGCGACGGGAAGAAAACAGTGTTTGAGAGCCAGGCGCAGTGTGTGTTTCGCTAAAACACCGTTAGCAAAAAGAGAAACGGATGAAGGCGGAATCGGACGTGTAATCCAGTTGTATTGGCAAGGTGTCGAGCGTAATACAAGTCAATCCAATTGTCGCTGCTTGACTCTGTGGCGGGAGTGGAAGCGCTTTGAAGTGTTTAGGTGTACGTACCTGTGTGTGTGTGTGTGTGTGTGTGTGTGTGGCAACATGTGACGCGAGGAGGGTTTTTTTCCTCCGGACATCTGCAAACTCCTGCTGTGCATGCCAGCAGGTTGTATTTCTAGGCGTCGCTCGGCTGCGTCTTGGTGGCTGACAGCTGTGCATATTTCACGGGCCGGAGAACCCTGCATTGCGGCGGCTGCACGCGGCGAGCAGCGGCGCCGTGCTCTGGGTCGGGCCGGGGGAGGAGAATAAAGCCGCATCAGCACCGACGTCCCTCTCAGTCACGGCTGCCTCTCGTAGCGTAGCCGCCACGTCGTCTGACTTAGCTTGCCACTGCGACTCATTGTTTTCGACCCCCCCCCCCCTTCTTTTCCTGCCACTGGGGTCTGGCCCATTAATGTTGAACAGCTACAGCAGTTATCAATCAGTTATCATTATTTCTATTGTTATTCTCCTATTAGTGCTATATTTTTTATCTAACAGTGCTGTATATATTTGTGATTCGAGATAAGATTTTTTTTTTGTCTTCTCTTGAAAAAAAAAAAAAAAAAATGTTTTTTTTCAAGTAGTGATGACTAATGAGTTGCCCAACCAGAAGCCCTGTGGAGAACCTGAATGTTTCCACTGCATGTCATTTATCTTTGAAGATTTTGGTAGATTCCTTTCCTCAAATTATTTTTTTATACACTCTCACTTTTTTGGCCAATCAGACTCCAGGCCACTACCACTCTCACAAGCCTATCCGCCAAGGAGTGACACTCTTTAAGTCTCCTTCCGTGTTGTTGTTGTTGTTGTTGTTGTCATTCATTATTTAGAGGGAGGAATGTGGAGCCTGGCAGCCTCCAAGTCTGCTGACTTTCAGAGGCAGGAATGAAAAAAACACCACACACTAGACTTAACTCCTGGAACTGCTGTGCGCACATCGCGCTACTGCTGTGATATATAGTGATAAAGGTGGAATCCGGGTGATCATTTTGGTGACATTGTTCACCCTTTTGTTGCTTTCCTACTCCGGTTTTAAATAAAGCACCTACGTTTTGCAGAGGCATGCTGCTTTTGTTCAGTGCCTGTGTGTGCCAGAAGAACCAATCAAATTCCGCCTAACTCCGTGCCAGGGATCAGTCCTTTGCAATATGACTTGTGATGATCAGGATCAGCACACGCTCACAGCCAATGTCAAACCTTGAGAGTCAGTTGGCTCTGCAAATGGGGTCTATATTTACATCCCAGCAAGAGTCACAAGTCGCCCACCTCAGTCAATAGCATCTCCGTGGGCGGCGGCCAGCGCCCAGCAGCGGAGCAGTGAAGCAGTGAAGCTCTGCCTGATTGGCCTAAATGTATCCTTGAGCAAAGTTGCTCTGTGGGCTCAAACTGCTCCACGATCATTTGCACTTTGTCTCTTGTATTGCTGTTTACGATCATACACTGCAGTGAATACTATTATGTTGTTATTGCATATTGCTGTTCATTTTATTTTTTCATGAACGTGCATCAGTTTCGTAGGTTTCCCTCCCGCTCCTCGGTGACGACAGCTAATGTGTGTCTGTCTCTCCTCCTCAGCCGTGGCCCCCACGCAGCCCAGCCTGCGCTCAGAGGTCTTCAAGCCGTGTGTGGAGGACAAGGATCTGGCCTTCTGTCTAAACGAAGGCGAGTGCTCCATCATTGAAACGGTGGCCGGGGTTCACAGACACTGCAGGTGAGTTTAATGGCTTTTTTTTTTTCCTTTTCTTTTTGTATTTCTCCTCTGACACCAACGCTTCCGTGGCACACTGATCCCATCCGGCCGCTGACCTGGGGGTCAACTTCATTCACCGTGCATTTCATTTTCTTCTTTTGTGAGGTATATATAAGTGTGTGTGTCGTTCCTTGGCACTGACAGTCTGCTTTGTGGAAGTGGGACTTTTTTCCCGCCTAATATGAAGTGCATATCTGTTTTTCGGGCCGGGCCACTGAACTCGGGGATCAGATACGCTGCGGCCGCGTCGCGCTCAGCTGAAGCGGAACGTCAAACAAAATACAGAAGAAATCTGCTTATCACACAGATTTTGACAACAAAGCTGACGACGAGCTGATCCGATCTGGAGGTGTCTTTAATTTGGTGTGTGAGCGACAGTCACAAAGAGCAGTGTTGACGTGAAAATTCAGATCCAATCTCAGATGTTTGCTTTGCAACAGTGACAAAACTCTAGTTATCCAGTTTGTAGGGGATTTGTGGGTTTCACTGCAACGCAGATGTTTTTTTGTTTTTTTTTTCACCAAGTTACATGTGTGAGCAAAAACATGTTTCTGCATGAGAACGGTAATACAGGAAGTGTGCAATCTCTCAGGCCGTTTCTCAATTTGCAAACTTGTCTGGACCTGTAAGATGTTATGATTCCAAGTTCATATCCTGCCAGATCCAGAAAAAAATTCTGCAAGTTCCAACACGCCCACTTTATCATCTTTACATTTGGAGTAGACTCTTGAGAAAACCTATGGCCCAGAATGTCTTTGACCCCACTCGCATAAGAAGGATAAGCGCCTAATTACAAATGTTGTAGTTAAAATCTCAAATCTGAGGTTAATCTATCGAAGAAAAGCCCACATGAAAATCCTACATTTTTGCTGGGAGTGGAAGATGTTCTCCTGGACCCAGCAGTTCAGACTGGCGAGGTTAACTTCCAAGACTTACCGGGTTCCCGAGTATAATCCCGGCAAGTTCGCACAATGACACATGGCCTTTACCCAACTTCTTGGGGGTAAGCGCCCCCTTGTGCTTTGAACGAGTCGTGAATCAGTGAGTCCTGATCTATTCTCTTCGCACGCAGTCTCGACAGTTGGATTTCTGAAACAACTTTGTCGTCTCTGTCAGAAAGCGGCAAGGACGGGAGCGATTTGCATGAGGAAGAGACACAAGCAGATGGCAGACGATGATGTTGGTGATGATGATGACGGCTCTATTGTGCCGCCACTTTCTCACCGTTAACTCACATCTCCGAGACTGTCCGGGCTTTTTTCTTGTTTTGCTTTGTTTTCTTTTGTTTTGTTTTCACTGCAAGAGACTGACATGACGCTGTCGTCTCAGAGGAAAGAAAATGTGTGCAGGTGGTGTCTGTGAGTGGGTGCGATCGTTGGTGCTCCTCCTGCAGGCCTGGTGGGCTACTGCCGCCACCACTACCATATCTATGATTCTCCAATTTCCCTTAGCATTTCATTCAAAGCGACGCACGACACAAGCAAGCATTTAGACTGGAGGGAAAAACCTGAGTGACTACATGCTTCAAGTTTGATTGGCAGCAGGTGCCGCCGTCCAGTGCCAGTGTGTCTTCTTTTGTTTTGTTTTGTTTTCTGAACATAAGTTAACCACGACTAACTGTAATCAAACAATTGAGCGTACCAACAACATTGTTCAACATAGGACAGAATTCATGAAAACCCATGGACTCTTCTCAGAGGCGACGCAGCCGCTGAAAGCTACTGAATCCAAATCACAGGTTTAATTATTCATCGGCACGCCTGGCTGGAATTAGCAGCTTTGTCTTTGGGACGCGTGGACAGCGACGCGTCCACAATGATGAACGCGGCGCAGCGTGTGTGTGCAGAAAACAACCGAGTCGTCCAACATCGTAATCGATCACTTGCTCTTAAAGAGGTGAAGGACTGAGATGGGCTGGGCTCCACGTCTCACGCCACCGCCGCCGCCGCCGCCGCCACATCCGTCCAACCTGTACGAAATGAGCTCCAGGAAGCCGCCGGCGGCTCGGTGGCGATCGTTAGTGACGGCTGACTGACTGCAAACACAGCAGAAACGCCACGGGGCCAATCTACGGGCACTTTTCCGCTGATTCCTGCGAGCTTAGCGGCCGCTGTGCCAGAGAGTGATTGCAGGCTTGCTCCTACTTTCGCTGATGGGTTTATTCTGCTTGAGAGAATGCCAGGATTCCAGCCAGCGAGTGAGTCGGGGAAATATTGCCTTTCTTGTCTTGTTTTGTTTTGTTTTTTTGTCACAGCAGGATCACAGTGATTTGGCATTGTTTGCTTCGTGTCGACGCGGCCGCAGGCTTCTTGTCTTTGAGTTTGAAGTCGGAGGATTCGCCACCACCTCACTGTGGTTTAGACTGAATCAAATCTCTGATTATTTTGGAGTGATTCGACTTATTGATTAAAGAAATCAGTGAGTCACTATTTCCCAAATTTGAAATGTCAATTTAAATTTTTTGTTGTATCCACAAAATTTTGATTTGTTATCATTCATTTTTTTTGCTGTTGTTCTGTTTTCCTCTGCTGTTGTAATGTTATTTGTTTTTGAAAAATGACATGATAATATTAATTCATCAAAGGCAACCTTGACCATCAACAAACTTTTACACAAAGTTCGTCCTGCTCTCTCCAAGGAACAACAGGTTGAAGATTCCGCTTTGCCTTTGTCCAGATTAGTCGACACAGAGACTATTGTTAAGACAGACCATCAATTCTGCCACTTATTGTCATTTCTATCAATGTTAGTAGTTTCTGTGCTCATATTCTTACTCTTAGTCTCAGTAGTGGAGTACACATATTTACTCCTCTCCTCTTTTTTTGCAGCCTCTCACTACCTTCCATTTGTTTACTTCACATTTTCGCTGCTTCATGCTGAGCGGGTGGGACGCAGTGCGTTAGTGCGGTGCTGTTTGCAGAAGATAGCTGCCCGCGGAGTCGTTTTTTGTTTAGAGATTCGAACGTAATGAGCAAAACAATTGGCTCTGACTACTGACGGGCGGTGCTGCCCTCTCTTCACTCTGTCAGAGATCACGACCAGGGGGATAAACGGAGAGCGAGCAAGCGAGGCGGCGGGTTGTGGAAAGAATTGGCGGCGGGTGATTCGGCCCGGGTCGCGGCTGCTGGCTGCTCCGCCGTTGATCAATCATCCCTCCGAGCGCTGCTGCATCAGCGTCCGCATGACAAGAAGTGCTGATCCCGAAAGCGGAGAAAAATAAAGGTTTAACGATTCCCGCTTCCTCTGACATTGCCGTATCCTGCGGGCCGCAGTACAAACGGCATAATAGATGGCTGGGTGTTGTTGTTGTTGTTGTTGTTGTTGTTTTTTTCTTCCCAGCACGAGACAGAGTCAGAGCAGCCCTTAAATGCATGAATCACCGGGTGACGCGCTGCTCTAAAGTCGGGCAGCGTTTTATTTTGTTGAGTCGTTTCCTCTGCACCGTGCCCCCCCCCCCCCCCCCCCCCCCCCCCGCTACCCCCTTCAGCTGCACGCCCCTGTTTGCCAATGCTAATAAGAATCCCAAAATAAACATGCAAATGTGAGTTTAAGACCTACTTCCACACCAGCGCGCGAGCTCTTCACACACATTAAGGGCAATAAGTGCATGATTATTCAAAGGTCTTTTGATAATGTGGACCCCACACGGTCGGTGCAGAAAATCCTGCCGCGCATACGAAACTACACCTTTTTTGACTTTCCTGACTTTTACCCGGGGATGTTCCGAGTTCCCCAGCGGTTCTTCCACAACTGGAAAAAGGTTGTGGAATGTATTAAACTAAAACTTTCCAAATGTTGGTGTACAGTAGTTTTTTTGTGCTCAATCAATCGGACCTTCATCTAAAGGCCCAGTGTCTACGATTCAGTGGCCTCTAGTGGTGAGGAGAATATTGCAAACAAAACAACAAAAGGTACTTTTGCAAAAAAAAAATATATATATGTATCCATTGTGCACATCGGAAGTACCTTGTAAATCAATTCGAACCCAAACAAATGCAGAATGTCAAGGTTCTGTTCCTCCATCAGTTCTGCAGTAGCAGCAGTAAAAGGTTTGTACATCTCCTGATTTAGACTGAACCTCCTGCGGGGGGAGTGAGTGTGTACGTCTGAAAGCAAAGCAGGAACCAAGATAATGACACTTTCCTTCAGCTTCGGGATGCCAAACTCAATATGAAACCCCCCCAAAAAAACCCTCCTGTGTGAAAGTTATATTAGTGTGAAAGGTGGAGGAATGCATTATCAGCAGAGGTACTAATGCTGGCCGTCACATCCAATCACGTCACCCGCTCTTGCATTCTAGCGCCGAGCACTCTGGCGGGTTTTGTGATGCGAGCCTGGAACAGAGGCGACATTAAATCATTTCCCAAGTGGCAGAGTGCGGTATGGTTTGCGCCAGAGGGAGGAGAGAGAAAAAAAAAAAACATTGCCGCCGGCAGATTTTGCAGTATCTGTGATTAAATTAACACTGGATGAGAAAACACATGTTCGTCTACTGGAAGCATTGTCCAGCAGAGGAAGTTGCTGTTTGTTAGCAGGAGGCTCAGCCAGTGCAGCAGAGGACACACCTGTCTCCACCTGGCGAGCTTATAGGTAACTGACCACAAATTGGAGAAGAAAACAAAAGTGTATTTTGCTTGGTAGAGAAAATTTAATGTCGAAAACAAATTGGCAGAGTGTGTGCCAGACATGCTTGGATCTGCGCTTTTGGATCTCGGTGCAGCCGCCGCAGGCAAAGCAGCTTCGGCTCAGCGATATTTATTAAACGCCAGAAAAACCACTGTGGCTTACGGGGATAAAGAGACGCGGTGGAGGGTCAGGACGAGGTAAACAGTGCAAACGGCCAAAAAATCTGATCCAAAAGGGCAAGCGGGCAGACCCAAAAATGCAGAGCGCCAAAGCGATGATCCAGAAAACAGAGGCGTGCAAACGTACGCACACACAGGCATGCTGGGAATCACAGCAAACAGCAACACAGGCAGCAACACAGGAGGGAACGCGTTGACTTTCATATGCAAGTGGGGATGCGGGAGAACGGGGGGGTGGGGGGGTGGGGGTAGGGTAAAAACACACTTCGGGGTTTGGGAAAGAACAGAGACAGGAAGTAGAAACAGAGTTGGGGGCCACAGGTGGGGAACCCTAAATAAACACAAGGAAATAAAGCAGAAACTCGGTCAACAAACATTAGTCCCAACTTTGAGGAGGAAGTGTTGCAGTTCAATTGGAATCACCAGAAAGAAAAACAACTAAAATTCTGTTTGTTTTTTGCATGCCTCTGGTCTCCTGAGATGAACCTCATTGGATGATCTTATGCCCCTAAAATGATTGTCATTGGATAATAACGCTAAGCCTGTTCAAAGGCAAGTTGGCCAGTGAGCAGAGGGACAAGTTCCAGGAGCTGTAATACTGATTGATTGATTTATTTGTTTATTTGCTCGCTTGCGTGCTTGGAGGTTTTCATACGATGTTGTTCTGCCTTGTTTTCTCCCCAAAAGGCTATTTGGTTTTGGACACAGTACATAATATCCATCTATCGGAGTCATTAATAAACCAGTGGCAGCATCAAGTTTGTGTTGACTGCGAGGGGTGGGGGGGAGGGGTGATTAAAGGGAGTCAATAATCCTGCAGGTCTTGCGCTTGTCCTGTTGTGTGTCCTTCACTGCCTTAATTGGGGGAGGTTGTGGGGGTTGTGTGCTTGTGGACGTGCTTGTGTGTGTGCGTGCGCCGACAGGACGTGACCAGAGAAAATCGTGGCAAATGGTGATTTGGTCCATTTTGAGTTTTATAACAGCAGAACAAAATAAGTCGGCAGAAATCCACCTCGTTCTGCTGTGGCACTTAGATCTGTGTGCAAGCTGTCTGGATCCGCTGACTTGGAGCTGGTCAGTGTCAGGGTTGGTGTTTTGTCTTTCTGCAGAACACAATCCAACAACCTCCATCAGACCCGACTGATGGGAAACTGATTGGACTAACCCAGCTGCCGTAGCTGGAGTGCGTAGAGTAGAGTAGAGTATCGTTGTTTGTCATTATATCCAACCATCGCCTCCCCCAATGCGTCCAACCCAGGCACTTCCAAGATATGGCTGGCAAATGGGGGCCATGAACGTTCCCGTGTGACTTGTGTCGCTGTAATTTTCGCTTCATTTCAACAGCTTTATTTCCACACCGAGTGTCGCGTGAAAAGGAACCAAAGTGGCTAAAAAATGCAGCAATTTACACCCCGAGTCGAGACGTGAGAGACGTGAGAGCACCTTTAAGCCCTGGAAGAGCAGAGAAAATTGGACCTCACATCCTATGATGGTATCCAATCAGTAACGAGCAGCTTGTAATTGATCATTTAGCGCAGATGCCCTTTAACTCATGTCACCCCTCCTCTCTTTCCTCCAGAGATGATTTTTGCATTTTTCAATTCAATTCTGGGGTCTTTCATGTAGTTTGCATGTAGTTTGCATGTTCTCTCTGTGTTCTCTGGCTTCCCCCTAGAGTCTGAAAAACATGTGCATGAGGCAACCTGGGAACGCTGTATTTGTCGCTGGTTATGAGTGTGAGTGCAAATAGTTGTGTGTCTCTCTAGTCCCTGAAATAAACTGACAACTTGCCCAGGATGTAGCGCTGCCTTGGCCCAAAGGCAGCTGGGATTGGCTCCAGCAAACCTCCCACCACCCTGCGTGCAGGAGACGCGGTGATAGATAGAAAATAGTGGTGTGTGATACTGAAGGTTAGGTATAGATCTGATAACAAGTCAATACAGGGCAAGTATCATTGGCACTAATATCGAAACGACACCTTTTTGCTAATTAAGGTGAATGTGTTGTTAAATGTGTGAAAAATCTGTATTCTTCCAACTGCATGGTTGTAGCACGAGAAATACAGCTGAAACTAGAGTATCAGTCTAATTACGCTGGTATCAATCGATGTATTGGTATCGATATTATAAATATTTGGATATACACCTACCACTAATAGAAAAATGATAGGTGAATGGATGGACAGATGAATGGATGGATGATTGGATGGAAGGACAGTTGAAGTGCGGCAGGACCTTCAGAGAGACAGTCTTCAGAGGTCTTGATTCGCTGGCTCGGCAGGGTGAGTCTGACCGGGACTAAGGACTCATGTGACAGGAAGTGGCTTGAAGCGGCCCTTGGACTATATTCGCTGGAACGAGGGCGTTCACCTGCAGCATTACGTTGCATTTGTCGTGACACGCGGTAAACAAGGAGGCTGCGGTTGAGCTGCGGCGGAGGCGGGGCTGTCGAAAAGCAGGATTTTGATGGCGTCCCATTTTCTTCATTATGTAACAGCGGCTCACGAGCGTAAAGGCGGTCATGTCAAAAACTCTTATCCTGCAGCTTTTTTCGTGACTCATTTTAAAAATGTCTCTCTTTCAAAATAAAATCCTGTTTGTGGGTGGTGGGTGGTGGGGGGTCCTGTCTTGTGGGTTCACCGTATCAACAACACACTGTACAGAAAGCCGCTTGTGCAGCACGGATGATGCAAGCCGCTGCAAGTGCTTTGCTGCGGTCTTCCGGAGGGACACGGTGAAAAAGGAAAAGTCGCTGCGAGGACTTTCGCTTCCTGCGTGTGAGTTTTAAAATGTAGCGCTCCGTTGTAAAAATCTACTAGTCTGGATTTTAAACCGTGGCTTTTATTCCAAATGACATGCAAATACACAAAAATAATATCTATGTGCAGAAACAGGGTTCTATTACGATGACACAGTGTAATGTGTTTAATGAGGGAATTCTGAAGAGTTAGCGGTGTCATGACAACTAGTGTAGAACGCGACATCACGGTGCCCCCTGTTTGTGTCGTGCGCAGGACCCAAAAATAACAACATTATTGGTGACTGGACTGAGCTAGCCTGCTAAAAGGGCTGGGAGCAGGTTCAAGGTCTAGTGGGATTCACAGTGAAGCCCATTATTTATATTACATTAGATAAAGCAGGAGCATATATATATATATATATATATATATATATATATATATATATATATACATTTTCATATATATATATTTCAAATGACACTGGGCTGTGGAGTTCTCACCAAGCCTCTGTGTTCTCGCACCTTCTTCACCTTGCTTTATTCTTCCTCCCCTCAACACGGAGGATGAAATCACCATCTCCTGTTTGTCTTTGTGCCAGCGTGTGCATTCAAAGCCCCGCCAATGCTGATGCTATAGGCTCTTTCCTACCATTACCATGGTAACTTGTCTTCCCTCATTAATGCGAGGCCAGAAGCTGAGAAAAACTAGCTGCTGACTGCCACGAGGCTCGCAACGCTATGGCAGTGCTAATGAAGAAATACCCGTCTCCTTTTTTTTTGCCGTCATATACCAGAGCTGATCATGCGATTGATCGGAGGCTTAAGCAATAACCACCCAGTGTTTTTTTTAAATAATTCATGGTGCGTCTAATTGCTACATCCGTCGCCATGGTGACGTATCATGTGTTAAGCTCGTGTCTGGAAGTGCTGGTTCACATTTTAACTTTGCTCCTTTTAGAAACGGTCTCCTTCAACAGGCGCCGACTGGTAGAACTCGCGTGTCACGACTAAATTCCTGTTGTCGCTGCAGTGTTTTGACGCTCGTGTGTCGGTGTGAAGCCTGAGAAGGAGCATGTGACGTCTCAGTTTAGGTCTGAACATTCTGGGCCTCGTGTGACTCAGACTGTATAAATATTAGCACGCCTTAGCATAATGTAAAAAAAAAAAAAAGAAAAACTCTCCCTGCATTGGATTAAGTTTCCAATTACCTTCATTCGCATCAATCTAAAAAATATATGGAATATAATGCTTTGCCTTTAATTTATGAAACCCACATTATTGCATCGGTCAAACAGACTTTTCAAGTAATACAAAGAAGAAAAGTTATTACAGCAACTTTGTCCAAAACTTTCATTATGTTTCCTGTGGCTCTGTTCTCTCAACTAAGACACTTTGGAAATCTCGTGGTCGTCGCCCTGACCAAGATCAACATGCAATGTGGGAGATGTAGCTTATGGCCAGCAGCAAACGTAAAACGCACCGTCAACTTTAATTTCAAGACTAGCAGACTCTGATAAAACGACACAGTAGTGGAGTTTGACACGAGGGGTTTAAAAGTGTTTGGAGGAAGGAAAATAAAGGTGAAAACAATATTTCTGCAGCGCCCGGCGAGAAACGAGGCGACTTCGACTGAAGGTCTTAGTGTGAGAATTGGCTGGAAGCACCTGTCTGTGTTTATTCCCGCTTCTGTGAGGCTGTTTACGTTGTTGATGTTGTTTTTTGTTGTTTTTTTTTCCCCTCTGGCGGGAGACCCAGGAGACACTGACAGCGGCGTCAGAAGAATCCGACATGACAAAATGAATCATATAAATGAAGACCACCAACCTATTAACTCACCCTTTAGTGTTTTCCTTCCTTCCGTTGTGCCTTTTTTTTTCTTTCTTTTTTTCCCCCCTCTTTCTAGCGGGGAGCCGGCACCGCGATTAAATTGTCACCGCACTGTCAGACCATGGCAGGCTGCTCTAATCCACAATGCTGTCGCTCCTCTGCCGATCCATCCTGCCAGGAAAGAAGGGGAGGGGGGAGCCCGGCCTTCTTTAGGCTTAAAGCCAACGGGCCGTGTCACCCGCGAGCCCCCGACCTGGCTTGCGGTAGGGAAGCCAGACAATTAGGATGCAGGAGGAGACTCACCTGGCAGCGGCTCCACTGTCGTCTCTAGTTGTTTGTTTGTTTGTTTTTGAGGAAGCAGAAGACACTAAAAGGAGAACAAAAAAATGATTTACCTTTCAAGATTAAGTTTTAATGCTGTTTAAATTATACAAATACAACAATGCTCTGGTGCATCGCCTCAAAACGTACAGACGTTGAGCTTATTACACAGTAATGCGCTGAGTTTAAAGCTTTTTCCAGTACATGTTGTTTGTTTAGTTTTTTAGTTTTATTTTTTTTTCTTCCTGTGTATGCGGCTGTCATGTGACAGCAGCAAATCAGCCCCCGGCGGGGCTCTTGAGGATGGTTCAGCGAAAAGACTCAAATTCCACCAACATGGACGTCAGCCTCGGCCGACGATCTGATGACTGATTCTCTAATCCGCGTAATCCTGTCATGGAGGTAGAAACCCAGCCAGCGCACGTCCACCGCGGCCGTGTACTGCGCCGCAACACAGAAAGCGAACACAGATTATGCCGTAAACATAACACGTTGCCAACGGAAAACTTGGCAGTCCACTTTGAATCAAAGTAGATGACGACAACGCTGTGTTTGCAGCCTGAATATCCCCCCGGGGCTTCTCGAGGCCTTATCACAGCTTGAGTTGTGATAAATAAATTGTGAATTTGTAAAATTTCAAATGTTGGGTGGCTCATCTCGTGCACGAGGCTGATACCATGTGATACCATCTCGATAGACTGTGTGACAATTCGATACGATGCGATTGGCAACTCACAGCTCACAATGCACGATGCTTCATCGTAGTACTGATGGAGTACTCTACTGCTGTAGTACTGGTGTAGTACTGTAGGACTGATGCCAGGCAATTAGTTTGGTTCATTTTCGTTCAAACAATATTAAGTTGCGCTGTGCTAAACTGCACTCACAAATATTTCAATGTCTCTTTTTCTGAGGTTTGAAATAAAAAAAAATTAAAAAAAAATAAATAAATAAATCACTGGGAATTGGGGAAACCAAAATGCACCCATGCGCACGTCACCAGAATTGAAACTCATCCCATCGTCTGCCACTTTCAGTTTCAAACTCGTATCACGATTTTACCACAAGATGCGACAACAGCCCTCGCACCCCACGTAAATCTTAATAAACAAAGACCAACAACCGTCGATGGAGAATCCTGCGTGGGTGCCAAAACTGTCGACCCGAAAGCCGCATTCCAGCTGAGGGCGGCGCGTGACGACGTCCCCATGTCCACCGAGTGACAGTCAGATAGCCTTCAGTGAAACGGGTTGCGTTTTGTTTCTGAGCGGCACCCGCTAGTCGCCCGCAGCGTCTCCTGTCGCCTGCGTGAGCTCGGCCTCGTTGAAGGCTAACAGCTGTTTCTCATTACAGGCGGTTAAAATATTGGAGAAAGTTATGCGGCGGCGGCGGCGCGGGGGAAGGCAGACTTCACTATCTCTGCCGCATGAAGACGAGGACTCCAGAGGGAGAGAGAGAGAGAGAGAGAGAGATGGAGAGAGATGGAGAGTAAACTGTGCGTCCCCCGCGCTCTGTCATCAGGGTGGGAAGAGAGTGGTCCTCGCTGTGACAGTTCAGTATGACAGTCATATAAGGGCTGCTAGATAAGCCTCCTGCCTCGCTCTGCCTGCAGTTGCATCTCTGCGGACACGAGTTGAGATACAGGCCATGAGAAACTGCTCAAGGTCTCTTATTATAACCATTTTGATATCTTTATTTTTTATGCCAGACTCCCCCTCCCAGCCTTGGCAGATTAATTAACAAGCTCTTCCTACAGATCTCCAGAAGAAGAAGAAGAAGAAAAAGCATTTGTAGGCCCTCAGTTTAACCTTTTGCTCGTCTGGAAGGAGATTGAGCCAGAGACTTCTGTGCAAAGAAGTTGAGAAGTTGCCCATGAAAAATGCTGAATGTCTCATTGCCAGTTTCCAAATTTTCTTATTAAGCTTGGCTAAAGTTGTGCAGTCTGACACTATTGTGTGTTCTGAAGATATATAGAGCTCCAAAAAGCAGTATAGTAAGCCCTCTGTTTGGAGCCTCCCAGTAAAAAAGGAGCTTTTACCTGAGATGTTGGAAAGGGAGCAATGAAAAAACACTGTAGAGGGCGGAGCCAATACCTGGAGGGCTCGTGGGCAATTGCTTGGGAGAGGTATTGTTGCTCTTTGTGACATCATAAACAGGGGATTTCTGAGTAGAGTGAGTAATAGGTGGACTTGTCTCATTTGTTACATGATGAGTGTGTGGCATCACTTAGAAAGGGTCAAGAATAGAATTGCGTGAAACCTAAATATCGCAATAAAAAACTGGTCATGGAAACACATAAACTTCGAAAAACCGTTTTGACGCTCTCATGACCTATCAGACGTATCGATAGAGGTATAGCGCAAAAGTGTCATGGACGTATGGGGTCACGTTTTAATCAAAGAGAAAAAAATATAACAACCATTCTTGACAGCAAACAACACTGAAATGCAGATTTATACAAGGAATCTTGTATCTCCATCCTCCTCAAAGTGGGCTCTCGCGGGATGAGATTTTACAAGAATTACGACTTATGCACTTCACACCATTCAATGGAAACACCTGCAAATCGAAATGCTACTTTGTCGGAATTTTAGAAATATCACTTTTATTTTTTCTGAAAACCTGTCATGGAAACGCAGCTACTGACTCTTTGTCCCGCTCAGCTCCCCCACTTCCTCCCTCCTCCCTCCCCTCCCTCCCCCGTCGCTCCGTCACACGTCGACGGCGGCGCTCGAGGCCGTTTTTCCCTGCGTCCTCTCCAAATTTATCTGCAGCAGTTTGTTCCCTCAGCGGGGCGTCTGATAGGATGAACACGTCCGTTAGTCAGGAAAAAAAAAACAAGCTGGCCGACCGAGCCGAGGCAGGAGCGCAGGGGCCGCTCGGACGGAAATAGATAACGCGAACAATCCAAATAGGTGCGGCGGCGTCGCACTTAACCGGGGCGATGTTTCATCATCACACGCTGTGACGTGTCGTCCTGCGGCGTTTCTTCCCTCCGATGTCTTTGTGCTGCCCGACGTGTTTACAGTGAAAGACTCGGCGCAGGGTGGGCGGGCGCTTTGGCTGGCCAACCATCCGTGTTTTATTGATAGTACGGCGCGGGAATTGGAATTAAAATTTAATTAAGTGATGTGGCAAATTGAAGTAGACAGAAAGAGGCAGAAAGGAATCCCATTGTTCCACCTCCGCCTCGGCCTTTAGATCAATTGTGGAGCGACAGGCCGGTGTTTTTAATCCATGTTCCTGGGAAAACAAGGAGCCGGCCTCGGGGTAAATAGTCGTTTGTCAATAGAGATAGGTGTCGACGGGGAGGAGGCGGGAGTTTAAGGCTTTGCTCTGGCCAATAAAAGGCTGACTTCCCTCAAATAAAAATGGGCGGTGCTTGGAATGGTGTGGAGATGAAGCGTAACAATTAAAAACACTTTTTTTTTTTTATTATTCTTTAAGGACTTTGAGAAGTAATTTTTGCACGGGAATGATTTCATGCACGGCACAGCCACATGTCAAGACTAGTAATTCATATATATGTATGGACGTATGAATGTGTGTGTATGTGAATGTGTGTGATTTGAATTAAGCAGTTTGTCAAGCGTGCACTCAGTGCTGGGCTAAACCGTCTTATCTATATGCAAATCCCAGTTCAGGGACCCCTCTTTACAAAGCTGTACACCATTTGTTTGTTTGTTTTTTTAGTGTGTAATGATGGAGTGCCGGAGATCCGCAGTGACACAACACAAATTAACAGGAAGCTGCGTCGTCTTCATAGTGGAAATTCATTCCCCGCTGGTGCAGGAAGTCACGTGTAGAAAAAAAACCCAATAACTGTCGAGGTAAAAAATGAATAAGTAACACAAACATTCTGCACGTCTATCACCAGTGTTGGGGGGGGGGGATTGATGAGAATCAATCCCCAATTCAGTTCTCTGAGCTGCAGCCTGTCATTTTTTTATTTTATTTTTTTTTCCGAATAGTCAGCTACTGCAACTGAGCTTTGACAAAATCACACAGCAGCTGATCAGAGCCCAAACTTGTCCCTGATTTTGAGACGGAGCAGGACGGAGGAGAAGAAAAAAACCTTCTCATGTGCTGCCAGCCGCCTAGAACCTCGCAGCTCCACCGACAACTGTTGCTCGCACAACTTATCAGCTGTTGCTCGCCGGCTACTGAAGGACACCTTGAGTTTTGCGCACCGGCAGCTTTTAAAAGACAACGCGGCCGAAGTAAGATTGGGATGTGCGCTGTATGGCCATTTTGAGCCACAGATGCATGTCGGCATCAAGATGAATGCGTGTGGAAAAAAGAACTGCTCGCCAAGTCAAGGTTCGACAGGTTAGCATCGTTAATATTGACCAAGCTTTGGACTGGATCTCTCAGACTTCAACCCTGAACCCTCTCTCATCCATCTGGCCGGCCCAGAATGTAGAGTGCTTTAAGTCGATTGCTCTTGAAAACCTCAGCCAGTCAATAACCAATCAGCTTCCTTTGCCTTTATAGAGAGGCAGAGAGAGGTAGGAGAGCGTCAAGCAACCTCAGCCAAACCACAGAAGAAGAGCGAGAAGGAGACGATCGTACACATGAGTTGAGTTTTCATGAAGACTTTTAATGTGTTTTGAAAGATATGGCATTTCAAAAGTGAATTGGAAACAATTTTTAAAAAAATTATGGAAACAAAAAAATTCTTAGGAAGATGTAAAAGTTTGTACGCAGGATTGTGATCCGGCTCCGCATTTGTTCACACCACAACGCTTCCTAGGAACCCAGCAAAAAATACTTTCATTTTTAAGCAAATATTCAAGAGTTCAAATGAACTTTTGAAAATTTGAATTTTGCTCAAAGTTTTGTGGAATGCCAAACAGATTATGGAGTCTTTCACATTGAAGCATGGCAGCACAGACCGCTCACTGTTTTCTTGGTGGGTTTTTTTGTTTGGTTAGTTTTTTGTTTTTTTTGGCTTGACTGCTTTCAGCAAAGCTCTGTGCTGGCGGCGTTCACATCTAAACAGTCCGCTTGAATGCAACAGACAGATATTTGACCCAGTCACTTCCTAAGTTTTCCATTTCACAAACGCTCCTGCCGAGCTCTTCACCATCAGCTCTGCCGGTTCTGCCAAAAAAAACAACAACACCCAAACACACACACGGCTGCATATTTAATTATGCTAATCTGAGACCCGGTTCGTGCTTATTTATATTTGCGCTCTCACACTGTCCCAGTTTAAACTGCTCTCTGATGAGCCGCGGCGGGTGCTAAATTCTCTGCTTGACCTCTGGCTGACCTTTCGCCTGCCAAGTAAAGACGCGTTGAATCGGCCAGGCCGTCTCTGGCTCCCCGGACCGGTTTGCTATCGGCCTGCTGTGTTTGTGTGTTTTCATTTTGCTGGGGACTGTTCTGCTAAACAAGCCTCAGTTCCAGATATTTACGCCGGCGTGTCTGTCATTGTCACGGCGAATCTCCTTCAAGTTGGCCCCCATGTGAGGAGAGAGAGTGAGAGAGACAGAAAGAGAGAGAGAGTGAGACGCTCCAGTCCCGCGTTGCGTCGTCTCGCAACTCACACACACAAAAAGACGTTGCTCCGCCTTTGAACAGCGCGGCGTCTTAGTTGGACGACCTGTCGTCTCCGTTCAAGTGCCTCTGTGCACGTTCATCAGGTTACGTAAAGGGACTCATCTTTTGACACGTTTCACTGGGAAATACAGACATTGGTGCAGAGAAAACAAGAGAGAAAATGACTCACACACACACACACACACACACACGCACAGCTCAGTTTCAAGGTGTGCCCCCAGGATTGATGTCACCAATTCAACATCCAACCAAATGTGAAACATGGTCTCCTTCTCCTCCCCCTCACCCTCTCCTCCTCCGCCTCACCTGGGAGCCGGCCGCTAATGGTCCGAAGTGTCTCTTCATGCGAGTTCACCCCCGACCTTTTTTTCTGATTAAGGGGGGGGGGGGGGGAGTCACATCCATTCTCATGCGCAACATTTATTTCCAAAGATGTGACTGGAAATGTGTTTTTGTGAGGTCACACCCAGAGCAAAAATCAAATCAGCGCGGCCTTGAGGAGTGCAGTGGCGGTGGAACCCTGCAACAGATTAGAAAAAATATATCTAGAGAGAGAATACATCCACAATATCTTATGGTGATCCTGGGATCTTATGTTCATGGGAACTTCGAAAGCAACGAGTAGGATAAAAATTTAATTCCTCCACCAGTTTGGAAGCTTAATAAAAGGAATAAAATATGAGATTTAAGCTTCTGGTTGATCCGGAATCATTTGTCCAAACACAAACTCCTGCGAGTAAACACAGCTGATGGTAACCTGTTACATCATATCCAGTCCATGGCCACGTAAACAGCAGTTTGTCCTCTTCTCATTGTCGACTTATTGTCGACGGTTATTCAGACATTTAAAGACCTGCAGTGCAGAAATATTTGAGAGTTTTTTTTTTTTTGTTTGCACTCACCACAGTTTGCAGCAAATGTCCTGCCTTGTGTGTTTTGTTTAAAGAATACCGTAAATTTTAAGTTGCTACAAAGCATAACTGTAGTTACCAACTATCACTTAACGTCTTAAACTATCTACATCCATAATCTATATGTGTACGTATGTGTTCCAATATACGATTTATACGTAAAAAGTGCAACTATACCCTGACTGAAAAGGTGTAGACATGTTGCATGTTACATGTTGCATCCACATGTTGCAGCAAACCCTACTTATTTGGAATATTGTAACGTCTTAATCATGTTATCATTGATTGACTTCTTAAACCAGCAGTTGTTTGTGTTTTTGTTGACATCAGCCAGAGGAGGATGAGAGGAAAACGTCATCACTCTCCCCTCAGCAGCATCAGCCTGCACTGCACTGCTGTTCCCATTCATGTCAGCCTGAAGTGGCTGTTTGAAAGGATGTGTCTTCGCTCACCAGGCGTCATCATGGTGAAAAGGAAAGACTTGATAAAACTGATTTTTGTATTTATTTTTTGCCAAAAAAGGGCATAACAGAGCATCTGGGCTCCAGATCACAGCAGGCGTCAGCAGCAACTCAGGCGTCCTGAGTTGTATAATTAATGGAAACTCTAATATTCCAATTTAATGTGTGTTGGGGTCCGGCACCGCTTATATCTTGTTGAAAACTGCTGAATAATTGAACTGCCTGATTGAATTTTTCATTTTATTGACGCGGTTAAATAACTTAATTATCTGTGTGAATGCAACAAATCAAAAATAATTATGCACCCATAAATTTCTGCCTGCAAATTTTTGAAATTATGGACATCATTTTTTTTTTTTTTTTAATTATTTTAATAGACTATTAACACCAGCAAGGGCAGAGTTAGCTTCCGTGAGAATTAAGATTAATGAGACAAGGACAGGAAGTGCAGACATCCTCAACGCTTTCATACCTGGATCCACGTGAGACGTACTGCAACGCGGCTGCGTCACTTTGAGCACAACGGACGCTCTCTGGTGCGAAACTAAATGGCAAAGCGAAGATTGGCCAGAAGAGGAAGCCCCACCTCACTTTTGCTGCAAACCTGGAGCCAGAACAAATAGCTTTGATATTTTCTTCCCAGCAACAGAAGATCCTATTCCAAAGAGAATAGTAATATTTGTTCATTTTACGTATCAATGTCCTTATGTAGCACTTCTAAGCCTCTCTCGTAACTTTTATCCAACATCTGGAAAATGTGTTCATTCGGCAAAAAGTGGTTGAGGAATTTCAGCTCCGTGGTGTGCCAACATAGACTCGTGATTTTTATTTTGTTGTTGTTGTTGTTGTTGTTGTGTTATGTGCACAATTGGCACATATGGCTTGCATACACAACCCCAAAATTACACCAGAGTGAAGTGTGTTGCATTTGGCTCTGCTGCGGTCAGTCTGGGTGTTCACACCGGCTGCGTCTCCGGTCCGCACATTCTGCTGCACACACTGCTAGTTCATGTTTTAGTGTAAATCCACTCTCAATCCATTTCACCACTATGCAAATAACAACAGCAGTAAACTATTAGCAGAGGTCACAAGGCGCCAGTAGCACGTTAATTAAATTATGCTTTAAATTGCCCGATGAGAAATCATTTTAAATTCTCTTGACTCGATGTGTAAAAATCTCCTATAGACACGGCAGCAGCTCAGCTGCTCTGGTTGGAAACGCTAACAACTTCTCAGGATTGTGTTTATATCACCCACATCTTGTTATACGTGCAATCCTGTGCGACTTATTTAATTAACTTTGATGCTTTCCTCTCCAGCAGTCTTAAACTGAGCCACAATCCTTATACAAGCTTATATAGTTTCCAGTAGAGTAATTCCAGGACAAGGAAATCTCTGCTTTGCTGCGTGTTGCACTCACACAATGAGACACACAAAACTGTGGAAATATCAAGTTCATGCAGAACAAATCAAATGTGTTCCTTCTGAAAAAAACAGAATGATTCAGGTTCAAAAGCACAATTGAAACGAAGGCCCGTTCATAAACACGTTGTCGTTGCTGGAGTCGTATTTCAAGTAGTTTTGCTTGTGTGTATCCGAACGCCCTGGAATGTTGCCAGCTGAGTTTCTCGACCCCAGTGACAAAAAACTTCCAAAGTGACACTCAGACTCATCACACACTTGAGTTGCTGTGGAGAGGAGTCTGTCATCATTCTGACCAGAGCGTTCCACTTTTGTAACCGATGTCTCGCGCACTCCTAATCACCGCTTGTGCAAAGAGAGTCGAGACCTGGAGAAGGGTATGACAGAGCGGGAGACAGCGGGAGGAAGATTAGAGTGTCTTGACAAGGAAAAGCCTTTCAAGTTTGTAGGTTTGAAGTGCTAATGACATGCAAATGTCTGCAAATGAGTGCACACCCACCCGAAAAAGTGAGAAAAAAAAAGAAAGAAAAAAAAGAGCTCTCGCCAATGCTGAGTGAAATTACCGGGCTTGTTTTTTTGTCTATAAATAGCATGGGGAAAAGTTTGGGAAAGTTCAGTTGTTTATTACTACGTTAGAAGTTTTTTTTTTTTTTTTTTTTCAAATTAGTGGCAAACAAACCGTACTGTAGAGGGCTGGAAACGTGCGCATAAATCAGAATTTCTCATTCCCCGCTTAAATGAGCAAATCTCTCGCGCTGTCGCCGTGAGGAAAGTGTCTGAAGTTTGCAGGTCTACTGTACGACGACGTTCTCGTCTCTGATCCGCTAGTTAGTCACTGCAAATTATTTTGAATTTCCTGCAACTGCAGGGTGTCTTTGAACTTTTGCACGTGCCTGTTCTGGGCAATACGTTTACGCTGACTCAGTGCAGGGCAGGTGTGGGCTGTTTGCCTCGGCACTCTGCTAATCACCATTCCATCCATTCCATTTCACTGCAGACAAACACATGCATTAGTCTTCAGCCGATGACTGATTATCACCAGTAATCAGTCTCCGCAGGAGGGGCTGTCTGCACCGCTTTAAAATATTAACTATATCCACCGGAAGTGATGCCAACAGATGCAGTGATGATAAAGACAGAACAGAATGAACAGAATGTTCCAGCAGCAGCTGTTGCAGCCAGAAAAAGTGAAGTGAACACATGTTTGTTTGTTTGTTTTTATTTCCAGCAAAGTCAAGGTTGTTTTATTTAGGTGAAAAATTGAGTCCAGATGCAGCTCTGCCCTGGTTCCCAAACACCGAACTGAATCAACCCAAAAGGTTTTTAACAGCATCATTTCTTGTCATTTTGACCAAAAAGTGAAAGAAAATGTTTGTTTGTTTGTTTTTAAATGTGAAGGTATTTTATTTTGCATTGTTTTCTTTTAAATAAATAATTAGACCTGTCCGTCCTCTCAGCGACAAATGGATGCTTTCAATTTTTTTACCGAGATAAAAAAAAAAAGGCGAATATCAGAAACCCAAGCCAGGTGTTGGCTCCGCCCTCTGAGACCCCAGATTTTGTAAATATGTTGTTTCAGTCTAGAGAGGTTTTTTGTTTGTGTTAACTTTTTCTTGTTGTCTGTTTGCCAAGCTGCTCCACTGCACTTGAGCATACGAAAAAAAGTAACATTTAAGAGTCCTCTGAGCCCAAAAATAAGTAAATCCCAGTCCAAGTTGAGTAAATTTTTCAGCAGTTGATCTTTAAAGGCTGATTCTCTGGATGGTTGTCTCTATCCGTCAAATCTGATCATCGACCTGTTTCTTGGATCTATAACAGTGTTTTCGAAGAGCGGCTCTATGATGTATCAAGATTGAATTTCATCATTTCTGCCTGTTTGAGAAGATGAAGAAAAAAAAGAAAAAGCCCCAGCATCAGAATAGATCCAAACACTGACTCAGACCTGCCTAAAATCTCCAGCAGCTCATTTCTCTTGACAAGTGCCTCGCTCTACAACAACCACTAAAAAAAAAAGCAGCAATGTCCCATTAAGTGGCCTGCAGCCTTCTCCCTTGAAGAGGCTGAAATCAGCCTCTTGTCGCTTCCCGATCTCCCGATGATGAAGCTGCACGTCTGTCTGTCTGAATAATGTGGCCTTTAAAAATATATATATACAGATGGAAAAAAGGAAAACCACTGGAGCCTTCAACAGAAAAATTGTGACTTTTTTTTTTTATTATCAGGAGAAATCGTATGTTTCTCCTGTCTGATGCTAATGCTCCGAAAAAACAAGCGCCTCATTTGGAGACCAAGCTGCCAAAAGAGGCGTGCAGGGATGTGACAGCGCATCGTCAGCCGACACTTTGGGGAACTGAGAAAATAACCTCGGCATCCATCAGAACCTAACGACGGCACCTGTGACGCTCTGGGCGTTCCTCCCCCAGCAAGCGGCAGCGTCGGGGGGGCGGAGCCCCAGAGCTCACATCTCTCGGCTCATGCTTTATTCATGGGCCTAATAGCAGCTCAGTTTAGAAACATTTGTCGGTTTATTAGTGTTTTCAGGATAAGTTGAATTGCGGTTGTTGCACACTGCACCGTGGGAAAAACTAAAAACTAAAAACGAAACAAAGCAAAACAAAAACAAAAACAAAAAACTCCCGCGAGACGTCGCCTGCATTCGCTAAATGTGAGAAGACGAATAAAGCGTCCCGGCGGCGGCGGATCAATGATCCAATTAAGCTGGCTGACAAACAAATCCATAGACAATGTGCGGGACGGTGGCGCAGTCATCCGTTTTCGCTTAAATTTAATAACTTTCCTGAGTTTACTTCCCGGGTCGGACGGGAAAGATGCGTATCTGTCAAAAGAGGGGGAAAAAGCCCAAAAAAACAAAAGGCAAACGTCGACTTTTTCAATAGTATTGCAGCTATTGCTCCAGCACCCTGCTTAGCATGCACCAATAGGTGACGGTGGGTGGGTGGTGGGTGGGTGTTTGGGGCAGCACAACTAAATTTGCCCCGGCAGCTGAGGAACGTCGCCCCCCCACCCCTCCTCTCATTAAAGGACTTGTGGTTTTCCCGCAATGCCCGGCGGCTGAGTGCAGACCACCAGTCAGTCAATTAGGCTGATTGAGATGAATGGATAATGTGTAACAGCTTCACACGGGCAGATAATCTGTCTTAACTGTCGCTGCGGTCCAGGGGATTTGGCCCGTTTGATTGTCGCGGACAGATGAAGCCGCGGAGGGCGGCGGGGCCTCTGATGCAGCGGCGTCCCGACCACTCGGAACCTCGGGGTCGTTTTCATGGAACGTGAGGAACAGAGAGTGATTGAGTGTGCAGTGTGAGGGAGCGACGACGCAGGTGAAAGGAATTAGAAACATTTGAGTTCCGTTAGGACTCACAGGAAACCAAACTCAATGCAAACACTGGAGCTGTTGTATGTTGTTTGTATCCAGTGGTTATTTGACCTCTTGTTGTCTCTCTGTGGTCTCCAACTGACCTCTGACCCCTGACATCAAAGAGGTTTTCCTCCTCACAGCTGCCGCTTGTAATCTGGATCAGTGTTTTCCAACATTCTTTGATCCTTTTTCCTCATGGCATACCAGCAACCAAAAATATTCTATGAATATTAAATGACACTTTTTAGTCTAATAATGACAATACAGTGTCTTGTTTTATTTATACTTACTCAGTGTGAAACCTGGACCACTCAAAGCTGATGTGCTGGGAGGAACTGAGGGAGGAAAACAGGCTTACGTTCCTTTTTTTTTAAGACAAATTAAGTGAAATTGGATCATTTTTAACGGCACACCGGTACACTAGTGGGCCACAGCACAGTGGTTGAAAAACACTAATCTAGATAACAGATTATTGTTTCCAGATGGTTGTGATGTGGTGAAAAGCCCCTGTAGATCGGCTGCAGTTTGTGAAACATCTGCAGCCCTCAGACTTCAGAGTCACTTCAATCAATCAATCAATCAATCAATTAATCACAGTTCTTATTTGTAAAATTCTAAATCACAACCAAATTTCCCCACCGTGGGATCAATAAAGGTCTTCTTCTTCAAAGCTCTCCTTCTTCTTTGATGCTGACTTTGACCTTCAGCAAGCCGACATGACCAGCTGCCGTGTGCCGTGTGATTGGCTGGTTGGCTGTTTGTGTGGCCATGCAATTGTAAATGTTCTGAAAGTTGCCCGTGAGGTTTTTGTAGTTTGTAAGATCTCTTTTTTTTAATTGCTCTTGGAGGTTGCCAGATAGTGTTTCAACAGATTCATGCCCTTTGCTGTAACTTTTTGCTGTCACTTTTTTTTTTTCTTGGTCTGGACTTCAAAGTTCGACGTATTCATATAGGGGATGATATTTTATAAAATAAACATCAAACGCGACAGCCACCCGAGGAGAATGTGAGAACCTGAGCAATTCCCAGGTTCTTTTCACCTCCTCTCTCCCACCCCATGTGTTTTCTCATACATACATATGTGTGTGTGTGTGTGTGTGTGTGTGTGTGTCTGTGTTTGTGGGTAAACAAACCCCTCCACCCCCCACCCCACGACACCCCCCCACTGCCTACCAGTTTCGATGCTGATTGGCCCTCAAACACAAACCGTGTTTCCTGTTAGATCAGCGGAGCTTAACGACCTCCTGTCTGACTTTTGACCGAACAGAAGTGTGTCGCGGATTCTTTAATTTTATGCGTAAATGTTAATTACAAGTCTGTCAAACTCTAGACTCTATATACGCTGTATATCTCCTCAGGCAATGTGCCGCTTTTTTTATTTTTTTTTTGCAAGAAGCCTAAATGGCGACGTGAGTCGTGTTTTCAAAGAAAATTGGAGAAAAAAAAATCAGCAGCCGAGATCAACGCTGCAGAAACTTTTAAAAGCTCTCGGCTTGACAAGACGCATTAGAGGCACCGTTTGTTTTTTCAGGAAGGTCACGTGAGGGACATCCAATAATGCGTCCCGTCCATCACAAAGGGTCAGCGTGTGAATTAGCACGACTCTGCAGGATAATGAGAGTCTGAGGGACAATGTTTGTTTTGCGGTTAATACCTGCACCTTGTTAAACGGCTGTCGCTCGATAAGGCTATAAAATACAAAATATATAATTCTCTCTTAATCCAAAATGAAACACGGCCGTCTCCATGTAGTCCACACCTCGTTGGGCAATAACTGAATATGCAAGTTGAGGTGAGCAGCATATGGGAGATGAGTAGGAGTATATTTTCTTTTTCCCCTGCCTTTGGTGGGGAGGACGTCCTATTGGATGTGGGCTTTTACGACTTAAGATTTCAAAATTCCAAATAAAGGAGTCCCAGTTGAACAGAGTGAATCTTTTTGGAAGAAAAGTCTGATTCAAAGTTTCAAACCTCCATCAACTTGTTTGCAATGTATTTATCAGGAGTATTCTTTTTTTTTTCTGATGCAGTATCAGTTGGGTACATTTATTTTGGGGGCAATTAATCTGTGCACAACGGCTCTGGTGGAGTGTGGAAGTAAAAACAGGTGAACGGCTGTCAAGTCAAAGTTATAAAACTCAACAGCATCAATCGTTGAGTTCCAACCCACACACAGACACGACGCTGCGTCTCTGACAAAAAAAAAAAAAAAAAAAAAAAAAGCTCTTGAACTTCTGCGCCGCCGACGCATTAGACACGGCTTTATTGACGTGTTTGCAGAGGCCTTCTCCGACTCCCCACTCGTCTTCAGCCGCGATGTGGACGATTCGCCACTCCGAAGCTGTTTAGCCGCCGCCGACCGCCGCAGTTTACTCTGAATTCCGGAGCTGCAAATTGACAAAGAGGCACTTTTCACACTGAAAATAAAAAAAAGTGGGAGACTGAAAATGAGGCAAATTCTTGAGCTGAGTTACCTTCTCTATTCCTGTCACCGCTATGAATCTGGCCGGCACTGCGGTGCCATCCAGCAGCAGCAGCAGCAGCAGCAGCAGCCTGGGAGCAGCAGCAGCAGCCTGGCAGCTCTAATGAAAGTAAAAAATGAGCTGCTATCCCGGCCAGCGCTCCGCATCACTCCTTGTTTTCTCCGACTCGGGCGTTGCCTTTGATTATTTCACCGTCCCTCTGCCTGTTGGCATCGGCGCCGCCATTAAACAGGCGAACTGGTTTCAAATACAGGTGATTGCATTTCTTTTGGAATTTGTCGGATTTGTTGTGCAACTAAACGCAAGCAAATGCGTATTTTGGTTTGTTTGTTTTTATCGCCCAACAGGTCGGCGTCATCGTGTTTTCTAGACTTTGGCAACCGCAGCAAATGAAAGGGCTGCTCAAGCACACCCACACACACACACACACACACACACACACACACACACACACACACACACACACACACACACTCTCCCATGCACGCGCACACCATCCACTAGCAGCCCCTATTATCCTCGCCGACCAGCTGCACATGCTTAATCCAGCCTCCGCCCGTCTCCCTCTGCTGACTTTCTGCGTGTGCATATATTGATTATGGGCCGGCAGGATTACTCACACCGTTGTTTGGGAGGGTGGAGGGGGGAGGGAGTGGGAAGCGAGGGGTGGGAGTGGGAAGAGGGGGAGAGGGGGTTTAGCTTTGGGCTTCCCACCGACGTTCCGGGCACCAGACGGTGTTGAAGTATTTAAGTCCAGACTCCATTTATTTGGCGGAGCGCTGCTGCCCACCTTCCCTCCCACCTTGTCAGCCCGCCTCTTTCATCCGCCGCAGCCGCTGTGGTGTGCAGACGGTGCGCGGCGGTGCACCGTGCTCAGCACCGTGCTCAGCACCGTGCACGCCGCCTCGCTGCACAGTTTCCATGGTTATGTATGAAACGGACACTTGTGCCGACCCGGTTTCTTGTTGTACATCTTCGCCGTCCTTCGTTCTGTCTGATCTCCATCATCGGCTCTGCCGTGTAGTTTTGGAGGTCACCCCCCCTGTGATGTCACAAATGGCACTGAGACTTTTCCCAGGTCAGCAACAACACTCCCCAGTCGGGTGTTTGCCACGCCCCTCCGAGGCCAGACTGTCTTCCCAACATGTGGACGGCCCTGCAAAGCGTCTGTTTTAGTAGGATGCTGTAAACAGAGGGCTAAATAAGCTGTTTTCGTCAGCTTCATGGAGATTTTGTAATAGTTGATGGTGCGAGGCTGCTCAGCGAAAGTCCAAGATCCCAGCGGTTTTGCAGGAGGCTGTAAACAGAGGGCTAAATATGCCCTTTACCTTATTTTTGTTTTTTTGTTTTTTTAATGTGGGCGAAGCGTCACCACAGCCACTAGTGGCTGGCCAATCACAAGGCAGTGGGCTGTTCCTCGGTGGAGCTGCACAGGGGGCAGGTAGGGGAGGGGCAAAGGCTGAGTGAGAGAAACACTTGTTTTGTGATGCCTGCACAGTTTTTATTTGACCAAATAAACCTTGGTGTGAATTGATTAAATCTAGTAGTAGTAGCATTTTGAAATGCACATTTTACAGCTGTTTTTGGGCGGAAGAAGTGGTTACATACCAATGTTCAAAAAGCCTTTTAATCCCTGTTAAAAAAAAAAAATATATATATATATATAGCGAAATCAGACAAAGCAGCCAGAGCGCAATGCACTCGGCAGAGGTGTTACAGTGATCGTAATGTGCCGGTAATGTGTGGAACATCTACGAAAGAAGCCGAGAAAATACACAGTTTGTGAAAATTAGCGCAAAATCCATTTTCGTTAATTCCTGTTTCAGATCTGTAACTGAAATCTGCACCATATTTTTTTTTTCCTTTTTCCTCAGGCTTCTGGTCACCTGAGAAGTGAGAACAAGTGGAACAAGGCCACAAAACAACTTGATTGAGATTTTTTTTTTTTATTATTTGACTTAAAGATGACTAAAAGTAAATAAAAAGTCAAGTGTAAGAAAAACTGCGTAGTCATCACAGAGTGGGCCAGATACCCCACGTCAGCAGGCCATGAAAGCTGACTGATGTCTTTTTTAGTTTTTTTTACCGCCTTAAAATGAAAGCACAAGTCAGGAAGTGAAGAGAGGAGGCAGCATCGCTGCTGTCCATCACCAGGCGAAACGTCTTTGTAGTTGTTTTTCTTCTTGTTCTTGTTCTTCTTTTTCTTTTGCTGTGCAGGAGAAGCAAAGGTTGATGCCGAGCGAGCGTTTACTGCTTGGCTTTAATCCTGTTGGCTAGTAAAGTGGCGCAGGAACCACAGTAATTGGCGTCACTCTGATCATACAGCGGTGGAGTTTTGGGCACCTCATGCATTTGGGATGTACTGCTTTTTAGTGTAAGACTCAGAGTTACAGTAAGTCTCCAAGCGCAGCTTATTTTAGTGCCGTCACCGACATTGACCCACATGCTGCACGTGCACTGTTCCGTCCAGCTCTGAACTGGATACTTCAGCAAGATGGTTTGTTGCATCACATCCAGAGTGCAAGAGAACAACAATTCAGTTTTTGCATATATCCAATGACAATAATTGCGATTGAGTCAAATTTTAAGGATGTCCAAAAGTAGTAGTTTTCACTACTGTAGTGAGTGAAAATGACTTGTAGTCCTGTTCACAGTGGACCTATCGCAAGTCAACAAGGATTTCTAAATCATCTACGCCTGCAGGTGCCTCTGATTGGAGATTGTGCTGTTTTTTACAGTGTCCTTAAGCGTGTGTGTGCAAATTAGCGCCACTCAGGTCGACTCCGTGGTTCCGCTGATGCTCGCTGAAGTATCCGCCTTCCTGCTTCTTACGTGAGCAGCCTGGACCAGATGTTTTACGCTGGGGACAGAGTGGACGGGAGCATCGGGCCCATCAGTCTGCCGGCGGCATGCGTGTCTGTCTTTGATTTGGCCAAAGTTTAAATTTAGACCGTTGGCATGTTGCAAGAAGACACAGCTGTTTCGAATAAAGGCGAGTCACATCTGCAGGTGTGGTTGATATCAACAGGGAAATTTGTTTTTTTTTTATAATGCAACACAGTTTAACCGTATCTGATCATAAAACACCAGATATAATTAGCTGTAGTTTCATTTATCAATAATCGTGTTTTCTGACAATTGTGACACAATTTAAATCTTTAATTTTATATTTCCCTCTGTTTGCTCTGTCTTATTGCTTGCTGCCAGAAGGATCTTAGCATCCAGTCACCCAGAGGCTTGTGTGTTTGTTTACCAGTCGACCAAAGCTTAAATTTAGACCATTTTCCCCCCTCTTAGCAATGATTGAAGTGAACTATGACATGCAGATACAGTTGACGTAAACACGACAATCAGTCATGGAAGAGGAGTTTTCAAGAGCTTTATGTGCAGTCTGGTTAAAAATGGTAAATAAATAAATGATTTATCATAAGCTTTCATGTCAAATTCTGTGTCAAATTGATTGACATGTTTGTTGTTTTCCTATGTTTAGGACGTGTTCGGATTATAAAGTAGAAATAGTAATAGCTGTACACATTTGAAAGCACTCTGAGATTCTGACTGATTCTGTATTTAGACGTTTTCCACACGGCCTCCCAGCATTTGACGTCACCCTGCAAGCATTTTTTGTTTGTTTTGTTTTTTGTTTAGTTTTTTTTATTCGACTCACTCAACAAAATGTTCAGGGTTGGAACACAGACACAAAATGACGTGGCCCCTGCTTCGATGACTGGAGGCAAAACTGCACGACGCCGACGATCCAACGTGACTAATGTCCTTGTATCAGAATAATACTGCAGCTATCGATTAGCTCCTCTCAACGCCGTTCAACTGGAATCATCGTTACGGGCTGGTTTGTTGTGCCTGCCTGCGGGGGGCGCACTGCCACCGTCAACCTGAGCTGGCTTGAAGTCAGATTGTAATAGTCGTGGCGTCAAAGAGGTGACGGTGACGATGGCAATCGGCAAACGTGGCGAGACAGAGAATTGCATCCAGGGGCGAAAGGTGGGAATGAAGACGGATAATTCACAGATGGCCAGGTGGGTCAGGGGGTCATTACAGTTGAGATGATATCATTGAGAGATTTCATTGATTCGATCAAACGATGGAATCGGTCAAAAAGAAAACTTACATTGCAATCTTCCTGAATCAAAGATTTGTTTCCTTAATTTCGCTGCTGCTAAAATTTGGTTCTGCAGTTCATTGTGAGGCACATGAATCCAGGAGAGATATTTTCTCATATATCTGCCTACTTTTATACTTACCGTTTTTTCCCAACTATAAGCCGCTACTTTTTTCCCACACTTTGAACCATGCGGCTTATGCAAAGGTGCGGCTTCTCTGTGGGTTTTACTTCAGCCGCCAGGGGGCGCTCTAGCAGGAAGTGCTAAAGCGATGAAGTGATGAACAGTGACAGGTGGTTTCTGGGTTCTGTGTTCATGAAGCGACTTTAATGGTTCCAGTGCGCATGAAGAAAAAGTGTCAGCGGTTCGACGTGTGTTCAGTGGGTTCAGTGCGCAACTTTTCTGTTTTGCCTCTCGTCTGTATGTGCTCTTGTCTTTATGCGCGCTGTCTTTGTGAGCTCCGGTGCTTCGGGACGTACCAATTAACCGAGGTGACTAGCGGGACCCCGCAAACAGGATCCGTGGTGCGAGTCCATAGTCGCACCCCTAAATTTAGCTGGTGCGGCTTATAGTCCGGTGCGCTTTGTAGTCCGGAAATTACGGTATATACTTATGCTTTTACTTTTATATTTACTCTTACCACCATTTTTTTTTTTTTGTTATTCAAATAATCATTTAATTGAATTGTTATCAAATCTTTGACCAAAATAAAATAGCTGCAGCTGTAATTTCCTCTTGACATGGAACCTGAGAAAAGTGCTACAAGAGGATGTTTCCAAAGGTCAAAGGTCAGGCTCCATTGGATTTGGGCAAATTCAGGCGAATCTAAAACAACAACAAAAACCCAGAGGAAAAGCCGAGGAGGGACCGAGAGCAGAGAGAGGTCGGACACCAGCCACTTTCCTCCGGCGCCCTGACCTGACGTGTTCGCTCAATTTGCAAAGGCTTCAGTCTGAAGGCAAAGAGAGCGAACGCTGATTGACGGGCAGGTCTGACGGAGAGCGAGCGGGGAAGGTCAGCGGAGGCGGAGGTGGAGGTGCAGCAGCCGGAGGGAGGTGTAGCTTCGCCACAACGGCCGGGGAGTCAAGTTGAGAGTAGTGGAGGGGTAAAGGAGGCGCTGTTAGAGATATCGCAGTGAAGCATCCTGGGAGTTACACACACACAACACACACAAACACGCACACACACAATGAGGTGACAATATCTGAAGGGCTGCCGCAGTGTGAAAGATAAAATTATCCACACCGTCTAAATAGAAATCTATATCCGCGGCCACTTTAAAGCGGCACAGATGATAAACGACAGCCATCGATGGCGCAGCTGAAAAAGCGAGAGGACGGCAGCCAATTTAAGGATGCATACGTTATTTTTACAGCCTGCGGCGCTTTTTTCCCCGATGGTGAGTTCTGAAAGTTCCAGGAGGCGGAGGGGCGAAGGAAGGTCTGGGGGGGGCAGGGTCGAGGGGAAAAAAAAATCCATATTGCGAAAATGAAGACTGCGATCGATAGCAGGTGGTTACGGTAAAGGGGTATGTACACAAGCGCAATGTATATCACGCGCTACCCATGTTCTCGTGCTGTACTTTTTGAAAAGACACACTTCATCTTGGTTGGCTGTAGATTTACGATGGAGCCAATTGTGAGCTTCGGCTCTGGATTTTTCATTTCGAGGGAGCGTGTCAGATATAACATCCCTGCGAGTGCACATAAAATGTATGCACATAATACCGCAGTCGTGCTTTCTCATCCCTGCTACTTTGCTCACCTGTAAATTACAGTTTGGAGCCCCACTGTTGCAGGCTTAAGCTATCGTTAGCATCAAGTGGTTTCCGTTTGTTGCCAATTGTCGTTCATTGACACTGTGTCTGCCTGGTAAGCTGAAGGTTCATGAACTAAATAATGCATAAAGGTTCTTTTGAAGGTCCGATCTGTATCATTTCAAGGGAATCTATTGGTATCCAATAAAATTAAAGGAATACATACGTATGCTTTAAATTTGATAAATAGTCTAACAACCCATAACTTTGTTCATTGTCTCCTTGTAAGCATTTATACTGTTTATGTTCTCCATGAGTTTTGCCTTGACATCACGGATATGGTATAAGAAAAATGTCATATCAAAGGGAAAACAGGAAGTAAGGAAACAGAATGTGCAGAATGTGCAATATACTTTCTGGCCACTAGATGCTCCCAAATATTACACCCTGGGCCGTTGGTTGAAGTAGGAGGGGAACCACAAACGAGATACGGTCTCCAGTTGCATTTGGTCATCTTTGCGATTAAGTGAAACAATTATTGGTTTAATTTCCGATGTCCTAGCTAGAGCTCGTTTTCGGAACGTCAGTTTAACGCAAGAAATCCAGTCACATGTCGAGCCATAATTACAGACTTGCATTTTCCCCCTAGCGGCTTCCTACATGTGACACGCAGCGACTAATGGATTAATTGATGACTTGTTTGCGTTCCCGTCAGCCCACCATATGGCGGCGATGCCACGAGGGTTCTGGGAGCCAATCGTCAGCGGCGACATCCAGGCTAATCACACAACACAATGTTACCCCGTGTAAGCGTTTAAATTAGCATATTTTGATGTGCGTTTCACCAAGTCGCTACATCACAAAAGATAATGGAAACATAATTCAAGCCTGGTTTTTTATTTTTTTTAAATTAAAATGACAGCAATAACAACAACAACAACAGTAGCTCGGAATGATGTTTTTTACTGCTTGTTTGAAGTTGCCGTTCTACCTTTTGCAAAAAAAAAAAATGTTTTGTGCTTAATGAGATACGGAAATACTTTCAGTCGATGCACTGAACTGACAGGAGCCGCCGTCCTCCAGAATATTCTCCAATGATTCTGACGTCTTCCTTAATTGTCACTTTTCCCTGCAGAAAAAGGAAAAGCAACCAGTGTTTGTTGTTGCGCTTCCTCAGTGTGATGGTTTATCAGCTGTTAGTTTGGGGGAAAATGTGATCATTTTGCCTTAATTACCACTGTTTCAAGCCTTTATCACAAGTCTGAGAGAATCCAGATATTCTTTGTGCGACTGTGTGCGTCAAAACAGGGGAAATTGTAATGATTTGCATTGTCCAGGCTTTTCTTTTTTCTTTTTTTTAAATACTGTGGCCTTTTATTTGCTTTTTTTCATGTGTGCGTATATGTGTTGCATTTAAATGGATCTATTTGCTGTAGGAAAGACATGTGCATGTTTTCAGTCTGATAACGTCACTCACTGAAAATAAATAACTTGTGTTTTCATTCGGTAGTGATAAGCATTTGCTGTTTGCACAAAGAGCCGGACCTCTTGTAAGGAGGCGGTCGCGTTGAGCCGCCTTCTATTTACAGCGGCGAGTCGTAAATGCATTTGCTTAAGAGAGTGTAAACACGATACAAATCAGCCTTTTATTAAAATTGCGTCGCCGGTTTGTTTAAGTCGACTCACATCAGCGCTCAGAGTAGCGATCAGCTGATCGTATCGGCTCCTCTGTGACATTGCTTCTTTTCACTGTGTAAACCATAGCCATGTTGTGAGGCGACAGCAGAGGGATCCGTCTAAACTCTGGTGCCTCGCAGTCTAAATAGAGACAAACACACCTCTCCTTTGCCAAGACTTGCAGAGCAGATTTATTTATTTCTTTTTTTTTAAATTAGTGCTGACGGACAGACTGGGAATTGCACTCCTAACGACGAGGGATTGCAGGCTTCTGCGATTTGTCAGAGCAACTGAACGCCCCGCAGTGTTGCGCTTATCTGATGGTTGCGGTTTGCACTGCGAGCAACATTATACGGGTGCTGCTGGTCCTGCCGCGGTTCTGTCACTTTGTCTTTCTATACAGCTCGTCCAGCTCGCCTTCATCTCTTCTTCCTTCGCTTCTCGCCAGCCAACTCCTGCCGCGTCCGTCCTGTGATGCTAGTTCTTGTGCCCAGCCTCCTCTCATTGGATGATTGTGACATATATTTGTAGTTGGCTCATCAGCATGGGCGAAATGGAATGGGGGGAAAAAAAATAAAAAATCGCAGTTATTAAGATCTTTTATCACGATAACTATACAAGTGACAATAGATTAAGTAACGATCTTCAGGGATGATAGTTCTAATAATAATAATGATGGCTTGGATTTATATTGTGCTTTTCAACGCAATAACATTCATGCATTACTAAATGACCATAGTTGGAAAAGCTGCTAAACTACATACACACTACAAAACTGTTGTGACTCCAGTCAAGCAAGTTAAAATGTGGTTGTCATAGTCACGAATTAGGACTTGGGCGCATGGCTCGACATCACTGACAACATGTACGACATTGACGGGAGTTTGTTGTTTGCTCTGAAGTGCTGAGAATGAAGTGGGCGGGGACTGTTGCCTTTGAGTGCTGACTGGTGCATCTTTAACCACCAAGTAACAAAACAAAACTTCTTGTTTTCGGCCACATAAAAGCCACCAAAAAAGAAATGTTGTATTGTGTTTGCATTCGGTGGTAGTCGTTTCTTTTGTTATTCCCACTGTGTTGCTGCAGCAGCCCAGGACGGTATTGCATAACTTTTGCCCCGACGCCACAGCTGGCATGTAAAGATCTGAGATTAAGTGGGACATCATAAAAACAGATCCATATTAACAATGTAAATATCTTGGACACTGGACCTTTAAGTCTCTCGTGTCTATGTAAAACCAAAGTGACACCCACGGCCGTCTGTACGTTGTCCTGCGTTCTCCTGCTCTCGGTTCCTTTCAAAGATCCAAAACAAATTGGAATAATCCAACCGAGTACGCTCGCTGAATATACATGCGTTCCCTCTTATATGAATTGCATGAATATGCCCTGCCGCTGCAGCCGTGCATGCAGTAAATATGCATGTACGAGCACATGTATATGACATTTAAAAAAACTAGCCAGAGGGCCAGTGCCGTGATCATTCATATGAAATAAAAAAAAAAAACCTTGCAAAAAATGCTTTCAGGCGGACCCTCGATAAATAAAGATTAAATATAAGTTTGACTTCTTTCTTTTTTTTCGCTCTTGGATTTTTTTTTTCCCTCTGATGTATCGACGTGTTTGGTAAGACGCGCCTGTGAATCCTCCTGGGAATCGGGATCTTTTGATGTCCATGCACAGCATGTTGCTGTGCAGGAGAACGCACGACTGAAATAGTACCAATAATAATGATAACATGAAAATTGCATGTAGTGTGGCAGGAAGAGCAGCCGCCCCGGGGTTACATGAATCCAAATGTGAAAGGTTAGAAGAAACAATGAAGGCATTTAGCTTTCTTGAGCTATTTTACACAAATTCCCTCGAGACAACATAAATAAAAATAGCCTGTTTTTTATTTATTCTTTATTCCCTCCCTTTACTGAGCCTGCGTCTCCTCCGTATACGTTTTAAAGTCTCTGGCGGAAAGTAAACTCGGCCTTGCCCGCCTCACCGTCTCTGAAGATGCTAAAATGCGAATCCCAGACTGTGAGCTTTACATTTTGCTGCTCTCCGCGGTGGAATGTTTTCTTCTCCGCGCCGTCATCCCTCACAAGGAATCCTTAAAGGGTCCCTCCGGTGTTTATGGGCAGCATTAAAAACAAAATATACAAATCCTATTAGTCTCCGGCGCTCTGGTTTTTCACTGCCATCAGCCCTGGGAGTGATGCACTGAGGCCTCTTAGGTTCTTTATCGCCCCTCCATTAGCGCCGGCTCCCTGCGATACAGCCGCCTCGGTGGCGGATCGATACGCCGCGCTCCAGGATTCCTCCCATAAAATCTTTCTGACGGTGGCTGTGGATGATGCGGCGTTAGCTCGCCATGCCCGCTAAAATAAATAGATTGAAAAAAAAGCAAAATACACTGGATGATACTCCAAAAACAGAACAGTTCAGACCAGACTGATGATGTGAATCAGTCAATTCACACGCTGTTTTGCATTGTTGATTCCAAAGATGAAATATGTTGAGAAATTTTAACCCCAAGTTCATTAATAATGGTTCTCCATTTTGGATTTTGGATTCCAGACATTAAATATTGACACAGGTTGTCTCCATATGGCTCTTTAAAAAAAAACAAAGTAATGCACTTCAGAAAAAAACAACGGCACAAAGATTTTGTGTCTTTTTAGAATTTAAAGGCTGAATTATGTGACTTTTTATCCTTCACTGCTTGCCATCAGAGCTGCCATGCAAAGAAAAAAAAACAAGGCGGCATCAGACCTCTAAGTCACCACCTGGCATTGCAATGTTGTTGCTGACCTATTACAAGTATTGATTGGATGCTTTCTAGTCGGTGCTTGAATCTTCATAACACCGTTAGAAAATTAGTATTTTGTATCACATGAGTTCGGCCCTTCGTTCCGGTGTTCCGGTAACATGAGGCCCAACACGCGGCCCCAAATCAAACCGTCTGCTCGGCGCCGTTGATTTCATCAATCGACATCTTATCTCAAAACCAATCCGACTTCACTGCGTCTGGGTACCAGCGATCGATGCGTCTCACCTCTCCTCTTGCCGGGGAGAATTTCTACCGAAAGGAGGCGCGGCCTTCGAGGAGTCCTAATTATCCGCTTCCTTTTGTGCGGCCGCTCGCCGTGACGACTTCTTCTTCTTTCTCTCGCTGTTTGAAAGTCCACAATGGAAGCAGGAGCTGGCTCGGCTCTGACCCGGGTCAAACTAATTGGGAATGCAGCGGCGGCGGCGGCGGCGGTTTGCTAAAGCGAGTCATATCGTCGGGCTGCCGCTCGCTCGCTCAGCTTTGGTCTCCCGTCAGAATCAGGGGGGCAGAGTCGGCCTTGTCATCTCATTGAATTTAGGACAGGCATGGAGATGCTTATCTTAATCTGCTCCGTGGAAGTATCAAAGTGGAGCAGAGCTTCCGGCTGCCATTGAAAATTGACCCAAAAATCTATAGCGCCAAAGTCACATTTGTGACAGGATCCCTTTGTAGTCACCGGCGAGCAGAATCGCTCTGCGGCGCGTCGGAGCAACAACGACGCGGCGCTTGTTTATTTTTTTTATGGTTTGTTTTGCGAAAATGCCAAAAATGTGTTTGATTGATCAAAACAGGGAATTAAGAACAAAAATAGGTGTTTTGTCTAAGGTGTCTGACGTCACGCGTCGTCCTCCAGTTGCTGAGTAATTCTCGCTGGAGGCCGCTTCCTGGAGCCCACAAACTGTCTGAGCTGCTTCGTGGAAAATGAGGCCGACAAAAACGACGCTCACAATGTTCTTTCTCTTCGGCAGTGCGTCATCCCAAACGTTGAAATAATACTGTTATATATGTGTCTATAAATATATATAAATATAATTGCTGCTTGGTTGTCCGGCTTCAGTGACTCATCCAGAATTACTAACATATTCTCTAAATGGGTGAAGGGAAAAGGAATGAAAAGGTTTGGAGGAGCTCCACTCGACACTCTTTCAACTCGTCACCCAGACCACTTCCTCCACTCACCTTGCTGGATGTGGAGGTCCGAGTGACCTGGTGCTCCAAACAAGACTAGAAAACTAGAAAATACTCCCTCTAAACTTTTTTTTTTTTTGCACGGCCCTCCGCTGACAGCTTGACCTTCTGCTCGACTGCCAGGGCAGTTTTCTGGGCAGTCTGGTGGAGAAGCAGATGGCCGACCCTTCGTTTCTGCAGAGTTTCGAGTATTTTCACTCAAAGCCAGGCATTATAAATGTGTTCTGATCAACATGTGCAGAAAATGAGAACTTAAAAACTTGAGTTGTTGCCATGACAAAGCCCTTTTTCACTTTTGCAGCCTGCTTTGGCCTTTTGTCAACGTATCTGTTAAAAAAAATTTAAAAAAGACGGTGCACTTCTGCTCCATCTTCGACAAAAAACTCTTTGCATTCATTAAATCCGAAACAAATTTACAAACACTGGCACCATCGTCGAAAGCCTCTTAATATTTTGACTTGCATCAGGTTGTCTCTGCAGCCTTTGTACTGTTTCGCTGCGAGGCGCCGATACCGACGCTGCTCTGCTCTGTTGGATTTTTTTGTTGTTTTTTACTTAGTCAGTCTTCAAAGCTGTGCGCCATGAGCCGCAGTTAAAATGCAGCCATCACCACAACAAGCAGCCTTAATGTGAGGAACAAAGAGAGACTGTGATTGGCCGTGACCCGGGAGCAGCTACACAGAGGGATGAACTCTGGCCTGCTAATTAGTGTACCTTTAAGTTCTCATCGCTTCAGTTTGTTGATACACTTAGTTGGCCTTCACTTAGCAGCGGCCGTCATTAGAAGGATCGTCTCGTCCTGTTTTGGGACCAAACTTGGCCTACAGCTTCTGTGGTGTTCGTATTTTTTAATATATTAAATAATTAAAGATCTAGTGTGTAAAATGTCAGGTAGTAGAAACAGAGTAGATTAATTTTCAGTTGGTTTTTTTTAGCATCTGGACTCACACTGTTTATGGATTATTACTTTTTTCTCTTCAAGTTTTTAAAGAATTTATATTAGAAAACCAGCCAATCAGAAGAGTTGCGGCACTTCATGTGTTCTGGTGCAGTTCCTGATGTAAGCATGTATTGTGGTGGCGAGGTGATGCAGCGTCGACAGCTGGTTTTTCCCGGCACTTCTTTCTGTCTAGTCGGGGGGGGCGGCGCAAACGCAACTGAAATGACGTAGCTAACGTGTCGTGCTCAAAGTTGCGACAGTGGGACAGAAACAAGGTCTAAATAAACCTGACGTGTTTGGAAGCTTCTCTCTCATCTTCTTCAGCGGTGTCACCTGTGCTGATGTGACTCTCGCCAGCTGAGAGAGGCGCCGCCCCCTGCTGTCTGCTCGCTCCTCTAACGTCACGCAGTTGTGTTGGTGGCCCGCAATTTAGTGCGACTTTTCATATTCCCCATGTAAAAACCACAGTGCAACAAGGCACAAGCTATCGCCAGAGCAGGCACACACAGGCAGACACACAGCGAGTGCTGCATAATGACAAAACTGCTCTAAACAGGTTTAGTTATTAGATGCTCATTCTCTGCGCGTCCTTAAATCCCGTAGCTTTCTTTTATTTAACGATGCGAGTCGTAAAGTTAAAAAGGTGCATTTAATTCTAATTTCCGACACTGTTTTTTCTTTTTCTTTTTGTGCTCAGATTCAGGCCATTTCTGTGCACGAAACAGTGATGGAACACGAGCGCTGCCCTGGAGCAGCTTTTACAGCCGAGCAAATTAGAGTTGATCTGTGGGGTTAAACGTGTTCAGATGTCACCGGCGTTTCCTTGCGAGTCTTTCGAGGAAAACTCTCCTCGGGGTTGCAGCCGAGATAAAAGAGACGCTTACACAGGCGCGGGTAGAGGGAGCGGCGGGTGGGGGGACCCAGAATGACATGGAAGAGTAAAACCAAAGATTTGGGGGTGAAAAGGAAAGCAAATTTTTCATTCCTCTTCCCATCAAAGTGCCGCGCAGTCATTAACCGCAGCGCCCGCTGCACTGCACATCATCATTGAAAGCCGCCGCTCACAGCGCCCTTACAAGATGGAGAGGCGTGCTTTGTGCCAAGAAAAGTGTGAAAAGAAGAAAACATTTAGAGAGGGAGCGGGAAAAAAAGTGTCCCTATTCCTCAACAAACGCGGAATCAAAGGAGGATGAGACGAGCTTTTCCAGTGGCTGCGACAGCCGCCATGACAAGAGGAGGGTGGTTATACAATGTGCAGAATTTAAATATCAGCTTTGCACAAGAGAGAAACACAAACACACACTGACTGGAGCTCTATGTGCACTTGGCGGCAATTGAAGCAGGGGGCGCTGTCGAGACGAGGCGGCCTGGTCTCCATCATCCTGTCGAAGACGCGGCTGAGGAGCGGAAAAATAAAATTCCAGACGTTTTCATCCGCCGCCTCCTGCTGAATCCGTGTGAAGTCTGGCTCGGTGACTCCGACCCCCTCTGACGGCAGCTTGGCCCCAAATTAATGACACCAGCGAGGTCCCCTTTCAGGCGACGCGGCAGTTCCTCGCCGTTAATGTGTCCCCGAAACAATTCTCCCCCCGTCTAATCTGAGGCCGTCATTAGCGGGATCTCCTCCCAGCGGGGGGGGGCAGGGGAGGAGGTAGGCGGAGAGGGGTGGGTGGGAGCAACGGTGGTGGTGGGGGGCGTGTGAGCCTCGTGATTAAAACGCGCAGACGGACGCGAGCTGCTGGGAAATTCATCGCGGAGGGGCACGGAGGGGCGGGGCTACGTCTTTAATCTGAGGTGTCATTAAATGACAGAAAGTCGCTGGGAATATTCGGCCTTGTTGGGCTTCGCCTCCAGCAGGGTCCTGGTTCCAACCTAATGTTAGCTCGTTAGCGTCTCGCTCTGTAGAAACCAAATCAAGGATTCAGAGGAAGTCTTCCTTACTCCTGAAGGACAGCTGGCTGGGTGTAAGACTTGATTGGACCGCGGTTGTTACTGGGAGGGACTCGGCCAGGGTGCACCTCTTTTATTTGATAGTCTTGTTCTTAAGCTATACTGAAAAATACAAATGTACTCGCCCTAAGTCGTCATGATACTCTGGGCTTAAAATGCGAGAATCGGCGGTCTTACAAGATGACTGCGCCTACAAACGTGACAGATGATGGAGGACATCTTGAAAAATGTCATAATTATCTTTATCTTCGGCTTTACGCTGCAAAACTCACTGAGGTAATGGCTCCGCCCTCTTCCCCATGCCCTTCCAATCATGTCTAAGATCCTAGAAGGCATCAGTGTTGGCAGTAAATGTATTAATTTTTTTTAGCAGGAGGCTGTAAACAGGTGACTAAATATACTGCACTCTGCTTCTAGGGTGGTGTTTTGGTATTTGTTGGGCTTTTTTGAGTGGGGGGTTATTCATGTGAGGTGTGAGACGACGAGTCTCTTTCTAGAGTTAAACTCCCAGTTAAGCTCCGTCTCAGGACGATATCTTCATCTTTAGGGACGACGGCGGTGCGATCAATGCCGACTGAGCGACTCGAGAGATTAGAGCTCAGGTTTTTAATGCGACAGAGGACGTTAAAACCCAGCAGGAGGCAGCAAACGCGGGGCTAAACATGCTGCTGTCTGCAGATCCGTAGAGGGTTTTTGCGCAGTATTTAATCACGAGAGGCTCTTCCACTGGCATTTGAGAGGAAAAATTAAGCTCAATCAGCTAAAACAGGGCCTTCAAGCTTTTAACTGACAGGCTGTAAACAGAGGGCTAAATATGCTGGACTCCTATAGGGATTTTTTTATTAAGAATTAATCACGCGGATCTGAAAATGGTACGTTTGAGCCTCGTCTTCACTCAGACGCATCATCCCTTGGGCACTTTCTGTTTGCCGTAATTGTCTTTTGTTTTGTTTTTCTGTGCCAAAGAAAGCAGGGGGGGGGGGGGTGGTGGTGGGCAAGGGGGGGGTTGTGCTGGAGCGCTGATAAGAGCCGAGGTGGGACAGCCTGGCACACTGACTTGATGGAGGGGCATCAGCGAAGGCCTGCGGGATGAGATGTCGCTATCTGAGGCCTCGTCTGTGTCCCGGCAACAGGAAGTGGAGGGATGGTGGTGGGGGGAGGGGGGGGGGGAGTACATGGCGCATCAGAACATGGACATCAAGACTCTGAGGCTGCGAGGGGGATGCGACGCAGACGAACCGTTTGACCAGAAGTCGCGGAGCAAATATTTTGTCAGCGATAAGACACACAGTCCCCTGACAAGCTCGGCCGCTTTTGTATTTAATAAGGCTTCCTCTTATCTCGTTAATTTGCCCTCGTATCCTGAAGCCTATATGTAGAGGAAGTCCCAATTGTAGTTTGAAGTTTTTCTCTTATTTATCAGCTTCCTCTCATGCAAACAGGATTTTGTTTTATGATTTATTTATTTATTTCCCCATTTTGGAGCGGAGATAAGGCCACGCACGGTGGCGTCGGCCGCCTCTTGTCATGCTCTTTCTCTTATCCTCTCACTTCAAAAAAAGAAAAAGAAATTGCTTCCACGGTCAGATCCTTGTTGTTATTTTCCGCCGCTAGTGTGCAGTGTCGTCCAAAGCGTGCTCCGCCTCACTTCACCAGGTGCCGCGGTAATCAGTTAAGTGGGTGTTAAATATGCAACGTGGACATTTGCATAATTATTTCATTGCTTATCACCTGCGGACAAAAGCCCGGCGTGATTTGTGTGGCGTCGCCAGGCTTCGGCTTCGATAAAAAGGTCAGCGGCGTCCCCAAGATGTGACGGTTGGAGAAGTGGCTTCCACGTCAGTCCTCATTGAGTTTTGACACATGGGAATTGAATTCCCTTTGAAGCATTTGAAAGTCAACGAAATGGCACTTCCTAAAACGTCCACTTGGGGAGTTCTCGAGGCATCGCTTCACCTCTCTAAGACCGTTCAAGGGTTAAGTTGCATTGTGTTGACCATGTTTGCTCAAAGTTTCAGTTTGGTTTCATAGAGCATCTCATTCCTTTTCGTGAGTTTCAATAAAACTCGTCAACTCTACTCTACAAACCTCTGGAAGGACGTGTAGCGCAAAATTCTAATGTTTTAAAATGGAGGTAAAATTGAATGCTGTTCAAAAAAAATGTTGGAAACCAAATTCCTGCAAATTTTGATTGATTGCGGCAACGTCGACTGGTGCATCTTCAGCAGAGCGAATTAACAACTCACGAGCAATGCTGCAGAAACCATTCAGATGTTCCTGCCACTTTGCCGAGCGAAGGCGGGTTCTAAATGTCAGCATGCGCATCGACGCTTCGCTGCGTCCCACTAAAAACTTAATTGGTGGTTAATCGATCGTGACGAGATTTTGCTTCAGTCAACGGAAATCTTACCAGTCAGGTTCCTCCTCACTCACAGAGGAAATGCTGGTAGAAGATGGATGGATTCATTGAAGCAAATATGTTTGTTTTTTTTCCACCTCAATGATGATATTTTAAAGGATTGAGAATGGAACAGTGTGAACATGTGAACACGCATACTCCACACCACTTCATTACCATATTGTTGTGGAGTGACACCTTTTGCCGGCGCCTCTGAAGAACTGTCAAGGTAAAACACATTCCCACTGTTTTTTGTAAAGGATTTCCCCTACAGTCTCAGTACACAATGGGGGAGGGGTGATTGTAATGAAATAATGCCTGGGAGTCTTTGCCTCAGACGGATGGATTCATCAGGTCAAAGGAGTAATCTGTGAATAGAAGAAACATTTGCTAGCGTGGCGCTAAGCTATGTTTAACCAGCGAATAATCGTCCCAATTCCTGCAGCAAACAAGCTTTTAATCGACTTTTACGCAATCGTTCCCGAGCTTTGCATACATGAATCACATTTTTAGCTTCTCCAAACAAGCACAACACTGGAAGAACCCTTTTTTTTGTTTATTTTATTATTTTATTTTATTTTTTCATTTTCCAGTGTTGATTCCACACTTTTATCTCAGATCAGACGTAATTAACGCGTTTTCCCGCTATGGTTTCTTGCATATTTGCATTATTCGACCGGTCGATTTGCACAAACAATTTTTCGCTGCTGTGTTTTCTCTCGACTCCCCAGACGCGCATTTGATGCATCACTGTATCACCTGCTGGGGAGATAAAAACGGAATCAGACCCCTGACACACATTTAATTCTTGCAATCAGATTAACAACTTGTCGTTGTGTAACAGTGTCGAGGAAACGGAAAAGAATCAATTTAATCACTCGTGAGTATCTTTTAATTACCATTGACCCCCTTGGTTTCTATTCATTACCTGTTGTCCAATTAAATTTTGAGCCAGTCATTGAAGTTAATCATTGCTTTGAATCCCTGTTCTGCCAAAGATAAAATGCCGCTAACGAGCTCCTATACAGATTTATTACCATTGCAGAATTAAAGTTAAAGGAGGGCGTCTGCTTTCGGAGACGCGCGTGCCCTTCTATTTTTAGTCTGCAAACCAATTAAAACCTTGGAATGTGTTGTGTATAGGATGGCGAAGGCAGGTGTAGTCCCTGTACAGACTCACTTGTAAAGAACGATGCAGGCTATCGATTCACAGCTCGGTAGATCTAACGACGGGGGAATGCACAAGTGTGTGTTTGTGTGCACGTTTGTGTGTTGTTTCTGACATCGCCTCCGAGCCATTGGCCCAGTTATTCTCAAGAGTCAACAGAAATCATTTTTAGCTGCTCAGTAAACCTCAGACTGGCTTTCGAGATCGACTCTGAGTGGCCACTTTATGTCCCTTTTTAAAAAAATTCTGAATCGTTTCACCTTTACAATTTTAAACTTGACCGGTGCAGTCTGAGGCCTCTATAAAGAATCCGCTCTTCTTCTCTTTTTTTTTGGCCATTCCAAAACAGTAAACGACCTAAAATACCAGCCAAGGCGGCGAGAAACTCATTCCCATCTTTGCTGCTGCAGGAACTGTGTGAAGTGCTATCAGCGGGAAGTCTGCGGCTGCACTTGTGCCGTGGATTAGAATGGATTAGGTCGCCGAAGTGACGTTTTAAGCAGCTGGGAGCTCTTTCAAAGGCGGCACTCCAACAACCGGGAAGGGCTCCTCTCATTTTCACATCCCCCACCAAAGAGAGAGAGAGAAAACACTCCTCCGACTGCTGCTGCTCCTCAATGTTACCCAGATGTAGAGGGTTGATTGCTTTCATTATTCCTGACAGCTGTTGCAGCAAATGTAAAACATGCAAAGGTTGTTTTTTTTATCTGTTGTTGCAACAAACCAGAGCAGTTTTTGCTTATAACCAACCTCAAATCTCAAAAAACTACCTTAAGTTATTAAATGTGAGGATTTCTGCACAAATACAGTCAACAAATGATTGACAATTACGTGTGTTATTTGGTTTGTTGTGGGGGTTTTTTGTGCTTTGGTATATGCGATGATCCTTAAGTAGTTTTAAGAAGAAATGGAAATATTCCCATATTCCCCTCAGCTGTGAAATAGCTGGAAGCTTCAACCTGTAAATTAGAAATTAGTTCTTCTGTTCTAAAAATAATACCAACTGTGAAGAACATTGTGCCTGCTAACTTTTAATGAACATCTCGACTTTGAATCAGTCAGGGTTTTTTTTTTAAGGATTTCTTTTCTCCTCCCCTTTCAAAGAAACAGCAATAAAATCGATCCAAGGTTCTCGCTTAGGCCAAGAGCAGCGCATTCGGTTTTCAACCGGTGACCCCTCTGACATTTCAGAGTCTTTATCCTTTGAGCCTTACAATTTGAATCGGCGGAGGAAACACAACATCATTAGCGCCGTCGCTTTTGAATAATGGCACTATTTAAAATCAATTTAAGAGACGCGGCCTGGCGAATCAATCACTTTGGTGGATCTTTGAGTCGAACCTCTGAATGGAAGTTAAAAGAGGTCTTCTAGGGATTTCCATCATTTTTTTCAGTGGCTCCTTCAACATTACATTAGGATTCAACTCTTGAGCCTTATTACCGCATTTCAGATCACAGTCAGGATATGATGTTTACACGCACACAGAAAAAACAGCGTATCTGCCTCACAATAAACATGGGGTTGAGAGTAGAAGAGGTTCAACATCATCAAGCTTATGAAGATGGTTGCTGTTGTGGTTGTGCGCTGGGCTCAGGGTACGCAATTAGTTCTCCTGCTGATCAAAACAGGTTGTGAAAACCAGCACACGCCCTTTACACCTGCACAAACAAACAAAAACAGCTGGATACTCTCAACAAAACCAGGTCAACAACGTTGCCGGTAGAAATTCAGAATGAATTGGGACCTTTATTTTGAAATGCAGGCCAACGTGCACCGATCACAGGCCTCGCTGCCGTGTTCTGGGTTGCTGAAGGGAGGCTGAGTGCACGGAACCAGTGCAGGCCGTGCACGGGACTGAGTTCTGCAGTCATGTGGCCATTCCTATGTGAGAAGACCTGCTGCAAAATACAAACACATGGCGGATTATGAGTACACAAAAAACACAACTGTGACTATTTCGCAGTGATTCTACATTAATTACATTACAAATCTTACACGCTGGACCTTTAAATTGTGTTACGTTTCAACCAAGTGAACGAAGACAAAGTGACAATAAATACGTAGAATTGTTGCAATTTACCATCGCAAATCTTCTCAGGGATGAAGCCATTATCTGACTTTTCTCACGTTTTACATCAAGCTGCTAAAAAAAAATGTGTTTATATTAATTTTCAATACGCAGCTACAAAGCTGGGCAACATTTTTTTTTTTCTTCCAAACGATCCCCCCACTCAGACCCCCTCCCTCCCCTCCCCCATCTCAGTAACCTGACAGTTTGATGTCACTTTGAAAACTATTTCAATCTTCCACGCCCAGCGCTGGGAGAAGGCAGTATAACCTCATTACATCAAGCATTTCCCAAACCCCCGCTCGGAAAACATGGAGCCGGTTGAAGCAAATCAACTGTGAGTGAACGCGTGTTTACATAATCTCAGCACACCGACGCATAACTGAAGTTGTGCTTTCACAATCCCCCAGTGTTTGTAGCGCGTGCAAACTTTGATGTTCAACAAAAAAAGCTTTTTTTTTTGCTTTGCTTTGTGTTTTTTTTTGTTTTTTCACCTTTGCGACGTAATTATCAGAAGTTTGGTACGTACATGTACACATTCCGCTTCATAATTGGGGGTTCAGATTCTATTCCTGGGTGTGACCAACAAACAACAGTGTTTCTTGTCTTTGATGGTCTCCAACCAGTGTGACCTCTGACCCCTGAGACCTAACGCTCCACAGAGCTGCTGGACCTTATTTCCTATTTTTGGGAATGTTCTCTGTCAACTCTGGAGACGGGAAAATCCCAGTTAGATCAGCGTCGGTTTGAGAAACGCGTCTGGCAACAACAATCACGTTCAAAGTCACTTCAGTCCTCTTTCTTCCCCAGTTCTGACGTTGACTTCGACCTTCAGCGAGTCGTCTTCACCACGTCTACATTCTTGTATGAGTAGAGCTGCTGCCACGTGATTGGCTGGTTTGCTGCTTGCGGAGACATGCAGCATTTTACCTAATAATGTCGCTTGCGAGTGTAAAAGTATTCCTGGAGAACCTTGCAGGAGTTGTTAGTTGATAAAATCTCTTTTTTAAATCCTACTCGGATGCGTCTGCGTTTTCCAGATTCAGGCGCTGCGCCGTAAATCACCCTCATTTTATTCCGTCAGGACTTCAAAGTTCAACAGATTCATGCAGGGGATGATATTCTATAAAATAAACATCAGACCCGACAGCCAGTCGAGGAGGTTGTGGCACCGGGGCAATTCCCAGCGCTCGGCTCACCTCATCTCTCCCTCTCCCGCGACGACGTCCTTTTTTTTTTATTATTCCTTTTTTTCCCTCCTCCCGACCTGATGAGAACAGCCGTCATGACGGCGGCGCTGAATGTCAACGATCGGGGGAGAGCCACGTTCTAAAGTTCTGCCGAGCAGAGGGCGCCGCCGGGGTTCAGAGCAGCCTCGTGACTCATTTCCAGCGGTTCCCCTCTTTCCTGGGGAGTGCAGACAGACAGGCAGGCAGGCAGACAGACAGGCCGACAGAAAGACAGTCAAACAGGAAGACATATTGACAGACAGGCAGAAATTCAGACGGGAAGACAGAAAGGCAGACAGACAGACAGACAGGCAGGCAGGCAGGCAGGCAGACAGACAGGCAGACAGACAGGCAGGCAGGAAGCCTTAACAGTGTGATGAGGAGGGAGTGATGGGGGGTGAGGTAGAGGGTGAGGTAGGGAGTGAGGTAGAGTGAGGTAGGAGGCTCCCGCTGCTTTCATCAAAGACAAGTCAGGAGTGTAATTTGTTCGCTGGTGCGGCTCCTGCTCACCTAATTGCCTTGATGAATCTCAATCTTTGGGTTTGTTTTTTTCATTTTTTACTTCTTTTATATTTTTTTGCCTCACCTGTTTTCGGCTGCCATGCCAGGGCCGACATGCTTGGCTGCTCTCGGGGATAATCACTCGTTTCACAGATTTGTTTTGTTTGTTCGCTCGGCTCCAGCTCGCCGCCGTGACCCCACCCGCCTCAATGTCCCGCCTTCAATTTGAGTTTCCGATCAGCCGTTCCACACCTCAATTTAGGAAAGAAAACTTGTGGCCTGATCTTCATAAAAATTGGCGGAGCGTCGTGACACCAGTCGCGGAGGGATCCCTCAGATTTCTCAATGACTCAGTGTCGCGAGAATAATTCATGGTTTGCCTTCATTTTGCAGCGTGTCCCGTCGGTGCGTTGATCTCACTTAATGAAAACTGCTGTAGGAGGATCAATTTTGCAGCCGCAACACAGCAAAGAGGCAGACGTGGGAGATTTAAAGGGGAACCGCTGCCGTGAAATTACATTTTTAAAAAATGCATATGTATGTGTTTAACTCAAAAGAATCACTTAAATGTGAAAACATGAAAATGATTCACTTGTAATAAGGAGCCATATTATAAGCTTCGGGGTTTCACTGTGATGAAATGTTTGAGTTTGACATCGGGAAACTGCGATTGAGGCAAACATTGCTTGCAGTGTGCTTTCTGACCACTAGATGCTGCTAAATCTTCTACACTGGACCACTAAATCAGTATAAAACGTTTTTTTTTTTTTTTTTTTCATGTTTGAGAGATGGATGGATGGGTGGGTGGATCGATGGATCGATGAAAGATGAATTTATGAACATATTGATGCATAGATGGATGGATGACGCAGTCAAGCAAAACTACATTTATTTCTCACTTTTACAATTCCGTAGCAGTTTAACACAAGAGAAACATGTAATAGCACAACAGGATATACTGAATGCTGCCAGGCCACTTCATTAGGCACGTGATAGGAGAAAGTTGAACCTAATGAAGTTGCTGGTGAGTGAATGCGAACGTTCCTATCAAGTGGTTGATTTTCTGTTTCTATCAAACCACTTCTAACGCAACGGAAGGGAGACGTACAGCTGGTGGTCGAACCTCAAGGCTTGAGATCTTCAACGCAGTTCTCCGTCCCCGGATTGGACTGATGCTCTCGTTTCCACATCAAATATGTCGCTGATTTCCACTTCATCCGAGAGCGCCTGGCCGTCCTCCAAACAGGCAAAGGACGTTGTCACACACGTCGCTTCCCGTCTTAATTTCTCAACCTTGCCGTAGCAAAAAAAGAAGCGCCACCGCGGCCAGACAGGGAGAGGAGGCTCCTCCAGGAAATGTATGAGAGGAAAAATCTAACGCAGACAAAGCGGCAAACACGGCTCTCCGCCACAGAGCCGGGTTTTTTTTAGTGCTAATAAGGCATCTGGCTCTGTGCAGATGTCTGCGCCGGGAACGCAAGCAGGGAAAGCGGTGGATGTGCTGAGATAAAACCTTGAAGGTTATCCTTGAACGCCGCACCCTGCAATCTCAGCATCACCACTTCAAAGTGCCGGAGGAAGGAGTGAGGGGTCTCCAGCAAATGCATCGCTAATTCGGCAGATGTGTGATCAACCGCTGGCAAAAAGAAAGAAAGAAAACATGCACACACTCTGATTATGCATGCAGGATGGATGGATGGCTTTAAAAGCACCCCCCCCCCCCAACCTCATGCCCCTACCCCAATCAAAAACTTTGATTTGTCTTTGTGGGGTTGGTGGAAATACATGGGGGAAAAAAAGCTCTTTGCTCAGTGCAATCAATTTGATTTGGCTGTTGAGATGCGGGCCGACGGCAGAGGATGATTAGGGCTGCTTGCATTTGCGCACATATTTCCAGAATTTGTGCACAAATGAACTGATCCGCGGTGCCAAGGAACTAATTAAGAGCCAGAGCAGCAGCAGCAGCAGCAGCAGCAGCAGCAGCAGCAGCAACGTCGTGCAGACCGGCTGCACGCTGGGGTGGACGTCGACGTGCAGGAGAATTTGTTCCCGCTACACGCGGTGCTTCTTTTCTTTTGCATGGAGCCAAAACTGAAAACTGCCACCATGAAGCACATGAAGCAAAATAAATAAATGAATCTGCATCGAAGATATCTGAGTGGCCGTCCGTTTGTTTGGCTACTTTATCAGCTCAGTGTTATTTTTATTTGTTCTCATTAATGTTGCTATAAAGAGACGGCCAAGTATCTGCCGCAACGCTTGGACAGCAAACGACAACGAAGTCGCTGCCAAGAAGACAACAGACAGAGAGATTTATTTATTTACTTATTTATTTATTTATTTATGTATTTATTCACCTCACTACAATGCAGCACTAAGTTAGTTGGCAGATTGTGCAAAAGCTTGTGGGCAGCAGCACGACTTGCAACATGGCTGTTTGTTTTTTGGTTTTTTTTTGTCCAAAGTTCATTTTTAACTCCCTTTATCCTCCTGTTATCTCGTGTTGCTTGTCCTTCACAACCCCTCCATCCGTCAAATAGATTAATGGATGCATGGATGGATGCATGTGGAGCCTGAAGAAGAATGGTGCACACTGACATCCCCTAAAAAATAAAAAAATAAAAAAACAAAAAAACAGATTGCGCTTCTGGGAGCCGTAAAGGGGAAAAAAAGCAAAATCAAAAACTAGAACATTGGAAATAGAAAGTTCTCTCCGTCCTTCACTAGATTTGTTTTATTCTTAAGGCTCCACCAATGTTCCTTAAAAATAAAAATGCCAAAAACCTGCATTCTGTCACGTGGCCAGCAGGGACCGCCAAAAATGGTTGCAAAAAGACTAAGTATGACCAGCTGTCAATCCAGAATGAAGGACTAAATTCATTACTTAACAGACAGATTCAAAAAATGTTTTCTTGTTTTAAAATTGCTGGGGGGGGGAAGCTGATTAAAACCATTAAAATGGCAATGCATTGCAGGCACTTCTGGTACCACCCAACATCCGCATCTGGAAACATCTGGTAAAGCAAACTGCAAACACAGGGCTAATATTTCTCCAGGGCTCAGCGGATGGTTAACCACTCGAAACTGCTCCGCCGTGGACCAAGATGGACTCTAATGATCAGGAAAAATTGGCCAACTATGAGAGCGTTAAATTGACTTTGAGGTGACGCGTCATTTCCCCTTGTCGTACGAAACCAATGGCGACGTTCAGCGTGTTTATGGCCTGTCGGCCATGGCAAACCAAACATGCGTCTGTCATGGCGCCCATAACGGCGCGCTAGCGGGGAGGGGAGGGCTGTTGACAATGTCATCAGCGTGCGTCACCAGTCGGCGCAATTTGTCTTGCGAGCGGATCTAATTAGCCTCCATCATCGGCGATGGAGCTTGACTGACGTTGATGCACTCATCGCCTGCCTGCGTTCTAATTCCCGCCGCCCCCTCCCCCATCGTTCCTGTCGTCCGTCACGTTCACAACCACCCCTTCTTTTAAAGCCATAACAGAGGGCGGTGAGTGAACGTAGCCGCCAGGCTAAAGGCAGAAGCGCATTCTGCTGACAGATGCAGGCTTGTGACTCAGCCTCCCTCTGATGTACACATACATAATGTGTGTTTTATTTATATAAACAACCACTGACAAATTATTGAAGTATTCTTCTCCCAAATTCTGGCCATAAATATTACAAAAACATCCATATAAATCAGTGCCAGTTCAGATAATGTAAAAAAAATGGTAATTAATTAATTAATGGTTAAAACAAACAGAACAAAAACAAAAAAAAACATTGCATTTTGCTAGGCTAAATGTATGATTGAAAAGCACAACACCAACATAAAACATGAACATGAAATAATAAATATTGTCAAAGGACACAGTCATATTGTGCCACAATAACTTCAGTCATGATATAAGAATATCCACAGTTTAAAACAAAAGTGTCTTTGACTTATTCTTCCCTCTTCTCTCCTTCATGAGGCCTCCTCTCAAAAAAGTGACGCGCGCAGTATAAATCGGATCTATGTCTGCACTTCTAGGGTCTGTCATCATTATCATAATTGATGCAACTGTGGCCAAGCAAAAGCAGATGGAACGCGGCATAAAAATGCATCCATCTAAAAAACATTTTCTCGATTCTTTTTCTAGTTTGAACATGCATCACCCACCCACCCCTCCACACACACACACACACACACACACACACACACCTATAAATATCATCAATACCAGCCCAGAAGTTGTGCAGCTCAGACTGACCAGGCTGCATCCGATCAATTAAAGCAGCGCAGCTCCTCTCGCTCCGCCTGACAGCTTCTCCCAGCAACGGCAGCAAAAAATGAAGGGCTCGAATTAGAATTAAATCGATAGCAATTCATTGCTGTCCGAGAGTGCACGCCAGATAACTAATAAAACATTCCATATAGGTTAATCATAAAATACTGTTGTGTTTATAAATGTATAGAGCACCGCCAGCACTGAAAAGAATCCATGCAGCAACACCGCCGGGTTATTTCTTCAACTCAATTCTCCCCCAATTAGCTTTGCGGCTGTAATTTTTTACATTTATTCTTCTCCGTAGCCTCATTCTTCCTCTCTAAATGTGACCGCCGCCCCCCCCGCCCCCCCGTCCCTCCACCGTCCCCCCACCACCACCATCTCCCCCCACCTCCTCCTCCTCGTTGTCTTGCAGAAAGCGGATTCTGTTTTCCCACCCGCCTAAAGGCTGCATTTATTCAGCGTTCTGGCTCGATCTCAGCACTCGGATTTGTGCTCCGTCAAAGCATTGACCTGATTCAATTGTGGTTAATATTAAACCGACTTATAAATGTTAATATAGGTCCCTGAGACTATTCAGAGCCGAGCCGGCTCATTGTGCTGCACTGCAAATGATGTGGCAGACGCCGGCCGTCTCGTCAGGTCACGTGCGTCGTTGTAGAGGGGGAAAAAAACACACACAAAAACAGGTTGTTTGCAGATTTGATTTGCTGACTTTAATGGGTTTGGAATGAGATCCACAACCTGGTTAGCCCGACTAGTCCTGGGAATATGCCTCGCTGTCTGGTTGGGCTTTCTGGTGCTGCTGGGAATTGACGCCGTTTGTCATTACAGGCGACAATAAATGTCGATTTGCGCATCGTGCGTCTCGTTTTCGAGTGTGTTGACTTTGAACTGGGCGAATGGATTTCTTCCCCACGGTTGAATAAAATGTCTCTCTCTCTCTGTGAGCACAAGCATGGAGTGGAAAGTCACCAATAGGAAGCAGCGAAGGAGTCGGTGTGTTTGAGTACTTTTCTTTTTCTTGTTTTTTGATTATGTCCAGTGAAGCGTTCATGAATCCGACCGTGCGGACCGCACCCCTTAACACAGCCCGGACTCACCCATAGACCCACCACCTGGAGCGACACGCGATCGTGTGCAAATGACCTGTTGTTGAGTCAAAGAAAAAACCCGACATAACATGATATGATAGTAAAGTGTGGCGCATTAAAGTAGAACAGCAGCAATCTGTGTCTGAAGTGTCTGTTTACACCATCTGTTAAAATAGTTAGCAACACACAGGCGCATACACACATGTGTGCGCACACGCATACGCACACACACACACACACACACACACACACACACACACACCCACACACACACCCCGATCACTGTAATTTTTTCAGGACCAGGTGATAAATGGATTTTTTTAAACATATAATAACACAGGCCTTCCTCTGTGACACCGTTTGGAAGCGTGTTAACCTCTGCGATCGTCTCCTGGAGGCCGTTCAGCTGAGACAGTCGTATTCATCTCAGCCGGAGCAGAAAAGAAAAGTTCTTTGCTCCCGTTCAGACACGCGTTAATGCTTTCCGCCGCCGCCGTCGTCTCTGAGACAACTCCAGACGACGTTGGATGCAGGGAGCGAAGCTGCTCTTCAGACACTCTCAGACACTTTCAGACACGCTTTCTCTTCTCTGTAAACACACATTTCAAGTGTGTCTCTGCGCACACATAGTTAAAAGACTCCTGTCAATCCAGCACAACGACAGCAGAGCTGCCGGGTTGCAGACCAAAAATCAGGCCTCTGCTGTTTTATTTCCTTATTTGCACACGGCTCTCTTTATGTGTGCAGAGTGCAGACAAAGGTCCATTCCAGTCCATTAACAGCTGCGAAAACTCTGACTCGGTCATGGCGGATGCAGCCGGTAGGATTTGAGTTGCAGCGGAAGACGTCCGACGCATCCAAATCGTGGCCGCAGAGGAGAGAAAGTGTGAAAAAAAGGATTCCAGCAGCCTTTTTTTAAAGGTCTACGTCACCCATAATTTCAGCCATTTAGAGCGGAAACTCAACATTGGTCATCAGCTGCTTCGAATTGCGTATAGCTCATCAGCCAGTCACATGGCGGCAGCTCTCTGCCATTTATAGTCACGTAGACGTGGTGAAGCCGACCCGCTGAGGTTGAAAGTAAGGATCAGTGTGATGGAAGAGAGACGACTGAAGTAACTTTGAAGTTTCTGGAAGTGCTGCTGATCCACTGGGATTTTCACCACATCACAACCATCTCCGGGGGGTTGACAGAGAACAATCCCAGAAAGGAGAAAATATCCTCCAGTGAGCAGCAGCTCTGTGGAGGAAAAAAAATGCCTCATTGATGTCCGGGGTCAGAGGTCAGATTGGGCAGACTGGTCAGAGAACAGGAACCACACGTCCCAACCAAGAATGTCATCTCCGAACTCGCAGCACCTCCGGCCTCGCTGCTGGAACGCTGTGCCTAATAAAGCGGCTGGTCGGTGTTGCGGACGCCCACGATGGAGGCGGACAAGAAAAAAAGACCCGCGGTCCAGTTTTGTCTTGAAACGGCCGAGAAATCCCCCGCAGCCTCCCGGCCAGGGAACACAACACAACACACACAGTGTTTACAGTGTGCTGCTGGAAGCTTCTCCGTGTGTGTGTGTGTGTGTGTGTGTGTGTGTGTGTCGTCGACTTCAGAGAGCAGGACAGGGAGCTGCTGATGGTAAAAGGTTTTCCAACTTTATACAAGCAAATCCCTTTCGAATTTCAAACGTTACGGTGCATAAGAATATTTTTTATTTATTTATTTCTGTATGTATTAATTTTTATATATATATATTTTTGGACGATAGGAACGCTTTCTGTGTCTGATCTCCTGCATAAAGCGTCCACAAGGCTGCGGGGGAGTCGAGCTGGACTGGGCTCTTGGGCGCCACCAACAGGAGTTCTTCTTGCGCTGCCGTGGCCCTTGACACCAGCGTCCCAGGCTGCCTTGTGTGTCCTCTGGATGGAATCCCGCTGTGAAACTCAAAACGCCAAACGGTTAATTGGATTAGGAAAATGTCACCAGATCCTCCATCCGGAAAGCAACGGCGGAAAAAAAGAAGAAAAAAATCAATCCTCGGCTGGAGCGAACCATGATTTTTTTTTTTAATGAGCTCATGATCTGATGGCGTATCACCTGGGGCCGTGGGACTCAGGCTCCGATATGCATGGCAGAGCAAAACAACCCCCCACCACCTCCCTTCATCCCCCGGATACTGAGAAACCAGGAATATCAGAGCGGGATCTGGGCTATGTAGGCCAGGACTGGGAGCTGGGAAGTGGGCGTGACTAATTTTATTGATGTTTTTGTCGGAGGAGAGCTTCAGCGTCCGAGCTTCTCTCAAGTGAAAACCCAAGTCGAGTGTGTTGCAACCAACCTGAAAGAAAACAAAAAAAAAATGCTGCCATGGCACCGCATTGGAGACGTTGCGTGCGTGTGTGTGCACCTTCTGATGTTCCTCAAAGCGAGCTCGGTTTAAGTAGAGTAAATAAATGATACCAACGCGGCCTCCGTGTTCTCCAGAGGTTGCACGCCTTTGCCCGCTCCCGCTTGATCCCCACCCCCTTCTCGTGTTTCCTTCTGATTAAAAAGGTCGGGAGAAAAGGGAAACGCAAGAACAATGCGATTATGCAGGCCGGCGGCTGGTTGTTTATCTCATTAACATTTAACACTGTTAGTTACATATATTTTTATGATGTAACAGATGGGGGGGAAAAAACAAAAAACAAACACGGTGTAATATCTTAATGAAGGTTTCAGCCAGTGGCCATAAAAATCAGTCTGTTTCATTGTTGTAACAACAAGCAGATGTTCTTAGACTGTTGGTTTCTGTCCAACCAGCTGCAAAAAAAATCGCCAGGTATAATTAACACAGGCTGATAAGTAAATGATAAATAAGTAAACATGCTCTACATATTGTGAGAAGAGAAGCAGCTGTTGGCCTCCTCTGAAACTGCGGTCGACTCTCCACCCAGATGAGATGCTGGAGGTTAATGATTGGCTCCCGGCTCCCGGGGAGACGACTAGCAACAAGGTTCAGCGAGTCGCTGCCCAGCCTCGGCCCCGCGTGCGGGAAAAATAAAAAATAAAAATGGCTAGAAAGAGGTTGAATTCTCTCGCTCCGCGCCTCATAATTATGCTGTAATGGCTGTTAAATGTGCTAAACTGCAAGTTTGCGCGCTGTGTCGCTCCAACTTGAGCATTCCAACGCTGCATTTATTTTATAAGCATTTCTGGCGACTGATGAACCTGTTTTGACACACGTCAGCTCACGGCATCATTTTTATGTATTCTGCACAGAAACAAAGGCTGTTGTGATAAAGAAGGAGGCGGTGTGGTGGGTTTCACCCCCTCACAAAAAACGATTTAGCTTAAATAGTCACGATATAATAATTGAAAGAAGAAGAAGAAGAAGAATAGCACACTTAGCGCGTTTCTTATCGGGGTGATTTGTCTTGTGGTTTTATGCAACCTTGTGTCTCAGCCCCTTTACTCTGAGGCCGGGACTGAAACACTGTGTTGCAGACAGACGGCAGTGCTAGCATAGCCTGCTAAAGCATCTGCCTCAATTGTAATTAACTGGAAAACAAACCAACTCAGAAGGAATACCATGAGGGACATTCTCTGGCTGCAACATCATCAACTCGCCTTGTCACTTGACCTTCACTTGTCGTCAGTTGATGATATTAGCTGCATGTTTGTTTCCTCAGTGGAGGCTCAGAGCTGCAACACCAGCAGCTGCTCGGGACTCACGGGGAGACGTTTTGTTTCGTTGAAACATGCAGCTCAAAACTACAACGTCGTAAGGTTGAATTTGTATCGCATATAGGCAGTTAAAAAGGCCCAACGTGTGTGATTTAGTGCCATCCAAGGGTGAAAAACAGTATAAAGCAAACGCAGCTAATTCCTCACGCCACTTTTGATGTCCAAGCGAAATCAGCAAATGCTGAGTATTTCACCGACCTTGGTCCGCTGTAGACCTGCGGCGCCTCCGTGTGGCCGCCTCCATATGAATGGAGCCGCCCTTTATGGACATTCATTCATTCATTTTCCATACCCGCTTAGTCCCAAGCTCAGGGTTACGGGGGTCTGCTGGAGCCTCTCCCAGCTGTCATAGGGCGAAGGCAGGGGACACCCTGGACAAGTCGCCAGTTCATCGCAGGGCCACATAGAAACAGACAACCATTCACAGTCACATGCACACCTACGGACAATTTAGAGTGTTCAATTGACCTCACATGCATGTTTTTGGACTGTGGGAGGAAGCCGGAGAACCCGGAGAGAACCCACGCAGACACAGGGAGAACATGCAAACTCCACACAGAAAGGTCCCAGGCCCGGAATCGAACCCACAACCTTCTTGCTGTGAGGCGGCAGCGCTAACCACTGCGCCACCGTGTCGCCCCCTTTACGGACATGTACATTTCAATTATAAACAGATGAAAAGGCAAAAGGCAAATTTATTTTTGAGTTTATTTACCAGACTAGGAAACATACGGGTGAGTTTTTTTGTTGTTGTTCCATTTCATGCCAGTAGCTCCCTTTAACTGTGACAAGCTGGCTCTTTGAGTTAAAATGTTGCTCTCCACAGTCTTTAGAGACACGCACATGCTCATGCCTTATGTACACAGCAGTCATCTACACTGAAAGGTAAAAGTGAAGGAGAAGAATATTTTATACACCACTTAAAGCACATGCAACATGATTGGACTTCAATAACCTCTGAGAAAAGTTGGGTGTGGGAGGAAGGAGGAGAAGGGGGCGGGGGGTTCATTTGTCTCATATTTACAATCCTACTCTAAATCATGCGGAGCAAATGCTGTTTCGTGTTAGACATTACACCTTCGCGGAGCCCTGCCGGAGACTCCGATGCCGAGCCGAGTCGTGTTTCCTGTGTTCCCCCCTCCGCCTCCCCAGAGGGTCGCCGCCTGGGAGACAAAAAGTGACTTGTCTCCCGCCGAGCTGTTTTATTTCAACGCATCATGTCCGGACCAGGCTGCCGCGTTACATGCATCCCCACTTACTTTACCAGAAGTGGGTGAATTATTCAGCTCGCTCGCGCCCCCCCCCTTCCCTCCCTCGACTTCCTCCGTGAGAGGACGTGGCGGGAACTTCTGAGGACACCGACAAGACAGCAATAAAAAGTAGCTCCGTTGTTTACAGGCCATTTCTTTTGTCGGGGTTCCGAGCGTTGAATTCTCAGACAAACAACACGAAAAACACAGAAAGATCAAGTTGTTTTTTTTTTTGTGCTTCTTGAATACCAGGAGCCACGAGCCAATTCTCTTTAAAGAACTGTACTTTGTAGAGTGAGTAATTACCTCTGGACGTTCATCACAGAAGTACCAAAACATCTTTCAGAAAAAGAGATTAAAGTTGCTCCTTTTCAGGCATCGATGTCAGGTGTCTATTTTATTTTTGCTTTGTCTTATTTATTTAGCTATTTAGTTCGTTAGTTTATATTGTTTGAATGGAAGCTACATTTCCAAGGACCGAGGTTTGCTTTGATTCATGATGACCTGGATAACAATCAATGATTTGGATCTCAACTGTATTGGTTTTGTTTATTGATTTTACTAAATCAATAACTTCTGCACTTTTGTGATGAATTTATATTTGTAACGTTATTTATATGCATGGACTGTGATAAGTATTACTGGTTTTAATGAGGATTTTATGTGGACCCCAGGAAGGTCTGTGCACTGCTGTAATAAATAATGGGGATCCTTTCATAAAAAAAACTTTTAAAGATCCAGTCTGTAAAATTTGGCCTGATTTACGATTTGTTTTTTTTGTTTGTTTTTTTTTGGTAAAATCTTAATATACTGCCCATAATGACATTAATGAAAGTGTTTGGTTTTCCTACCTAGAGAATGCTTCTTGTTCATATATAAGAATATACATGCAAGTGTCCCAGTTAGCTGCCATCTTGCACCGTCATATTTCTAAGGAACCAGGCGTGTGGACTGTTTCTTCTTAAAATCTCCAAAATGTACATACTTAACCTTTAAAAAAACGGAAAAACTTCAGCTGTGTTGTTTGCCTGCCTGGCGGCCGCCATGGAGCAGCATGTAGAAGTTATCGGAGCAGACAAACAGTGCTTTCCCCCATCCGCCTTGCAAGCTTGCGTCCTCGGCTGCAATCTGACTTTATAAGCGTAATAATTACACGACGCTGTCTCAAGGTGAAACGCTTCATTTTTTAATGCACTGCGTCACCGTGTCTGGCGCCGGTCCGCTGTGGCTGCCAAAAAACAGGGCCGCTCTGATGAATAATAAAAGTCCAAGGTGCGCCCCTCCGATCTGGTGGTGATGGCGACGCCCCTGGAGAAGCTGCTGCTCCAGTCTGTAACGCAGCCGTTTCCGGCTCAGGATTCCTGCTCGATTATGTAAACAAGCGCGGTGGAACCTTCAAACCCAAGTCTCAAACACACACACCCAAAAAGTAAACAGGCGATGTCACGTTGTCAACCTCACTTCAACTTTGCTTGTTTTTTCTTTGTACCAACCTCCAGTTGCAGTTTTGTTTCTCTGATTAAACTGCGAAAATAAGAGAAAAAAGGAATCCCAGGCCGGATTCCCTCCTTGTCTTCCTTGTCCTCCTTTTGCCGAGGTTGATCTTCACATCAGAGGGATTCTGTTAGTGGAGCTGCGTAGTTGTCGACTGAGTTCGGGGCCCTCAGTGGTAACGAATGAGGGACCTGCCGACTCTGGATTCTCTTTCTGCTTTTATCAAGTAAAAACATAAAAGTTCTGATGATTTCTTTAAAAAAAAAAAATGTTTTTTTTATTGTTGTTGTTGGTGTAAGATCATTTTCATGTGCACATCATGTCATTACAAGACATAAAACCAAGATTCCTCAAAGAAGGCCTGTCTGTATCCTTTATTGGATGAACAGACAGGTTAGTAGAGGATTCTGATTCTGATTTTCACTTTTCTTGTCTTTTTGGGACTGCACCTGAAACACACCTGAACATTTGACTCATGACTCGAATGGCGTGACTCACACTCACATAAAGCCATCAGCTGGAACGCGGCTGAGCAGCTGGAGTGAAAGAGCGAATGATTGGTGCCATTCCGCAGCCTTTTTGTTCTTATTTGCCAAACCCGCTCTCATTTATTTATTCATGTATTTATTTATTTACATATTTATTGACAACCATGGCCCAGATTACTTGGTGACGTTTACCCTTTCCACGAACACAGTCGACTTGGCGGCTGACGGCCTCCTTATCTGCCTCCTGTGAAAAGGCCTCGTATGTTTGTGGAAAATAAAAAGCCGTCAGGAATGAAAGGAAAGACACTCGACTCACTTCAACTATCAAAGGCGGGCAGGCGATGAACGTTCCGCTCAGCCAGTCAAACGTTTTCTTTTTCTTTTCTTCAATTTCTTCTCCTTCCTTCTCCTTGAGCCTCTAAATATAAAACGAGCCAGCGTGTTTCGCTGGTGACGTGTTTTACAGATGCTTTCATTTCAATGCTAACTAGTTAGCCTGCACGGCCTCATAAATGCTGACTTCTGTAAATTTGCGGTTTAGCGTCACACCAGATACACTTTCACTCGCACCTTTGCAATTACAAAAGGCAGGAGAACAAATTTACCAAAAAACAAAAAGTTCCGTACAGACGCTGCTGTTGAAATAGATATTTTTTTCTTTCCTGATGAATTTTATGGTTGACAGCCAGAGAGTTGGAGGTTTAACCTGAGAAGATGGAACAGGAAGTGTTCCAGCTGATCAGCGGTGCTCAGCCGTATGTACAAAATAATTTGTGTGTCTGTCAAGCGGCGCTGAGAGACTCCGATAAGGAGCTCGTCAGCCAGCCGAACGTCGCCGCCGTAGAGATGCAGACTTCTGTTCCACGCAGCCGTCGCAATCGGACGATGTGAAAGTTTGGTCAATTAAAAACTCCGTCTGACGCCGTCGGCCAGTCCTGCTGGCTGCGTTTGAGTGTTGTCATTTTCTTGTGAACCCTGCTGTGTGCAAAAAGGCCTCGACTCGCCGCGAAAGAACTCGCAACAAACAACGAAAGAGAGAAACAATGAAAATCGAACTTGCCAAAGACAGAAGTCAAGCTGTTCCGTCTCCCCTCCCTGCTGATCACGAAGCTGTTCATGCTGATCTACAGCTTCCCGTCGCTCCGGTCGCCCAACCGCGACTCCCGCCCTTCAAACTAGGATCTTCTGTGATCCCACGGTGGTCCAACAGCTCCCAGTTTGGTTTCCTTCTGCAGAACTGCTTGGCTGAGGTCACACACCTGTTGGCCTGAAGTTCTACTGCTGATAATCCTCACCTGAAGATTAATAATTCATTTACACATTACGCAAATGGATCCACATTGAAGTCATTGTCAAATTCTGGCTGCCATCATTAACGTGTTAATCGAGATGAGATTAAATACAAGGCATAACGCAAGGCTTTCTTTCTTTTTTTTAACCACATTTTAATAACAAGTCTTTTGTCCCTTTCATTCACCCGTAGTCAGGTCCTCAAGCTATAGTGCTGTTTCCACACTGCTCCTCCTGCTCAAGTTAGCTGTGTTCATGTTGTGCAGTTGTCACCGCGGTGATGGCTTCAGCAACCGCCTGCACACTTCAAACACCCAGGTGCTGTCAGCTGCCCTCAGACTGGCGAGGGTGGGGAGTCGCAGCAGACCTCTGACCCGTCGCAGGGAACAATTTTCTATGCATACAGGAGCTTGATGATACCAAGAAAGGAACCAAAATAGAAACCCTGTAAAATGCAAATGTTCTAAGTGGGTCCAAATGCACTGTTTTGAAAGAAATAATAACACAAAAGATCAAAAAGGAAATAATTTCTTTGTGTTCATCTGGTTCCCAATTAAGATACTCTTGTTGCTTTACATTAATATGGGCATAAAAACTGTCTTGAGATGTGATGAAAAATGTGATTAATCGCGGTTAACAATGGAAAGTCAGACATTTATCTTAATTTTTAAAATTTATTTATTTATTTATTTATCTATAAGCTACATGGGGTTCTCTCCAGGCTTGAGCTGTGCACAATACAGACGTCAGTTACAGCAGGTTGAAAGTCTGAGAGTCTGGTGAATAATTCATCGCTGCGAACTGACAGTCTTCAAGAGACTCGCTTTAAGTATTTTTCTATTTCACAAACAGGACACAAGGTTATACCCCTACCCTTCATTCTCTTCAAGACGTGACTCAATACACGCACACACACACACACATAAATATTTACTGCATACAAACAATAAAGAGATGTGTGAAGATGAAGAGGAATTCATCCCCTAAACTCTTCCCTTTCCACTTGTCTGTCTCCTCCCTGCAACCTTCTTCTTGCTGCTCGGCTCGCAGGGCTCAGCAGCGCCGACCTGCTGCTCCCAGCGTCGCTGCCGGCCTCACCTGCGCTCGGATCGAACGTGACTTCCTTCAGGGGGGGGGGACGTCATGTTCCAGGTCTCTCTCTCTGGATACGTTGCTTAGGGTCACATTCGGTAGCCAAATTTGTTGAGAGAACGCAACAATCTGCAATGAGACGGCTGAGATTTAAAGGGGAATTCAGCAATTTTCATCATGTTCAGATATGGAGTGGTGGGGATTCGGTGGCAAAGGACATCCACAATGCATGAGGTGTCCAAAAACTTTTATCCACCGCTGTACGTGAAGCTCCAGTCCTCGTATTTCCAGCCCCGTAATAACCATAATAACCGGATCAGCACAAGGTTTGGTTGTCCAGTCTAAATGCTTGCCGGTGTTGTACGTCGCTTTGGATTAAAGTGTCTGCTGAATGAAATTGTAGAATTGTATCTTGTTGGCTTCACAGAGTATCCTCACTCACGTGGCTGCTCTCCATTTTCCCCGCTGGCTCAGTGGGCGTTTGTTGCTTTGTCTGTGCTCATGTGCTTGCGCCCTCTAAAAATCTCGTATTACCCCTTTAATGCGTGTGTGTGCGCGCGTGTTGAACATACATGCAATGCATAGGTTCAAGAGGGCAGAGGGGGGTTGCTGAGAGGTCAGGTAGGAAGTCTGAACCCCGGGAAGGAAAAGAGGCGGGCCAGTATAACCTCACTTAACTTGATGCACCCTGTATTTACCGCGGCGGTAAACAGGCTCGTTAGTCAGAGGCTCAATAAAGCTCTAATTAACTGTGTTTGCATTCACAGTCACCGAGGCGCCGCCCGTCCTGGGCAGCCGCCGCCGCCGCCTCCGCCTCGCCGTACATCATACTTTCCGTGTCTTCCGCAAAATGAAACGGCCTTATTTATCTTTTGTTTTGTCATCAGCGCAATTAAGGCGAGCCCAATTTACGGTGCCAATTATTCTGCCGCCGCCTGCTTGGTGCTCAGATTTACATTTCCTCCGCACTCTGACTGCAAGGAGGCTCCCAGGGAGGGTTGCTCTGCCGTTGTTTTGTTTTTTGTTTTTTTCTTAGAGGCATGAGCTCCTTTTCCGCCCTTTTTTATTTATGCATTCATTTATGTATTTTTCACTCCGCCATAAGTTTTGATGACCAGTGACGTCTGGCAGCTGCACATCACCGGCTCCTGTATGCAAGCCGTGGACGGCGGCGGACGTCCATCACGCCGCAGCTCCGGCTAGAAGTCATAAATCATGCAGCCGACCGGCGAGAAAAGTATTTGATATGTGTAGTGCATATGTTCATACGCACTGAAGATGATTTCTGCTGTGCACGTGGTTTATCCCGTCTTAAGTACAGAACCGTCCGAGCGGTCACCCGCTCTTCTGTCGGCCACTGATTAGCCTCCGATATTCAGCTCGTCCGCACGAGGCTGCGCACTCTCACGTCCAAGTGTGTGAGTGTGTGTGTGTGTGTGTGTGCGCTCGACATGTTTGCGCATTTCTTATTAGAAAATAAATGAGATCTCCGAAGGTCTCCTTCTTTTTCCCACCTCATAAAAAATGGATTTGAGTCGGTCATGTGGAGTTTCCCAGCGGTGAAAATTAGGCTGTGGCCCAAATCAGCCCGACACTCTGCCTCCCCCTGCTGTGTGTTTACACACTCGCTTAAACAGGTGTGTGTGTGTGTGTGTGTGTGTGTGTGATGTCAGTGCAGCAGCGAGGGCATTGGGGAGGGAGGAAGTAGGCGGGCCATGGCCCCGGCCGATGCACAGGATGCATTCATTTGAATATTTGTGGCAGTTAAAATCAAGAAACATATTGCATCCGTGCCTGCGATGCACATGCTAATAATCCAGATTTGGTTATGCATGACTTGTAGGTCAACTTATGGAAATCAGGGGTGACGCCCCATTTGGACCGACTTCACAACGTCCGCCTGCCGCCAGTTGGCAAGCGAAATGGAACGTGGCAGCGAGTCAAAGGACGAGAGCGGCGCCCGGCCGCCGAGACGTCAGGTGACCTTCGAGGTGGAAACTCCAGAAACGTCCACGATTTGGATTGCCGGTTGAAACTTTGCCCTCGGCGGTCCGGACGTGCCGCGTGCGCGTGTGCGCCGGTGATGAGGTCGCTTCCACTTTTTCCACTTCCTTTGGCAAATATGTAGCTCGTCTCCCACGTGATCTCAGTCTCGCCGCTGCAGAGAGAAGCCATCGATTTTCTTTCAGGTTTTTTTTTTTTCCAAACCTTTCCAAAGACGTTCTCGTCCAAGATTATTTTCTGAAAATAACCTTTCAGAATTATTGAGCGATCTACATGCGGCGTGTGCCGCAGATCCGAAATTTAGATGATGGAGATATTTTCCATCAAACACGTCTTTGAAAGACGTGTTTTCCAAATTCCTCCTGTCATTAAAGTCATTTTTTTTTCATAGATGCTGGCAGATGAGAGTGGGGGGGGGTCTGGGTTAATTAATTCTCCCCCGTACTGACATTTATCTCCTCAAAACCAAACTTCATGGCCTGATAACGTGACTCTGAGTCTAAGTAACGACAGAATTGAGTCAGCGAGTCGTTAAAAACGCTTCGCACTTCCTGTCTGCGCCATACAGATTAGCACAGTGAGCTCCGACCGAGGGTTCTGATTGGACCGCAGCCGCGTTTCCACGAGTTCCCGAGGAGTGCAGCTTCGTTTCACGCCTCCCTTCGCGCGGCCTCGCGGGCGCCGTCGCTCATCCCTCAATTACAGCAGATTGCATCAAATCGGAGGCAGCCGACGCAACAGTTGTGTGATGTTGTGTTGCGAGTGCGGCCGTCGGGAGACAAGTTGACCAGAAAGTCGAGTCGCTCTCTGTTGTTTGTCATCGCTGCCGCACGGTCGCGGAGTCTCGCTGGGAACGAATCCTGAACAATTCCAGCCCGTTGAGTTTTGGAATGACAACTGCATTTGTAGATTTTGTGTGTGTGCACATGTGTGTGTGTGTCTGTGTGTGTATGTGTATGTGGAGCTGAAGTTCATGAAGGAGGAGGTGAAACTCTCAGCATCACATCCAGAGAACAGAAATACAGAATGCACTTCCTAAACATTTGGAATTTCTGCTTTGTCATTTTCTTTGTGTTTTTCTCATCGTTGACAAATTTAGATTGTAGTAGCATTTTCAGATTTTTACATTGTGTTTGTTTTCCGTCCCGCTTGGCGGAGACGACACATTTCTCTGCTGGTGCTCAAGCTGCCAAATTTGCTCCTGTGCAGTACGTTTATCCTTTATTATTGACATGAGAAGTCAGTATATACATGGAAAAACCACTGAAATTACTTTTTTCCTTGACATTAACCCCCCCCCCCCCCCCCCAGCCCCACCCCCACCTCCCTCACTGAAAGCCGCCCTCCATCTCCCTCCACACTAATTACCAAGCAGGGCTGCTGTTTAGTCATGAGGCAGCTCTCTCCGCCTCTTCGTCATCTCTCTGACTCAGAGGTGGGATCGTTTTTTCCTTCTTCTTCTCCTTCCTCTTCCTCTTTCTGTGACTGGAACATGTGTTAAACGCAGCCGGATGGTCACAGACGGCTGGGGAGCAGTGGGAGGGGAAAGGAGGGGAAGGGGGGGGTGGGGGATGGCGTCGACGACGACGGTGGAAACGAATAGCTGCTGCTACTGGGGCACGAGGGGCGTGCACGTCGCAGAGCACATCTGGGCCCCAAATGAGGAAAAAGCCGCTGCGCCTCTGCGCTGGGGCTCCGGCGTCCCTCGAACAGCAAATCATCGCCTCACACCGTCGGCCGTTCAGGCATCAGGCTCCATTTTCACCCAAAAACACGTTTCCAGAGGATCGTCTCGCCTCTCATGGAGGGGGATTGCCCGTGCTTTTTTAGGATGGAAGGCAGTCCAAAAAAAACAAACAAACAAATAAAAAGAAAGGAAGAGATTCCAGACAAAAACAGATCGGCAGACAGGCGGCGTTCCGCCTGTGGGCTCGGTGATGCAGAATACTAACTAGGCGTCTGAGCTCACACCCAGGGACAGAAGGTGTGATGTAGGGCACGCGGCCCGGCGAGCGAGGGAGGGAGGGGAAGGGGGGCAGGAAAGGGGACGCTTTACCCTTGGAATGTGACTGGCCGCCACAGGATCCCTCCCCCCGGAAGTCCTGCTGGCCCGCGATTGGCCGACGGGTTGGCAAGATGACAACCGCTATAAAAAAGAAGAGAGAAAACAGGATTTGGGGGAAGAAAATAAAACGTTGCTCCTGTTTTATAACAAAACAACAGGGGGAATAGTTTTTTATTTCACCTGCCACGCTGCATGTTGTCGGCGTCAGTGGGAAGAAGGTTTGCGGGAACGTGCCTTTTTCTTTTCTTTTTCTTTTTTTTTTCCACCCCATTCGACTCTTCCTGACAACTGAGGTTGCCGGCGCCCTTTCATTTTGATATCAAACAGGAGACGTTGTGCACGTGTCAAAACTCACGGCTCCTCCAGTGATCCCCTTCCCTCCCCCCCCCCCCTCGCGTCTTTCAGACCCCCCCTAACTCCTTCACACTCCTCTCCCTCCCTCGTTTAGTTTGGGCCCTGGCTTTATTACTCTGCCAATTTATACTTTGCTAATTAATCTGTCATTTAGAACTGCTGCTTTACACGTCGTGTGCCATGTTCTTGTGCATATTCAATTTGACCGTTTCACTTGTGATTGTAGATAACGTTTTAAAAGGTGCTGAGGTGTTTCATTACTTTATTCCTTTTAGATCAGTGGTGAATATTCTGGCTTTGCCGTTGTAGATCGTATCATGTCATGAATAGCTGGAAGTTAGGGTCGTGATTGAAAGATCTAGTGGTCTGTCTGTCTGTCTGTCCGTCCGTCCGTCCTGCTAATCCATCCAAACGGCAAAGCGAAAACCTTTAGAACCTTCAGTTTCATTTTTGATGAGGTCCATAACCAATCAGCTTCCCTTGCAGACAAAGCGGCGGGAGGTCCGAGGGGGGGGGGTGAGATTGTTGTGGTAAAAGTGAGAAGCAAAGTAAACTCGCCAACTCAGCTAGCTAGACCAAGCAATCCAAAGAAGAAACAGCTATGACTCATAAACGATGGCTGCTGCAAGAGATTAGAGCCGATGCTGGATGCGAGAGCAGTTTTCTTTCCAAAGCTGGGCGACATTTTCATATGAAAAGATTTGTTTTTTAAAGCAGTATTGAAGGTTGTTCTTTTCCCCAGAGGACGGGTGGTGACGAGCAGCTTACATCACCCCTGACACAAATAGGAGGCTTTGAGTTGGCTAAACTAGCAAGCACAAATCTGATTGGTCCGCTTAAATGTGATGGCGAGGTGGCCGAACCAGTCACCTTCCAAATGTTACCCTCTCTTCACAAATACGTTTCGTGGTTGCAGGAAATGCTCCATTGGCCACGCCGGCTTACCCAGAAGGCAGTGGGGAGCAGAAGTATTGCGACAGTGTTTCTTTGGATTTATTCAGCCTGGATTCTTCATTTTGCATTTTGCATTTTCTGGTCTCTGTTCATATTATGGGATGCCGTGTTGTCCCACTAAGAAGGACGATGTAATGCACCAGCAGCTTGAGTGCTGCGAGACAGAGCGAGTTTTAGAGCGAGTTCAGAGAGAAGCAGAATTGCAATTGGCCTTTTTTTTTTTTTTTTTTTCTTCTTCCTGGCTGATTAAGATGTTGGAGGGGCCGGCTGCGGGAGCCGCAATGACAGGAGAGAATCAACTTCTTTATCCCCTCCTTTTTGTTGGCTGAGCCCAGAACTTTGGAGATTTTGTGCGTTTTCTCTTATTACTTCTGCAGAAAGAATGACAGAAAGGGGTCGAGGTTCGGAGGCTTTAATTCCAGGGTTTTGTTTTTCTGTTTCTTTTGGGGGTTTTTTTGTTTTTTTTTCACCTGCCTGTCAAAGAGCATCGAATTGCACGGTGCACAACGGGTTTCTGCTACCGCACAACACAAAGTGGCCTGCAGCTTGACCCGCCGCTCAACTCATCAAACTGAGCTTTGAGATCCACCTTCATCAGAGCGCTGCCGCAAATCCACAGCGGCCGGTTCATCTGGTCCACGCTGCGGTGCAACTGCAGAGCCGCCAGTCACTGGGCTATGTAGCATCTTGAATTAGTTTGCGGTCACTAATCCCTGTTTGTGAGCATTGGACTGATGCAGTGTTGGTTGGAATAAACGTTTTCAAACAAGTCTTTCCACGTGTTGATTGCGGCAATAATGTCTTTTTTTATGCTGCATGCAGCTTACTTTAGCTCATGTATTTGAACTCCTTACGTCTGGACAGTCAGTAGGTTTCCAGGTGTTGGCTCCGCCCTCGAAGGCTTTTCTTATTGGCACTTCTAACCATGTCGAAGGTCAAACAAAACAGAGTTTTAGCAGAAAGATGGGGGGAAAAATGATGATGAAATGATGCTGCAAGGTTTCTCATTGGAATCAATGATTGAAAAAAACATGTGTAAATGGTCAAAATAATGTTTGTGTTGTAAGACACATGAAAGATCAGCCATGAAGCTCCATTTGTGGCTCATGAAAAGTCCAACTATATTTAAGATTTCTTGGATAATGTAACTGAAAAGACACTGCTGCAAACATCCCTGCAGCTCAGCCAACCGCCCGACGTCGGCTGGATGGCAAAACCTTGGCTGTCGCGTTTCACCGTGTCAGTGTGAACAGATGGTTTTCACGGCCTGCAAGTTGCCAAAAAAGTGGAGGGGGCAGCTTGAAAGCTGTCTGAGTGTGGGACACCTGATGTATGATTTTTGGATCTTGATTTAAGAGGCCAGAAAAAAAAAAAAAAATGTGTGGGTGGGAAGACACGCTTCGTGATTTTTGGCTCGGTGCCGCTTCGTCAGCAGGAGGCAGCCTCAGCGTGACGGCGGTGGTGGCGGGGAAGGTGTTCTTGCTCAACCAGAAGGTTATAATAATAATAATAATAATAATAATAATAATAATAATAATAATGATAATAATAATAATAATAATAATAATAATAATAATAATAATAATAAATGAGTGGACACCTGGCAGAAAATAATCTGCTTTGGGCCAGAATCAAATTAGAGAAGCGTGTACTAAATTAAATTTTCATTAATGGTTCAGCTCCACGCTGCATTATTGAGACAACAGGAGAGATAAGAATCTGTGCACATGGAGCCGGGAGACGCCAAAGCTAACGTTGGCTCGAAATGGTAAAAACAATGAAATGTGACAAACGGAGTCCCGGCTGTGGCGGCGTATGATCTGCTGCTGCCGCTCTCTGTCTTACACACCGTTCTGCCTTTTTTAGTTGTGTTTTGTTTTCCTTGTTTTTCCTTCTTCCTCCTGCAAGCTAGCAGGTCGAGCTAGCCTGAACTCCGCAGAGTCGTTTCCAGGCTACCAGCCAGCCAGAACGCCCCGTGTTGGGATTGGACAGATATTGATACGGAAATTTTCCCTCTGTGGTTCCCACTGACAATATGTCATCGGCTGAACAGAGTAGAGAACAGCTGCTCTGACATGTCGCTCGCTCGCTCACTCATTAGCTCACTAGCTCACTGGTTTGACGCCGTTTGTCGACGGATGCTTGCAAACCAATCTTGTGATTCGGATTCCAGAGTGAAGTTTCCGCCGCTACTGCAGGAGTCGATGCTCCCTGAGAGCTTTCCTAAAATTCTCCAGGGATGTAAGATCTTATAGCAGGTGGCTGCGTCATGATCTGTTGCTCTTGTGTTTCCTGTTTTATTTTGATAGTTTCATCTCCTTGTCTTTCTCTGTGGTTTGCTTCCTGTTTCTGTTTTCCATGTCCAAATCCCAGGCTATGTCTAGTCTTCCCATTCAAAAATGCAACGATGGAAAAACAGGTGGTGCAGTGGTAAACCGGAAGGTCGCGGGTTCGAATCCGCGGCCCAGCACTTGTGCAAGTAGTTGTGCGGTGTGCACACGGGCCCAACTTCTGGTGCCGTCACCTCCTCTAACCACAGCTGCTGAGGGATCGGCAGGCTGGCTGCCGCGCCAACACTTTGTTTACTCCTCAGCTTCTCATCGTCGATCCTGTCCCTTCCTGCGTTCCTCCCTCCCTCCCTCCGGCGGGACGTCTTGTGTCAGTCATGTGCTATCAGCCGGGCTGCAGGCGGTGCCCGGCCCACCTCAGCCCGGCTTGGCTCGGCCCGGCTCGGCCCACCGACGCTCCCTCCGTCCTCTCTGGGCGGCGATTCTGTCGAGTACCTTCGGCACTTAGCGGCCACTTCAATTTATACGCTCCATTCAGTCCACTTCCTCCCTCCCTCTCTCTCTCCCTCTCTACTCGACTTGACTTATGAGTGTCTCTTTGGTGTGTTACTTACTTCCTGCTTCAGTCTGGCTTCCTCTCACTCTGCTCTCTCTCTCTCTCTCTCTCTCCCCCCGGCAGGTGCAAGGAGGGCTACCACGGACTGCGCTGCGACCAGTTTGTCCCCAAGACGGACGCCATCATGTCAGATCCAAGTACGTCCAAATTATTTTTTGTTTTCCTTTACAAATTTCCATTTCGGAATGGTCTTTTTCGATCCGCTATCGCCAAAACCAAACACGCTGCACGGCGTTGAGTAAACATCTCTGACAGGAACTGATAAGTGTGTCTCATCATGTGAGATCAGCCTTAATCCTCACAGGCCTCTGTGCTAAAGCTGCGTAAAGCCAACTCCCCAGGACGAAGGTTTACCCGGCAACAGCAACAACATCTTTTCCCGTGCTACTCACAAGTGTGACCAAAAGTTGTCTCTCAAAGTTGATTTTTCTTTCTTGAAAGAGCAATTTGACATTTTTTAACTCGATGTACATTCATAAACTATGCACCAAATCCTGCACTTCCCTCAGTGTCTGCTGCCCTGGCTGCTCTTTAAGTGGCTGGTAGTGGGTCTTGCCTTAACAAATCATGCGCTACGGTTTTGTACTTGATGGAAATTAAAACGGTTCACAGCTCACTTTTTTTTCCTTCTCTTTTTCTTTTTTAAACTGTTGTGACTGAAGTTAGCTGATCTATCCATTCAAAATATGAGGTGTTCATTAAAAAAGTGTCTGATTTAAGGTTCCAGTTAGTCTTTAGCGTTTTTTAGGGGTTTAAATCAAAAGTGAATTGAAATCAAACTTTGGAGTTGTCAATGTAGGCGGATCTTGACAGTTGAGCAGAAGGAGGCTCGTGTTTCATCAGAATCCTTGGTCAGCTGTCAGCTGTTGGGGGACGTTTCATCCAAAGTCGACGGCCGCCAGAATCACTCTAAGGACAACGACGGCCGCAGGCGGCAGCAGGACTGGGACACGTCACCTGCATCAGCACTTTGTCGCCAAAGTTGTTCAGCTTTTTAACTAAAGGCAAAGCAAAATCAAAAGGAGTTAAATCCAATGAGTGCAATTTCCAAAAAACTTCTCCAAACAAACATTTGGATTGCGAATCAATGAAACGTTTAGGGAAACCACTTTTTCTTCATTTATTTTTGCCTTGTTTTGTTCCATTTCAGCTGGTTTGGTCTCGAGTGTTTTCAATGGTCGTACATTAAATTATGGCATCGTCTTTTACACATTTACCTGCAAGAGCAAATTGGCTGATTATTGGGGCAATAAATAACATTATTTAACTATGCGATGCAAAAAAAAACAGTGTTTATAGGCTCACAGGGACATGGAGCAACCATGCAGTTAAAATAATTAATTATAAGACGAAGAAGTTCCTGTATCTTTTATTACAGCCTTTAATCTTGCTTTGCTTTTGTCTGGCTGAGAAGAGGAGGAAGAAGAAGAGTTTCCAAATACCCCTGGAGGCTTCGAGTCCCTGTGACAGCTGTGTGATATGCTTGAGAAGAAAAGTAAAAAAATAATAACAATAAAGTAAAGTAAAAGTCAGAGGTACAAGAAAACAAATTTGAAGGCTCAGAGACTTTCCCTCTCTCACACACACACTCACACTCTCGTGAAGCTGCAGGTTTATGAGTTTGCAACATTTTATGGAGTCGTTTGTAGCTTTTCTGCACACAATTTAAAAAAAAAAAAATACAACTTCACACTTACTGTCTTCCGTTTGTGGCCCATTAATGGGGTCACAGTCCACTGACTTAACGTACAAGCACATTTTATAGCATCTATCCAGCATGAGAGCGTTCTCTGTTTGCCTGCACGTCAACTTGGAGAAGCTGTCGGATGAGAAGGCGGGAGGAGGAAAATATAGCAGCCTGGTGTCAGATTGTGAGCCATACCAGGTTCTCATTTATGGAAAAATGGATCAGACAAGAGGCCCCAGGAGATGCAATGAGATAAAGGAGACTTTTGCCAAACAGGTGCGTCTTCACTGTGCGATGCTCCAATTTAATTGAGAAGCTATTCTGCTATTGTGCTAAGCTAATGTGAGAAGCTATTGCATTTAAGAACGCAGAGGCGGCGTCTTGTCTAGTCTTGGGAGAAAATCACAGCGAATTGCCTCATTTTAAAGGCAATAAGAGGGAGCTGGAGGGGAGGAGAATAAAAAGGGCCGGGGGATTAACAGCACAATGAAGCAGTCAGCGTCCCTTGGCATCGCGAGTGTCGCAAAAAAAAAAAAAGTGCTAGTCAGTACGAGGACAGGAGTCACAGACAAAGAGTGTGAGCTCCTTCGCCGGCAAAACCCACATTTTGCATCATTGCTGCTCTTGTCGCAGATCATCACTTGCTCGCCGCAGATTAGTTTGTCTGCAAACCGCCGCAAGGGTTGAGATTTAAACTGTAATATGCACACACAAAAAAAAAAAAAAAAAAAAAATCTGTAGCGAAATGTTTTATTGGATATGTTTAAGTCGGATCCTTTTTGCCACACAGCTCTCGTAATGATGCACAAACACAGACACGCAAGTACAGAGGGCACGACAGCTGCAGCTCCACCGTGGTTCAGTCATCGTCTTTGTTCAAAACCTTTCCTTAAATCTGACTGTGACTCAGAGCCGCTGCCCCCTGTGGTGGGAGGTTGTCTCTGCCATACTTTTAATCCTTCGCTTCTACCTTTTTTGGGAGGGAGCATGGGTGTAAAAGACAGTGACAAATAATCGACCGGCGCTCACCCTGGTCTGGGTATCGACAGTCGCCACTAGCTGCAGTCTTTAATGCACGTCCTTTACGCCGATGGACAGACAAGCCGAGATTGGTGCGTACATCTTTGCAAAAAGCCTGAGGACAAAAGGGAAGGTGAAAAAAGGCTTCCCGCCAAGGTGTTCAGACGTGCCACAGCGACGTCGTCTTTTGAAAAGAGGCGGCGCACAGCGGGAAGGTTGTCGAGGTCATTAATTGCAGGCCTGGGAGTGAGCAGGGACTGCAATTTAGCTCGCACCTGGTAAAGGGAAGAGAATGGCCCACTGCTCCTCAACTGAGTGTTTGAGGTAACATATGGCTCAACAATGCAACAGCGGCGCACGGCGCATTTAGCCGCGCCTTGAACGATGACTGGAGGAGTCGCCTGGTGTGAGAGCGAGGAGGGCAATGATTCAGTGTGAGGTTAACTAATTGCAGAGTAAGAGTTTAAAAGAAAAACTGTGACAAACAGTTATGTAGCTCCAACCGTTGGGCGCTAGCATCTGAGAATGAACTTTGTTTTGTATCATCCTCCCTAGAGCAACGTCCGTCGTCATGACCAATGGCACTATTAGAAGCGGTGATGAAAAGAATGAAGAATGATGAGAGGATTTCAAGAATTACTGTCAACTGAGTTCAAATTATTCCTGTAGGTCAACTGATATTGGCCAATAGGAACGCTGCTCTCAGACTAAAACCAACCCTACTGCAGCTCTAGGCAGCCGTCTATTCTGCAAATGTGTTTCCATCCAACCTTTTGCACATTAGCCCCAGCAGACACAGAGGAATACTTAATTGAATAGTTAATTACTGGGGCCCAGTCTATCCTCCACACCAGTAGGGGGTGGACTATAACGCTTATCTCACTAGTTGTTTTATGTCCTTTGCTTTTCATGATGTTGTTGTTTTAACTCAGCTAATTTACTCCATCTGAAGTCTCAGAGTATAATTTGTGAACGTGATGATTATATAATGACATTTACGTTTTATCACGAATAGTTTATAGTTGGAAGCTATTTTACGTTAATTCTAGCATTTTAAACTCAGTGTAAATTATATACATATATTAAAAAAAAAAAAAAAAAAAAAAAAAAAGTGTATGCTCCATTCAGCACCACACAAAGGATGGACTCCCAGTATTATCAGATTTCTGCATTTACCTTCTTTGTGAACAAGAAGTTTGGGATTTTTTTTTCCTTTTTGATCAAATCTACCTGCTCTCCTGTTTTTATCCTGTTTAGGGTGTTGTAGTTTTTCCTCAACTAGTTTGAGGGTTTAATGGTGGATGGTGTATAAAGCCCTTTGGGGCAGATTGCCTTTGCAAACTTAGACTGTACAAATCAAATATGGTTCATTCATTCATTCATTTATTGATTAATTAATTCATTCATTCATTCATTCATTCATTCATAGATGCCAAAACGTTGGAATGATGAGAGTTTTTAAACTGCTCCGGCTCTAAAAAATCACTTCCATTTTGTGTCTCAGCCTCACTGGGGCGTGCTCACAACTTGTTGTACACTATTTATTTCCCACTATTTCACCAACAATACACAACGTCTCAGCGACAAACAGGCAGCTGCCTTTGTTGCCCAAGCTCCTGTTCACCCAAATAAAGGAAGAGATTAAGGATTTGATTCACTCCCACCGTCGTCTCTGCTTCTCGCCGTATTTCCCGCCTCTTCATCGGGCGCGGGACCGTGCGATCGGAACATTGGGCAGGTACGCTGTTTAAGCTCCCTCAAAAGGCTCCAAACCAGACGCAGAGAGGATTTCCCGGAGGTGCTCTCAGTTGCCAGCGCAAAGGATTGGGACGTCTGCGGGCATTATGATTGGCCAGCATCTCCGGATGCGGCGCTCGCAGAGGATTGGTTGTGTGTCGGCCTTGTAACGACATCGTCTGCATTGGCTTTGACAGCAAGGCCGATTGTAAAGTGGGGTGGGGGGGGCACCGTCGGCGGTTGCCGTGGGCAATTGTGGCGGAAAAGCCTGAATTCATCACGCAGATCAGTGGGGCATTAGCACGACGCGGCGTTCTTGCGTGTCTCGCGGCCTTCGCCGAGAAGCCCTCGCATCACCACCGCCGTGGCGGTGGTCGGCGCCTGGTGACAAGTCAGCGGCATACATCACGCTCGATTTAGAGATGAGAAGTCCTCGCCTCTAAATAAACACGTCGTATCTGCGGGACAAAGCGTCAGGCGGTGAGTGACAGTAATGCAGGCCGTTACGAGATGCAGGCATCTGTCAGATGAAGCCGCTCGGCTGCAGGGAACCCGACCCAGCGGATCAGCACTCGACAATGACGCACACGCTCTTGACTTTCAGCAGGAATTATCTTCAGTTAATTGATTAAAAGGGGGATTTTTTTTTTCCTCAGGCTGTAATCAGGTAAATCCCAGAGTCAGGGTGTCATCATAATAATCGCTCTCTGTTGAAACAGGTTAGCTTAACATTTCAAAGGGTCGCAGGGGCTCCTACCAACTTTCTTCCGAAATGTCACAACTTTTGATCGCTCATATTATCACTCGAAGGGAAAAAAGTCTGTTTTTCCACCCACGATCAGGCGGATTATTGCCGACAGACAAAGTCGCTCGGTTATAATGAACCTTCCATTCAAATTGTTCTCATTTGTCCTCTTATCTGGGCAGCGTGTTTTTATATTGCCTTCGGCTGAGGTCCACAGAGCCCAAACACATTTTCCCGGGATGCAATCAGATTGCACACTGGGAACCTTTTTTTTTTTTCTTCCTTGCATACACCCCTTTTCTGTGTTCAACACCCTTAGTGCCCACCGTATATAATCTTTCAGGAGCTTGGCAGGCCACATTCTATTTAAGACTCAGACCACCTCTGTCAGAAAAGCAATTACGGGTGAGGGTTTCATTTTAATTTAAATGAGATTACATTACAGTGACATGAAAAAGAGGCACTGTCGGGATGGGAAGAACAAGAGTGCTCCCATTTTATCTGTTTCCGCAGCACTGGGATGGAGCGGCGGTGGGACAGAGGGGCGGAGGGCTGGGCTTAACTGCCTGAAGAAAAAGATAGAAGGAGCAGGGTGCATGTCAAAAAGTGTGTGTGTGCGTGTGTGTGTGTGTGTGAGAGAGAGCAAGAGAGAGAGAGAGAGAGAGAGAGAGAGGGGAAGACAATGGCCTGCAGACTGGAGACTAACTGTACTGTATTTCTGAGGCAGGCCGCACATCTGAAAGAAGCCAGCTTGTGAATATTGAAAAGCCGTGCACGGATACTGAAGAGAGACGATTGCTCAAATGCCCCTGGGCTCAGATCGATACTGAGAAGGGAAAAAAAAAAAACAGCCCTCGTACTAGAGCAACAACGGCGACATAAACGCTTATGTGCCGTGTCACATTTCCAACTTTTATTTCCACGAGCCGTCGTTCCAATCCTGCTTTGTCGTTTCGCCTCCCTTCATTGGAAGTCACTGCAGGCTGCGTGAGATCCGAGCGTGCGGGAAGGCATACCAATGTGCACGCAGGGCCGGTCGGTTGGCTCGGCTTATTACCTGCTGCGCAGTGGGCTAGGATCGAGAGTCGGAGTCAGAGACGAGCCGTCAGCCCCCAAACTTTACCGTCTGCTTGCACCGCGTGTGCCTTTTTCCCTTTAGCGCAACCCCCGATCGATCGCAGACATTGTTCCCATGCAGAAGGGAGGGAGAGAAGAGAGGCGAGGAGGAGGAGGAGGAGGAGAAGGGGGCATTCGCCTTTTCGTTTTGCTTCATTTGGCCTCGTGTGAGCGCAGTAATTGCATTCTGATGCGGAACAATGCAGAAGTGAGCAGGGATGACTGAGAAGAGGCGGTGCAGGGTTGGAGCCTATCATTCACCGTCCGTCTCATTTTACACACACAAATGGGGAAACCACGACAGGTTGTCTTGGTGTGTGTGTTCTGCCTGGCGACAGGCGCCAAATGCTGCCTGGTCAACTGTCGGTGTTATTTTGTAACTTGGATTAGTGCACCACCGTGCCACAAGGGGGCAGTGTGTACGCTAGCAGTCGTTGATAACAGCTGCGTGTTTGGGCCATGGCGGAGATTCTCATCACAGGCACACATAAAATAATGGAATCATTTTATTCAGTATAACAATGCACATGACTGTTCGAAGGAAGTGCACGCACATCGAGAGCAACTGAACGACTGAGGACCATTTTTAGTTGAGTTACTACACGAGCAAAGAGCTCTGGTGTGTACTATGTGAGTAAACCTGCGCCAAGTTCTGATCCAGGAGAACCAGTATTGACCTGTGTCCAAGAAGAAGAAGAAGAAGAAGAAGAAGAAGAAGAAGAAGAAGCTTTGCATCATTAATCAACTAAACAATTCACCTCCAGGGGGCAGTAACTCATCTTGTCCATCCATAAATTATCTCAGGTGTCTGTAAGCATAAGTTTGGTAGAGCACGGCCAGCACAAAGTATTGTTTGGCAAAAAAGTTTACATGAAAATGACTCATGAAGAAGAAGTACAGTACGTCCGTCTGTAAACACCTCTGTCTGAAAACGAGATCCGTTGCGGCTGCTTGCTTCCAAATATTTACCAAGCATTGACTTCGGCATTCACAAGGCGGCCAGCAATCCCGGCGATAGAGCTGTGGTTACTGCAGTATTGCAGTAGTAACCCCTGGACTCCTGCTGTCACACTGTCAGACGCTTGCTAGTGAGGTGTTCCCACCTGCACATCGTTTGTTGTTGTGATGATGACGCAATCCCACAATGCAAAGCGTGTCCGGCGCACACGAGGTGCTGGGAATAGGGAGAGGCACACGCACCTGGCCAAGTGCGTTGGTGTGTGTCTGTGTGTGTTTGTGCGCTGCACTGCGGCCCACTTTGCAATAATGCAGCGTGAAAGTGACCCCGAGGGAAATATGCCGACTGATTGAGATCAAATAAAAACGTTGCAGGTGTGAAAGCAACTAAAGATGAAGACTGAATGTGTTCTAACTGTTGTTTCCTTCTCTCTCCTCCTCTTCTTCCTCCTCCTCCTCCTCCTCCTCGTCTCTCTCTCCTCCTCCCTCTGTTTTCTGCCTCTTGTCCACGCTGCCCACCTGTGACCGGAGCAGTGGATGAACTTGGCATCGAGTTCATGGGTAAGACGACTTTGTCGACGCTACAAACTCACTCTTTCATGTCCCTTTTCATCTGCAAGAACCCACACAATTGCTCACACACACACACACACACACACACACACACACACACACACACACACACACACAAAACACAAAACTCCACACAATCCAACACAACAAGGCCACCCACCTTTGAGGAAAGAAGAAAAAGAAAAAAACCATGCAGGCCCAGTCACCATGGAAACACGGCGGTGTGAATTGGGTGTATTCTGTCTGCTTTTGGAGAAAAAAAGTGTTGGGAGGATGAGGTTGATGTGTTAAGAGAGTCTTCCCTTTTTGCGGCAGGTGTGCGTTGGCAGGTTGGAAATGTTTGTTGCTTTGACTTACAGCAGCTTCACCTGCGTGAAGTCGATGGAGTCATTTTAAAAAGTCTGAATGAACGAAAATACAAAGTCTGGCAATTAAAGGCGGGGGAAAAAAGCAATGCAAACCTCCTTGGATTTCCGTCAGTTTCACTTTGGGTGTCTCATCATCTTCCAGGCGCTTAACAAATCATTAAAAAACAAATTATCTGGCTGCCGTCCCTTTAATAACGTTGTTTACGCCTCCCACTTCACACACACATCAACACATCCCCTTCATCCGTTTCCCTTCCTCTATCTCCTCCGCCATCTTCTCCTCGCTCTGTCTCTCCGCCGCGAGAAGCCGACAATGCGTGCACGCCGCCGACTTTTCCATTAACATGCCTCCATTCACCTCGACGGAGTCACACTCGTGATCCCGGGCGGGGGGGAAGAAGAAGAAGAAGAAGAGGAGTCACGTCCTGAATGAGAGCCGCTCACATCGCACATTGCTCAGTTCAGCGGTTTTAATCTGGGGGAGTAAATTAGTGGCAGAATACGACTGCAGGAGGGCCGGATGGATCGGAGGGGAAGAGGTCCAGGACTGATTGATTGATCGCCAGCGAGATGAAGAACTGAAACACAGAGTGCTTGTTTATTTATTTTTTTATTCATCTCTGTTGGATTTGTTTTGGTTGGATTTTTTTTTTTTTGCTGGGTTTAGTACACAAAAGTATTTTATTACCACGCATTTGTCATTTCTTAGAAGAAAAAAACACGTCAGTCTCGTTTAATTTACAATGTTCTTTCATAATCTATACTATATGCAGTATTTATACTATCTATACTATACTAGAAAACATGATGCTTACTGTACCACTTAAACTAGCCTTACATGCTCGCTAGAACAACGGAAAGGGAAAGGTGATTATTTTCATTCATGAACTGCAATGATTAATCCATGAGTCAGTTAAATCAAATTAAAAACCAATGAACAGTGTTCTATTTGCAATATTAACACTCCAGCGGTTTGCGAAACGTTAACTTTGCACGTCAGTCAAATAAATTGATTCAAATAAAATACAAGAGTATTTCTCTGTTATAATCAATCAACCAGCCTGTCAGCTGTTTGGGATGTTTAGTTCTCCAGAGATGGCGTAATAAAGGCAGTAGCCCTCACTGCAAAGGACGTCACACAAAAAGTAGCATGCAAAAAAAAAAAAAGGAGCAAATTGGATCTCTGAAAACTGCAAGACAGATTTAGCCGAAAATTGACTGTGATTCCAAAAGGATATTCCAAAAATACAACGTTAGAAAATAGTCTACAAAATCGAATAGGGCAAAGCAGTGTTTTCACATTAACAACATTATATATAAGAGACTTATGGGACTGGAAACTCCAGTTTGTGCAGATTAGATTGAAATGCTCAAGAAAAATAATCTACTTTCATCAAATATGAAGAATAGTGGATGCAGCTTTGCACTCTTTCCATTCCATTCAATCAGGACTTCTCCTGTGTGTGTGTTGATAGCTATTACGTAATTCCAGATGGCCTTTGTGCGAGTTGGAGACAGTCAGTCAGTCAGTCAGTCAGTCAGCCAGTCAGTCAGTCAGTCAGTCAGTCAGTCAGCCAGCCAGCGAGTCAGCCAGTCAGTGAGACAGTCAGTGAGTCAGTCAGTCTGTCGAACAGCTGCGCAGTAGAGCCTCATTTTGAAGTTGAGATTTTCTGAATCTGATCTCTTCCTTCTATGTCCGGGCCTCGGCCGGCCCACCAGCTCTTTTGTCTCCCAGCCGTAAAATCATCGTCGTTCTTGCGTTTATTTCCAACCAATCAGCGGAGCGACGTCAGCTACCCGGGGGTTCTTTTTTGCCCCGGCGTCGACACGACGCAGCTTAGCCGCTGTAGCCGCTTCTCTTCCGTTTGTCCCAATTTCCTTTTTATTTTTCGCCTCTAATTTCAGGAATGTCTGCCAGGCATCGGGCGTGAGAGCCATGTAATGGTTTTATGTGCAGCTTGCGAGATCTTTTTTTTCCTCACAGCTGTTCATCTCCAGCTCAGTCGGACCCGATCTGCCACAGAAATGATGGGATTGGACGGAAAAAGAGGCCGAGGCTTCGCTCAGGTCTCAGGGCTGAAACGCGGGCGATCGGGGTGACGTGCCAGAAAACAGACAAGATCACATTGTGTTGATGTCACAGGTCGTTTCCGCTCCAACATCACGTCGGTGCTGCTGAAGATGCCGACTGGCCGCCAGACTGGAGAACTGGCCAACTTGCAGCTCAGGAGCGTTGTACTCAAAGTGGCAATTACATGACTGGCGCTATTATGCATAATAGTGTGTGACACGTATCCCAGGGCCGTTATTATTTCGCCCAGCTGGCTTGATAGAATTATTATAAACTGTGTTCAAGTGTAACCAGAATGATAGGTGCACTGAAACAAAGACGAAATTTAAACTTAAACAGTGAGTCCCGTTGGTCCCGTTCCCGACACACAGACATGCTTTAAAAATGAATCTGACCTGAAGTGGGTTGAATGCCAGCATCTAAATCAGGGGTCACCAACGTGGTGCCTGTGGGCACCAGGTAGCCCCCAAGCACCTCATGAGGAGCCCACAGACCTGTTCGAAAAATTGCACAGCTCGCTGAGCTGCGTCTAAAATTCAATTTTATCCAACCTTGTTAAGTAATTTTTGATAATTATTGAGAACTCATGAGCTTGATAAGTGTCTTCACATAGTAGAGTATCTTTAATAATAATATGTAACTCAGAGAGTTTGTTATTTTAGGAGACTCTAGCAAACTGGTAGCCCTTCATACGGCTCAGGACCCGTGAAGTAGCTCTCAGTGCCAGGAAGGTTGGTGACCCCTGATCTAAATAATAAAGCTCGCTATTTGAAACTGTCTCTGGTGTTCACAACAGGCCAATTAGACAGGAGAAATAGGAAGAAAAAAAAATAGTTTGAAGGTGAAATATCTCTTTAATCCAGCTACAAAGCATATATACATATTATACATACATACATATATTTGGCTTTCAGCATCAAAAGGAACTTCATGTTTTAACAACTGTATGCTAAATATTGATAATTGATGCTGCAAAACTTTCCCCTTGCTGCAGAAAGTCGAACTTTGGCTCCTTTAACGTATATTATTAAACAAAAGTCCTGCTCTGCTGTGGCACCGCCAGTGACCCCTGCAGCAAGAACTCACTTTTTTCTTCTCTCTCCTGTATTTCTTTTTCCTTTTCATTTGACTCCATCCCCCACCCTCATCCTCGGCTCCTTACAGCAGCTGAATAAGCAGTTTGCACACCCCAAAGATAGCATCCAATATATGAGATGTTAACTTTATACAGTATTTAGCCAGAAGCGCTCCCATATGAAAGCCTCCCCTCCAGTTTCAACCAAACTGCACCAACCCCTGAAATGTGTTGATGCAGCACTGATGTCGTGTAAGGAGGGGGGGGGGTTTCGACCAAAGAGTTCAAACAGACTGCAAAGTTGCACTCCGGTCCAAGCTTTGAGTGCAGGCCGTCGTGGCTCTTTTAACGACAGCAGGAGTGGGAAGCGCAGTGATGAACTGGCCATGACAAGTGCACATGAGGAAGTCCTCCCAGGACTGCCGGCAGAGTCCTCGGAGGTCAGGAGCACTTTCCTTTGATTTTTTTTGCACTGTCACGGCGGTGACATCAAAGACGGATGAAGGAGGGGTTGGAGTGGGCAAAGGGTGGAGTCATGTGACAGGAAGCTGCGACTCAAGGTCAGGTCAGAAGACTTTCTTAAAGTCTCTGCAACAGAGTTTGCTGCGTTAGAGCCCAGAGGAAGTATTTGCTCAAGGGAATATAACTGAGAAGATAATATGGCAAACAGGACAATCAGATCTGTGACCTCCCTGCTCTGCGGTCAGCCACACTGTTGTGCCTACACTACTGTTGTGTCGTTGTGCATACATTATTTACAACTAGTATTAACACATTTTTTTGTGGTTTTCTTCTGTGGTTTTTCATTTGAACTTTTTCTTAAACCTATAATTGAGACACTAGCTTCTCCTGCCTCTTTGCCCAGAAACATAGCTGACAGATGACACAATCAGTTTCTTTTCAGATTTGGTTTGAAAAGCGAGATTTCCAAATCAAAATCTGTGTGAGGCAACTGGCGGGGAGCGCCAGCAGATTCTCGTCCCGGGCTCGTGCCGACCATTAGCTCATGTGTCACGATTGTGATGAGGCCACACACATGACGCCGGCGTCCCCGCCAGCCCAGCTGCTCGGCCGGCCAGTCGGTCGGACAGACAGACAGACAGACAGACAGACATCCGCTGGGATCAACCGCCACTTGTCTCAGGCCCTTTTCCCGCTGATGTGCTGGAGCCTGACAGGAAGCTCCGGGAGCATTCATTTGCTGCTAATTCCCAGCCGCCATCAGTCACTGAACGCTGACCCCCCCCCCCCTCCCCTCTACGCACACACACACACACACACACACACACACACACACACACACGCTGGACCCTGCTGTGCCGGGAGTCCTTTGGCGTCTCCTACCGGCTTCGTCTGAACGAAATGATTATCACACTTCAGTTAGCACATGTCACTGAGCTCTGCCTGAGTCTGTCTCCCACTCCAGCACTGACACTTACTGACAGCAGCATCGGTCGCTTTATGCTAATGCATATTGTGGGCGGACGTTTCCGTGTGCGTGCGTGCACGCATGCATGCATGTGTGTGTGTGTGTGTGTGTGTGTGTGTGTGGGCTCCTCCATCCACCAGCCCCCGTCAGTCCACCATGTCAATTCACAATGTAATTTCTGCCTCCCGGACTGCTCAGTCTTACTTTCGGCAACCCTCGACTGTTTTCTCTCCTTCCTCCGCAGAGAGCGGCGACACCTACCAGAGGCAGGTGCTGTCCATCTTCAGCATCGCCTCGGGGATCTGTCTCCTCGGAGTGGCGTGCATGGCTCTCTACCGCCGCAACAAGTGAGTGACACATCAGCAGCCGCAGGGGAGGCAACTTTGACTATTGCAGCTTAAAAACGTGTGTTCAAAACATGAGTCAGGCATTGTTGCCAACTTAGCGACTTTGTCGCTATATTTAGTGTGTGTTCAGACCCCTCTAGTAACCCTGCCAGAGTGTCTCCTTTGGGTCACTGATCTCCAGCAAGATGAAGCAGGAGGGTTGGAAATATGATTAAAATAATCAATCATCAACAGAAGTAAACATATCAACCATTTCTCCCTGGGTCTATGGCTTCCTCCCACAGTCCAAAAACATGCATGAGAGGCAAATTGAAATCTCTAAATTGACCGTAGGTGTGTGTGTGTGTGTGTGTGTGTGTGTGTGTGTGTGTGTGTGTGAGTGAGTGTAAATGATTCCAAAGGTTAAAGGGTAAAAGGTTCCAGCAGACCCCCACAACCTTGAGTACAGCAGTTTATGGAATAGACTATGTAGAAGCAGGTATCGAAATGGATGGATGGGTGGATATGAAACATATTTATTTGTCCCTCCCGCAACATTACTCCTCTCTCCTATGGTCCTACAGTGTCCACGCTAAATCCATGGTACCCCAAAGCTCTTTACATGGCCTCTCATTCACCCATTCACTCACACACTCATTCACCAATGGGTCCATCACAATTACGTGCACATGACCAACTGTGCAAATTAGGTAATAATGTAATTTAGCTACTTTTAGAACAGCGAATAGCTTCTTTCTTGCTGAGGAGGCATTTGGAGGCTTTTAAAGCAAAAGTCATGACACACGTGACACACAAATATTTAGAGGGGTAGAAAGTGAAAGAAGGGTCGATTCAGGAAGAGGACCAGAGCATGGCAGATATTGCTCAGCACGAGCAGGATGTCTCACTGAATAATTGACTGGACTGGAAATGAAGCCGACCCGGGCAGCTCTTCAAATTAAATCTCCATCCGCCGCCAAACAAACGAGATGCTTGGTGACAGCGCAGCTCTAAACAGGCTGTTTCTCCTGCCCTTTTGTTAAAGTCCCTAAATTTTCATCTTTTTTTAGCAGCACTTCACAGTGGGGAAAAAATTGTCTGTCTCTGCTTTTGCTGCTGTTGCTTATCTGGCCTCAAGCTGCTTTGTTAGTCTCGACAAGGTGTCCTGTTTCCTGTTTGAAAGTGAAAAACTCCCCTGCATTTCTAGAAAAAAAGTATTTTCTTTTTAGATTTATTGCTCAGATATTAACTGTAAATTACTAAATGTATGCCCTTATTTATCAAGATGTTGCCCATCTGCCCTTGAGAGTTTTCTCTGATGTTGCTCTTGGTCCCCAGGCTTCACAAAACCAATGAATTGAATGTGGCTCCCTCCCAAGAAAAATAACAGCAACGCTTCAATCAATCTGTCAACAAAATAAGAAACCATGTGCAGATGCATTGTGGGAAGTGTTGTGGGAGCGGGTCGCACACCGGTGTGGAATGGGAAGTGCCCCATGTGAGGCGCTGAATTGTCGTCCTCCACCTCCCTGCACCTGTTTCTTTATTTTCTCTCTCTCTCTCTCTCTCTCTCCCTCTGCAGGAGACACAGGGAGAAACTCCAGGCTCATTTCTCAGACGGACGCAGCCTGAGGGACTGCAGCATCAACACACCTGGCCCACCGTCCAAACCAACCTCTCGGCTCCAGTACAGCCTCCACTTCCCCAAGGTACGGCCCCCAGACCGCCGACGTCCCTCCGCTTCCAGCAGCCGCGTTGATCTGATTGCGTTGATCCTATTCGTACGGGTATGCACGCCTTCTTCGAGAACGCTGCCCCTGACAGGATGATGTACGACGAGCCGCGTCTTATTAACCTGCTGGCTCTCGTGTTGGGTGCAGGCTGAGCGACAGTGCGAGGCTTGTGGCGTGGAATAAAGACGAGGTAAAAACCTGGTCAGCACGCAGGTTTTCAGAGGTTCCTCTGAGGGGGGATTTCAACTGAGTTTGTCCAAGTGATTGGGTTACGGCAAAAAATAAATAAATAAATAATTTTGTATAAGTTTGGACCTGTTTGACGATAGCTCTTCTGGATGCTTCACAAAATGTAGAAACCTAGTCATGTTTCTTCATAGGTGGTTTCATTTCATTACTGTTTGCCATTTTTATGGTAAAGGGCTGTTGCCATTAACTTTTGAAGCGAAGGAGCTCCTCCAGGTTTAGTCTCCACATTGACCACTGCTAATTTGTTTTTTGCATCTAATGACTAAGTTTATGAAATATATCTCGGCATATATCTCGGCAGTTGTTTTAAAAATGGCAGAAATTCATAGCGATAATTTAGCCCCCTAACTCCTGACATCACTAGTTCCCAAACTGTGCTAAACTTTTGTCCAGCAGCGAATTGATACCTGAAAAGCTGCTGTTTTGAACATCCAGAACCGGCACTTCCACAGTGGAAACACAAAGAACCTGTGCAGAGTCTGGCGCCGGCTCCAATTTTGAAACAGTCCCTGCTCGGTGGAAAAGGGCCCAAACCTGAGAGCTTGAGAGAATCTCTGTACAGCTGTCATCGGTCTCCCTGTCTCACCGGGATACCTGGAATGAATCACATATACTAATAATAATCACCACACCTGCAATCGCACCACCAGCTCAACAAGGTGGATTGAAGTTGCCGGCGAAGCAGAAATGCGAAGATATCCTCCTGCTGGGCAGAGTCGACAGGTGGGGGACATAAAAGGGGACGCAGCAGGCGTTCAGACGTGGCACTAAAGCCTCAAGCACTCCTTTCAAGGTGTCGTCAACAGCGCAGTCACCGCAGGTGCCGCTGAACGAAACACTCTTTTAAGATCTGCCAGTCACATGCCACGGCCTCTTTTTCATTTTCCCTCTCTATCTTAATATGTGTTTTTACTGCTTTTTGATTGGCTTAATTGCAAACCGCTTGGAGACGTCCTTGCATCAACCGTTCGTTATCTGCTTGCGCCGAGCGAGCGCAGCCTCCTCTGTCGTCGTTGAGCTCGCAACGCTCGCGCAAAACATTGTAAATGAGCCCTGTGCCTGAGAGAGAACCTGTTCTTGACATGGTGCCGTTTTCTGCTCGCTTGAAATTCCTCCTCTTTCGGCAGCAGCAGCAGCAGCAGCTCTGTTCTGTCGTTCCTGCCTAAGTACTTTGGGCAAATGTAGCTGGCACTGAGACTCTTTAATAATGCAGCAGTGTCTGGTGTCACACTCTGAAACAAACACCCCTGGAGCGAAACCCCACCCACGGAAACCTGCACTTGGCTCAATCTAAAAGATTTTTCTTTTTTTCTTTTTTTCCTTTTTCCATTTTTGAGGTCGTTGTTTGAAACTACAGCTCTGAGCGCTCGACGGCTAACGAGTTCGATGTAAAAGTTGTAGCTGTTAAGTGGCTGCGTTTAATCAGATGTTTAAGTCATGAGGTAAGTAAGCTCAGCGGAGGAGGTGTTCCCCCCCCCACCACTAGTATGCAGTTGAGCACAAACCTTCTTCTTCCTCTTCATCATCTTCTTCTGCATGAGGAGTCCCTCTGCGCAGCAGTCGGCCACTGGTATTACAGCCATGACTGTCAGATGTGGTGATGTAAGCCACAAACAACTTTCAAAATGCTGGATTCAGTAAAGGAGAAGAAACCTGAGGCGGTGAGAGTGAGACACCCAGAGTGACGGGGGAAATGAGAGAAATGACATTTTAAAATGAATGGTTGTGTTTAATGATTTAGGTTTGGGTTTCTTTTTTTGTTTGTTATTTTAGATGTAGCCAGACTGATGCTAAGCGCCAGTATTAGCTTTATAGAAGGCTTTATGTAACACGCAGTGGCATGAAGTGAGCATATATTTGATAAGTGTATAAATATATGAGACCCACCCAGATATACAGTATAGGTCAGCATTTATGAATATTCCCTCTCACAGTTTGTTTTTTTGCAGTAAAATTCAGAAACTTCCTCTCACTCCTGCGCTTCTACCTCAGCACTCCAACGACAACGCTGACAATCTCTGCTTAAATATTTCACGAGACCAAATGAGATGAGAGACGACGCCATTAAGAGCCTCCAAAACAAACGTCAACGTTCTCAAAGCCAATTTTAAAATGTGCAGGAAGCCAATGAAGCGTTTGAGAGACGGAGCTCATGCACTCACGCCTTTTTAGTCCGTGTGGCTGTTGGTGCTTGCAATGGTAGAACTTGTGCACTCCACTGTATCATTTCCTATCGTACAATATGATATCGTAACCTATCATGCCATATTGTATCGTATCGTGTTGTATCGTGATATAACGTACCATACTGTAACATATCGTTTATAACTTTTCGTATGATATAGCGTCATATCCTTCACTCTTCTGCACTAGCAAGCCCAGGCTTTACTGACATTTTCTATCTGCCACTGAGTTAAAGGTTGAAAGAATAGGAGGGTTGAAGGGAGGAGGGAGGAGGAGGAGCACAGTGTGAAGTCGGCTCAAGGTGAGATGTCAAAGCCGTGTGACTCTGAGCAGCCAGTAGGGTGCAGGGACAGAACAAAAGGAGGAAAGATTAAAAAGCAAAGCAGGTTTTTTTTTTTTCTTCATTTTCTCTCTCTTCAGGTTTGACCCCCCGACTGCAGCTTCTCTCCTCCCACTGCCTCAGCGTGCAGCCATCCAGGGAGAGAATATATAAGCTGTGGTGGGCGGAACTGTGGCCCAGGGTTTCTTTCGTCTAGAGGTTGAGTTAGACTGACAAGATGGGCGTGAAAAAAAAAATCACAAATAAACCGGCTTGAAACATTTGCCACAAGGCTCAGCGAGCACTCTGCACTGGAGCGCAGCAATCGGAAGCAACGAGCGAGGCGCCGAGGAAATGATGCAAGCGGAACGCTTGGTTTCTGGAGCACCATCTGTCTGCAGCGACCTGACGTCGCCCCGCTGAACTTGTCTGAACTCAGGGCGGAACACTTTCACCCGTCAAGGTTTCCCACACTGCACAAAGACTTGTGCAGTGTCACGACACGCAGTCTGTGTGCACCTCTCACGTCGACGTTTGCCAGTCTGTCGTCACTACTGCAGCGGCACGCGCTCCTCCTCCTCCTCTCCACTGTACATTTTCTTTATGACGCTGTGACTTATTTTTCCACAAGGAGGCACTCTGCAAGAAAACAGCCCCACCCGCCGACCCCCTAAAAAAACAAAACAAAGAGTATTGCCATGTTAAAATCCTCCCACCTCATCCGGGAGCTGAATCAACACCTCTCTGGTGAGGTAAGATGTAGTGCTTCTAAAGTAAAAAAAAAAAAAAAGAAGAAGAGAGAGAGAGAGGCAAGAAGCCCAAGAGATGCGGTGCAGTGAAAAAAGATATTCGCAACATGAAGTAATAAGGGCAGACTGTCTGGGAAAGACAGCCGACAGAAAAAAATGAAACCCCAAACCCCACACGGCTTCTCTTTCCATTAGCTAGGAGCAGCCTTTGTGGTAACTAACTAGTTTGGTCGTAGCTTAAAAGCAGTCACATTCATTCGCCCCGCGGGGGGGAAAAACAAAGTTGCGGGTGAGGATGCAGCTCGAAAACTGCATGGAGATAAAAAAAAATAATAATAATAATAACAATAATAATAGTAATACTGACAGAAAGGGCGTCAGAACAGAGCTCCGTGTTCCAAAATCCTCAAAAACGCGTTATATCAAGTTTGAATGAAGCTGCGGTGCACCACCGACTGCGTTCTGTTCCACCTCGTCAGTGTCACGGCGCTCCCAGGTCAACACGCTCTCCACCACACCCTTCTGGTTTGCAGCAGGACCGGAGGCGCTGGACTCTGGTGGGTCTGTTCGACATGACAAAGAGGGCGGGGCCTATCGAGATTCAGCCTGAAGCATTAATAATACAGTCCGGGAACTTTAAAGGCAGGAATTTGTCCCTAAAAGCCTTGTCTTGTTTGACAGAAACTATAAAAAACAAACAAAAAACATGAGCCGGTGCAAATAGGAAATGTATATTTCTGTCAACAGTCGACAAGTCCGAATGTGTGTGCACGGAAGCGTTTCATTCCCCAAGAAGCGATTAACATTTCGATACCAGGTGCGGACGAAAATTGAGTTTGCTATCGGCCCGGAGAGATGACACGTCTTGCGTAGTGCAACTGCCGGCTGCTTGTGCCGCTGACGCCCGCCAGACTGATTGTCCTTCATGATGTACGTTCAAATATATTCTATTATGTGCAGCTCGGGACCTGCGACTTTATGGTAATCCTGGGAAGCTTAATGCTGCTCCAAATGCAGAGATTTTCCCCACTGCCTCATTACGTGGATTCCTCTGTTCTCCCATCCGGCCTCTTTTTATTTCTTCCTTGAAAGCAAAAACAAATGGGGAAAAAAATCAACAAAGCACCTTTTTCATGTGAGGTTTTATTATGTTTTATTTCCACCGAAGTTTGCCTATGTAGTTGTTTGCACTTGAAATACGCCCATGTTGCAATGTGTTTATCCAAAGCTTCCACAAGAGCCCGGAGACAGAGCTAAAGTAGGCGGGGACAACTCGCACAGGTAACTCCACACTGGTGGGGTTCGATACTGTCAGGCATATTTAGTTAGAGGATTTAATCCATTTTTATCCTTTCATATATTTCAATATACAGCACTTTGGTTACCACTGTGTTTTTTTAAATGTGTTGTATAAATAGCGGGGGCGACACGGTGGCGCAGTGGTTAGCGCTGCTGCCTCACAGCAAGAAGGTCGTGGGTTCGATTCCGGGGCCCGGGCCTGGGACCTTTCTGTGTGGAGTTTGCATGTTCTCCCTGTGTCTGCATGGGTTCTCTCCGGCTTCCTCCCACAGTCCAAAAACATGCATGTGAAGTCAATTGAACATTCTAAATTGTCCGTAGGTGTGCATGTGAGTGTGAATGGTTGTTTGTTTCTATGTGGCCCTGCGATGAACTGGCGACTTGTCCAGGGTGTCACCCTGCCTTCGCCCTATGACAGCTGGGAGAGGCTCCAGCAGACCCTGAATAGGAATAAGTGGGTATAGAAGATGAATGAATGAATATAAATAGAGTTGATTGGCGGATTGGTTGATCGATCCGGTACCAAGTCAATACAGGGCGAGTATGACCGACACAGATGCTTTCAATAATTAAGGTCGATGCGTCATTTAATTAAATCTGAATATGACTCTGAGTTAATTAAAAGACAGGAGAGAATTGTGTCAAAGCCTTTTAGGTCGATAGAAAATACTTCTCCACATGCACCAATCAATCAATGGCTTTCTCACCTCAGAGCAGCAGTCCTCATTAGGACATGGTCGTCTGCCATCTTCCATTATTTATTTATTTTTCGCCTTGGAATTTTGGAATTGTCTCAGTAACTTCTTGAGGAGGAGGAAAAAAATATTTTATTCCAATTTTATGGAGAGCTAGAAATCTATTGCTGTGAGGCTCTCGCACAGACAGCCAGTTTGTCTCTCTGATGAAGCTGCAGCAGGAGAGAGGCTGAAACTAGAGTATTGATCTAATTACCCTGGTATTGATCGATCGCTGCCAATACCAGCATTGGTATCGATATCTTCAATATTTGGATCGGTACGCCCATCACAACCTATTTATTTTGTTTCCAGTGCTCAGACATCCTCCTCATGGACATTCCTCTCTTTCTTTTTGCTGCGGTAATTGCTCCAGCAAGAGAGGCGCTGGCCGCCCGCAAGGCAGCCCCAGACAGTGGCCGCTTCCATCACCCGTTCTCTCGCTCAGCCCGGTGTGAGACGGCGACTCCCCTCCGGGAGAGTCAAAGGTGCGAGTCGTGACCAAAAACAGGCGCGCGAGGATCCGCGAGCAGCTCTTAGCGCGAGCTTAATGATGTGCAGACGCACGCAGGCAGACGCAAGGGCGGCAGCGCGAGAAGCCCCGAAGAACAGAATTATCTTGTGACTTAGCGACTCGCACGGAAGCCTCTAGAGGCGAGGCGAGGACGGAAGGCCCCTTTGTAAGATAATGGTGGTTTTCATATTGATAAGAATAATAAGCGGAGTGGCGGGGGTGGGTGAGGAGGATTTTTTTTGAAGGCAGCCATTAATGTAACCATGTGTTGGATTAATTCCCGCGTGCAGCAGCCGGAAAGCGACGCAACGCAAAGCAAAGAATGCTTCCCTAATCTTCCTCTGGAAAATGTAAAGTGTAATCAAAGACAGCATGACTGAAGGTGGGAAATAAATGAGGGAAGGAGCGACCTCGGCCTGAGCAGGGGATTTTCACCGCTGAGCCGCAAACCGCTGTCTCGCCCGCTCGTGTCCTGCGTCGCCTTGTTTCGAGGTTGTTTATCCCACACAGGACAACGTTCACGTGATGAACTCAAGCCTCCTGCCTTGATTCTTTTGCAGAGCTGCGCTCCACATGGATTGGTGGTCAAGAACGGCATGGCGGCACTGGGCGTGTCCACAGCAAACTCGCCCATCCTCAGCAGAGCGCTGTCCAAGGGGAAACGCTTCAGGTAAGAGCTACACTCATCGCAGTTTGCGTGTGACTTCCTCTCTGCCAGCAGAACTGTAGCCCACTCCCATTGCCAACACCATGTCGCTAAACAGCAGATTGTAGGGAGCAGACACTAGGTGATGCTAATAATTGGAATAGCCTGCTAAATATCTTGGATTGTCATTCACTGTAAAATAAAACAAGTCAGGGAAGAAAGACCAACGATGGCCCCTTCCAGCTGCTGTCTTCTTCCTTTCTTCACTTTGACCACAAAGCCGCAGTCATATCTGTTTCATCCTCAGTACAGATATATATGGATTTTGGTTGCACATCAAACTAAGACAAAACAGGAGAAACCGGGTTAGCGCTCAATAGCACAAGTGCCTTTCTTTACAAGCCCAAGGCGCTGAGCGACAAGGCAGAAAGTAGGTCTGCTGCTTCATTCCTTCAATCATTTTATTGATTCAAACAGGTTGAAAGAAAAAACAAAAAAATGAATAAAATATGTAAACATGCTTGGGCAAAAAAACACAATTCTATAACAACATAAGTAACTACTCTATATTTCACAGGGTGTAGGATGAAAATGGACATTTAGGAGGACGTTGAAAATGCTGACAATTGTCTGCGCTCACATAAATAGGAAGAACAGCGCACCATCTTAGAAAATCAGACGCATCACACACAGTTCGTTAGGACGACGGCCCACTTAAATTGCAAATGTTCAGTTGAACAGCAAAAGGCGAAAGGAGGTTTTTCCAGCAGCCTCGTCAGCTCAACCTGCAGGACGGACGTCTTGGAGCCGTGCGCTCTTTTGCGGCCGTGTAAACCAAAAAAAAAATCATTCCCGATGACATTTTCTTCGTTCTGTTGGTTGTGTACCTGCTTGTGCTGGGCCCCCCTGCCTTCCTCTTTTGTTACAGTGCTGTATAAACATACACAGATTCTACATTTCTAGGTAGGAGGAAGGAGCAAGACTGGGATGCACTCATGAATAGACAACTGTGTCGCTGGAACCGAGGAAAAGAGGTCACAGGGAGTTTTTTGTTGTTGTTGTTGACAAGCTCACAGTGAAGACCCCACAGGGCTATTCATCACTCTTCTTCTTCACTTTTTTTTTTTTTTATTTTCTAATGGACCGCTGCTGCCATGTCGCACAAAGGTTTTTTTTTTTTTCGTTCTTAGTTGTCACTTGTGGCCGCAGGGATGCCGCATTCGTGTTCTTCATTTGTCATTGGTATTTTTTTTTTTTTTACTATTATTCTCCACAGTGGCATGCAGGTGCCTCATGGAGGGCAGCTGACAGTCAATCATCTGATTTGCTTGTTTTGGAAAGCAGAAGGAGGCAGTGGATGGAAAGAGGGGTGAGAGTGTGTGTGGTCAGGATTGTGATGGATGATCTGGAGAAGCTTTCAGCCGTTGACCTGAGAAACTGGACCCCATTGTTCGCAATCAGGGAGGAAAAAAAAAAACAGCATGCCATGAAAGCACGTCAATATGGTCCATCAATATCACTGCGAAAGGTTGGATGACCATCGCGGGGGCTCTTTCACTGCGGAGGATCACGTGCAGACCCCTGACTCATCTCGCCGAATGGTGACTTTATCTGTAGCTACGGTGAGGTTGCTTCAGTAAATGAGGATGAGAGGGCGGAGAGGTCTGAAGGTCAAGAGCCAACTATGCAACTCACACGGGGAGTCTTTGAGGTTAGTGCGTTAGCCTCGCCGCGCTAACGCGACTTAATGACGGCAGTGAGGATGTTTCAGTCGACTCTGAGTGAGTCAACCTGATTGAGGACGACAGCCTGGTTTAAAGCGCATCAACACTGGTTAGAACTGTGGATTTGCATGGCAGGTGTGGATATGATGAAAAATGCTCTATATTTTGCGATGGCCACTCGCGGTAGTGCAGTTAAAGATAATTGATTATCTGCCATTCCACAAACTTCATGGCACATCATTGCAGATTTGAAGATCCGATATTCTGCAAAATTCACTTCACCAGGTGTCAACTCCACCCTCTGACACCGCCTTGTTTTTGAACCTCTTTGCAGGTGCAACATGTGGAACATGTTGCAAGAAAGAAAGCAGGACGATGTTCACACAGGCCTGAATAGGCTGTTTTCTGGAGCTCTGTGAAGTCTTTTGTTTTTGCCCACAATGAAAAGCAAAGGAACACAACATGACACCTTTAAGAATTGTAGATCACAATACTGTCAAACATTGACAAAGCTTCTTCCGCTTCCCCCCTGAAGCTTTTCCTACATTTTTATGTTTACTAATTGCTTTGCTGGCAAAAAGTCTTCGCGGAAGCGGCGCAGCCGTACTCGATGCATCATCATCAAACTGCCAATAATCAACGATTGGCTTTTCGCTCGTAACAGGATCAATCAGCTGAGCCGCCCTGTCACGGTTATTATACAGGAAATGATTGTCTCATCAGGTTAGTCAATATGCTCAAGTCTTGTCAGCGAGTATGAGATCTTCAGCCAGACGGTTATTAGAAGTGATGTGCGGAGGGAACCCCGCCGTGGCGGAGGCTGCTTGTCTTGTTGGATCTGCTGTCGGACTTCTCAGGAAACACTAATTCTCCCCACGTGTGTCTAATAAAGCTACAGAAACAAGGAAATGATGAACGTGTCTGTCTTGCAGCAATGCACTTTGCAGGGGGTGGTTCTTTTTCTCTGCTAGCGCAGCTCCAAAACTAGAAGGAAAGTCAAATCAAGCAGGGAATTGTCATTATCATTTTTTTTGTGTTTGCTGCCCTGTAACCCAGCAGCTGTTCTTTGCTTGGCCACACACTCCAAGTAACCTCTGCTCACGGCAGAAATTCAAGTGGCTGATCAAAGAGGGTGACATCCTTCGGAGGTGTTTCCGTGCTTCAGGAGATTGTTTGTTCTGTCATGAAACGCTCTCAGTAGAGGCCCACCGCTACTTTTGATTCACATCCGATGTCACTGCTCCGCTGCCGTAGTTGTGCAGGGATTGTGCTTTCAAGTCGATAATGTGCTTGCTGGCGTCGGAGCAATTTTGAAACAATCTCGCAGAGTGCACTTCTGCTCCTCCTGACTGACACCTCCGTCTTTTCTGGACACTCTGTCTTCTGACGCTCAGAACTCTCTGATTCTTTGAACTCTTTGACACTGAGATCAGGAGGAATCATGTCGACATTTGGTGAGGCGCTGCATTTTTCCTTTGAGCCAACACAAGGTCAACATGTTTGTGACCAAGATTTGAAAAAAAAAAAAAAAAAAAATCAACATTCTGCCACGAGCTTTGCACCGTGGGCGTTTGGAATCTATTAACCTTGAGCGTTGTTGTGCCGATTCATTCTGCAATATTGATATATGTGATATCAAACGTGTCAAATTTTTTAAGGTATTTACAGAGGGACACTTGCATAGCAGAGACTAGCCAACCGCGAGACGGATCCTCGGTCACATGGGCAGCTTTTCCTGCTCTGCAGCAAAAGAAAGTGAAGCCTGCGTTGAAGTGTCATTTTGTATCCAGTCCAGCAAATTTATATAATGGCCATAAAGCTGCACTCCCTTCACCTTTAAATGAACAGTTCACCAAAAAATACCCATATTTTGCTACTCACAAACATGAGCCTATTAACATTTTCTTATTTACCGTCCGTGAGTTTCACAGAGAAAGACAAAGAATTTCAGTCAGGTGGAAGATTGTAAATAATTAAATAAACCTACTGAAAAAGATCCACAGTGCTATTCTATTCTCAAAATGTCAAATTTTGAATGAACTGTCCCTTGAAGCTTCTGTCAAACATGATCCCACTGCATGTGTGGGTCTTTATTTGGTACGGAACCAGAGAGGAAATCATCCCGACAACCTTCCCCTGTGTGTTTTACCTCTGATCTGCTCCCGGCTGCAGTTTGTTCTCTCCGCTTGAAAAAAGTCCATGACAAATTATTCAGCATTTATGTAAATGTAATTGCTCAGTGGCAAATAAATATTCTCTTTACATAGATGCAGGAAGCCACTCTGACGCAGGGGCTTCAAACATCCAAAGTTATTGCCGCACACGGTGCTTTGTTTCACATTCATGCATTTAAACAGAAAGTTTTTTCCAGTAGGTCCATTCATTTCACTGGAGTTGCTCACCTGGTGCATACACAAAAAAATTCAGGAATCCTGAAGCATGTGCAGTCGCGTCACTTCCCATCATGCCTCTGTAACTCCCACAATGCATCAGAATGAGCCAAGACACGGCACATGACTTGACTCTGTTCTGTGGATTTTTTCTCAGCCTTTATACTTTTTAAACAGATTTAAAGTCCATGACTTCACAATATACAATAGAAAGATTTATCATGAACAATAATTTTTGTCTGATGGGTTCTTTCAATCGTTTTTTAATTTTATATTGCGATCAATGGGGAAAAAAGGCTTTTTTTGGCCGCATGGAATTTTTTGGCTGCAGTACCTTGAGTGGCCACTAGAACAAATTGCTGCCTGAGTTTCGGCACTGGCTTGGTTTCAGTTAAGGTGCACTTAACTGCTGAACTCTAACATCTTTTTAGGCAATGCTTTTTGAGGTTGGCAGCATTTTTTTTTTTCCATGCAAAAATGCTGCAAACTCATGCCAACGTCTGCATGTCGGCTTCCAGAAGCAGCTCCCTGTCGCTGAGTCCCGGCCAGAGGCGGAGGGAGAACCACGACTCCCGGACGCCGCCGGTTCCCAGAGAGAAGCACAAAATAGCCGCTAACCTCATCGACGGCTCCAAAGTGAGCGGCCACGTCTACAGGCCTTTGGAGGCGGATGACTCACCAGACACGTCCATGAGAAGGTGAAGCTACTTTCACTTTCTCTCTCTCTCTCTCCCCCCCCCCCCCCCCCCCCACCTTGTTAGCTTTGTCATATTTGTTCATTTTTTCTGTCTCTCTCTCCCTCCCCCTCCCCTGGGTGGAGCCAGTTAAAATAACCAACGCGCCGGTGTCGACCGGGCCGAGGTGAAACTGCGGTGGCAGGGAGATCATTTCCCGCAGAATTGAGTTTGCGACCGAAACGGTCTGAGTTCAAATCTGTGAACGGGGGAGGTTCTGTGAAATCTGATCCGGGGAAAATAAATTAGATCTGCTGAAACCTTCCTTCAGCCGGGGCTGTCACAATTCATTTGGGGAGCTCGCTTGATTCGAGCAGCATGGCAGTGCCAGAGAATCCGGCGTCGAGCGTCTCCAACACACACAGGCGTCGTCTTTTTTTTTATTTTATCAGGGCTGAAAGAAGAAAAACAACTAATTAGCGGATTACACACGATCTCTAGGCCGTCCAGCTCCGTTCGGAGTCGGGTCCACGCTGCCAGGATTCCCCCCCGTCAGACGAATAATTATTTTTTCCGACAATCGCGATCTGAGGCGCGAGGTCGCATGGGGTCGCTGCGCCGTTGATTTGACGGCGGATTTATTTCAAGTGTTTTCACAGTTTTTTTTTCTCAGTGTCACCTCAGGATGGGCCCACTCCCCGTTTTCTTTCTTCTTTCTCTTCTTTTCTTGCAACCAGCAGCCAAGAGCAGCCGCTGGCGCCGGTTCACCAGACCAGGCTTGGCGAAGCCGCGTGCTGCCAGTTGGCGATCCGTCGTAAAAAAAATATGAAAAGTGCCTCGGCGGGTGACCTCAGCCGACACTGGTTCCGGAGAAAATTGGAGGCCGACCCGAGATCCACTGGAGCGCCGTGTGTTACCACACAGGATTGTGTCCTCTGGAGGGGAAGGGTAGAAAAGGCCTGATTTGTATGAAAGCAAAGTTGCATTTTATCACTATGACGTCTCTCTTCCCATCGTAAACAAGATTTATTGTTACATAAGGAGCACTGTGGTGGGGAAAAAAAAAAAATCAACTCGTTGAATTTCACGCCTGCTTTTTTTTTGAAAAATGAAATAAAGCCGGAGCTTAATGTCAGGCGGCACCGTCGGCGTGTTTCCTTTAAAGTTACCCCGAAAACAGAGAATTATCTCGGGTTTTATTTGCAGACGCGGAAAAAACAAAGCAAAAAAAGAGACATAATGTTAAGGTGTAAAAAAACAAACAAACTCTGCTTAGCATATGACTCAGAAACAGCCCCAGTTTGCTGGCGGCTGTCGGGCAGCTTGAGTGTCATTAAAGCGGCGCCGCCGTCGTCCCTCGTGCGCTCCAGCCTCACCCCCAGGAAGTGGCGAGCGACGCTCTCATCAAGCTGATAGAGGCTCTCGCCGCTGCCAAAAACTCTTCGTGTGACCCATTTCCATAATTTACATTTTTAACCAAAGCGCAACAGAGCCCGGTGGTGGCGGCGACGGGGCCGTTTGGCCTCCTTTTGTGCAAACGTGCGCAAACGAGGCAAAAGAAAACAACAGAAACTCCTGCAGGAACTTCCTTCCCAACCTGTAAATTGCAACCTTTCCCCGAAAGACGTCTGATCTTGAGGAGCACATTGAAAAAAAAAAAAAATTCCCTCCGTACGATTTAAGAATTTAGATCTCATCAGCCATTGATGATTCTCTTTGCATCTCCCCTCAGTCGGGGGCGTCTCGCGGGTTTTCGGCAGCGGCGCCGCCATGACGCTCGCTCGCTCGCTCGCTCGCTCGCTTGCACCGCCGTAACAAGTGAGTGAGCTCCCCGCCTCTCCCAACCTCGCCTTGTTGCCATGGATACACCCTCTTATCTCTCAGAAGTGAGAAATGGTTGGTGGAGGGAAGAGTGAGAGATGGAAGGAAGGAGGAACGGAAAGAGGGAAGGAAGGAAGGAAGGAAGGAAGGAAGGAAGGAAGGGGAGGGTTGGTGGGGGGTACTGCGTGCATGGAGATGATAAGGGCGGTGATAGAGAGAGAGAGAGAGAGCGCATGCGTCATGGCGGGAAATGAAGAAGAGCAGAAAGGTAGCAAACAATCAGCAGCGAATTCTCCCGTTTTTTTCCCCTCCGACCTTCTTTGTGACAACAAACCCCCGCCGAGTGTTGTCACTTCCATTATCCAGTGTCCAAACACAGACTGACCCGTCGCAAAGAATTGAAAGCTGTTGGTGTTTTTGATGCAGGAGTTATTTTTAGACACCTTTTCTTAATCTCAGGCTCGCGGTCGCACCCTTAATAGCAGGAGTGAGTGGGAGAGTAATTTCATTATTCAAAGTTGGTTACGCTGCAAACAGTCTCCGCAGGCTGACAGCAACACCGGCTCTGTCCCCCAGGTGGCGCCGGCTCCGCCTCGAAATGCAAACGGCGTCTCCGGCAACTGCATTAAGTTGTGTGCAAATCTGCAGAACTCGGCCACTTGACTCGGGATGAATCGCCTCCGCCGGCGAGCGGCGCCGCCTCACCGGCCTGCTAATGTCTTCCTGATACTTTATCTGCTTGAGATTCATCGCGTCGGGGTGCACAGTCATGCCGGCGCTGCAGACTGGAGCCCCCCCCCCTCAATTTAAAGGGCCAGCGCGTCGCCTTTTCGCAGGATGTCTTGACGTGATGAAATTACTTGTGTGCTCATTCAGGTTTAGTCAAATCGTTGGAATGAATAATAAAACTTTTATGTTTAGCTCACACATTTGCCCTGTTGCCCATGGTGAGTGGTTGAATTTAGATATTGGATTGACCCCTCTTGCATGTTGTGCTGCCATTTATCTGCAGCGGCCCACAACTTGAACTGAAAGTTTGTCAGAATTGGCTGATAATTTAAATTTGTTGTTTAAAAGTGTTGCTATTGTTTGAATGTCACATAACAACATGGCCTGCTCGGCACAATACCGCACATTCTCAATATGTTGTACTGTATATTTTCATTGGTTGTTGCGAGATGCTACTGGAATATCACTTTCTTGAAATCTTGCATTATCCGTGTCTTTTCGTTTCTTCTTAAAAGATTTAAATGGTAAATTAATTTTTCCAGCGATTCGCTCCGTCCAGGGCAAAAAGAAAAAAAAATAAACCTTGACAGTGTGTTTGTAAAGCCTCAAATCTTGAGTAAGCCAGCCATCAGAGAGAGGGATTTTTGCAGTTTATGCAACTTTCCATTCGCAAACTCACTGCTCACGCCGAGGATTATGACTAATTACCCGAGATTATGAGGCGGGGAAAAACAACATTACCTCGTTAATGGCAACTGTCGATGTGAGCGACTCGTCGAAGTCGTGAGGAGGTGGAGGAGGAGGAGGAAGAAGAGGGGGAGGAGAAAGAGGAAGAGGAGTAGGTGAAATTAGTGCCTGGAGGGAACACCTCCCCGACGGCGGCGAGGTCACTTGAGGTCACCGTCATTCTCAACCTTCTCTTTTCCTCTCCTCTTGCCGCAGGTACAACTCTGCCGGCGAGCGAGTGGGCGCTCTGCTGGCCAGGACCTCCCTCTGCCACCTGGCGGGCAGGAAGGGCTGGACCGAAGTGCCCTGCACCCGCCTGGACGGGAGCAGCGCCCCCCTGCCACCCACCCTGCGCACCCGCTCCGTCCCCATCATCCCCTCGCTGCAGGCCTGCGACGTCAAGGGCGCCGATGCCGACGCCCTCGGCCACAGCCGAGGAGGCCTCCTCAGGTGGCACCCCCTGCTGGCGGCAAGGAAGCCGGCCACGCCCGTTAGCCATTCCCCCCGCCCCTCCGCCGAGAGCGTCCCGCCACGGTCAGAGAGGGGCCTGGGCTCCGCGCGGGCCCCCCGCTCGGTGGAAATTGCGGCTGAACTGGCGCAGGAATTGAAAGAGCGACGCCTTTGCAGCCCCGCAGAAATGTCCTGGTGTCAGAGCGAGAGCCGTGGAGGCGGCGGCTCAAACGCTCAGCCTTCCCGGGCCGGGCCGGCCACTCGAGGTTTGGCGCTGGCGGCAGGCCAGAGAGAGGCCCAGGGACAGAGCCAAGGGCAGCCGTCCCCGGTGAGCGGACCCGCAACCTGCCCGTCGGCCACCGGGGGAGCCGTCTGCAGAGGGAGCGGAGGCGCTCGGGCCAAGCCCTCCGCCAGCTGATTGGATTCACCGTGCGGAGGCTTCGAGGACAGTGTTTCACTGCGTGACTGAGCGTAGCCGCGGCCAACCGGTTGGACCAGGGCCGTGCGGCCGCGCCGACCAATCACGGGACAGCTTGTTGATTTTCGCCAGACTTGAACCGCCGGGCGGCGGGAGTCGAACACCGCAGTCGACTCCGCCTTCTCAGAGACGGACGGACGGACAAAAACAAACAGACACACACACAAAAAAAAGAGACAAACAAAAGCACACGTTGTGAATAAATGTGACCGGAGGAAGGAAAGAACAAAAAAAAAAGCCTGACTGGAGTGGGAGCTTGGCTTTGACGCCGTGACGAGAGTTTAAAAAAAGAGAGAAAAAAATGCGGAAAAGTAAAAAAAAAACATGCCACTATTTACAAAGAGCTCTTACTTAGAAACCAAAATAGTGTGTCATCTCTATGTTGTTTCTCTATTGTAAAGAAATGAAATTATATGTCATATTATATATGTCATATAGACGTATATATATTTGACAGCAATTGTGACAAAAATAAAGACTAAGATAACGGTGTTCGTTCGAAGCCTCGTCTCCGGCCGTGTTTGCCATGGGTGTTTTTTTTGTTGGTTTTTTTCCGTTTGTTTTCGCCTTTCAAACTCCCAACCAAACAATCACGTCTTGCAAGTCTGGAACAATGTGATGCTTCGCAGGGCTTCAATGCCAGGCACCTTTTGCCTCCGCAGCCGGGGGCGGGTTGCAGCCTTCGCTTCTTAATCATTTCAGGGCGGATTTAATCATGCACCTGTTTAGCCGTCCACATTATCCCCCACCATTAAAACAGCCTCGCTAATTGAGGGGAGCTCATTATTTTTGCTCAGCCGGCTCTTCGTCAGGTGCTCCTCTGCGTGTGTGTGTGTGTGTGTGTGTGTGTGTGTGTGTGTGTGTGTGTGTGTGTGTGTGTGTGTCGATGGGAGATGTTTGATGATGCAGTATATGATAGATATATTGATATATGAAAGATATAAATAAAGAAAACGCGTCACACTGTGAGCGGTCGGAGGATTTTAGAGGTTTTTGAAGGCGTTAATATAAATATGTGTTGTGATGCTTTCCATGCATTTTAAACTGTGCAGTAATGAAGTTTGTTGACAGCCAAGGTTTTCATGTTTTTATTGATGAAAAAAACATGAGTTTACCAGCCAGATTACCTGGCTATCTATCTTCGACTATCTGTCGAAGATAGATTATACTGAACTTCCTTCAACCCTGAGAGCAAATTAGGTTTAAAAAAAAAACAACAACACATTTATCAATATTTAGATTCAAGGTTTCCAACAGTGAGACCTGAAACGTTTGACTGCGTGTTCCAGGTGTCTGCAAATTTACGCCATCCCTTTTATTCTTCACAGTGTGAGTTCATGTCTGCGCTATCACCACTAATTGCCGTATTACTAAGGAACCTGAAAAAAGTGAGAAGAGCAACAAATTCCCCTAGAGGTGAAAATGAGCTTGCGCAGTACCTTCCTAACAGGATCTCATGCCCTGCTGCACACCTCGAGAAGATTTCATCTTTTCCTCACACTCCACCAACGCAATTTCTTTCTTGGAAGAAGGATGTGTTTTATGCACAAGATGTGTTAATGAAACCACTTTAGTGTTCCCGATTGATTTTGTATCCTGGACTTCAGTGGAGCTGGGTTGAGTGATTGGTCGTTGAAAAAAACTCAGTCAATCTCCATAATGAAGCATATTTAACCCTATGTTTGCAGCTTCCTGCGGGGAAAAAAAACACAGAACTCTCTTTTAGCACCTTTTTAAAAAAAAAAGATCACTTGGAGAGAAATGTTTTGCACCCAAAACAAGCAGCCCGACTTATTCACATCTCATACATCAATATTACTAGTACTATCATTAGTAGTAGTAGTAGAAGTAGTAGTACTAGTACAAGTAGTAGTTATTGTTGTTCTTTGTATCTCTGAAACGTGTCTTTTGAAGGAGTATCTCTCCTCACTGCTGAGAGACATGGAGGGAAAACATCCGGACTTTGATCGCAATTTGCACTAAGTGTTGGAAACAACGTCTCAGGCAGCACAGTGAGGTCGAGCCAGGACTTTAAGTGACTCGGTGAACCGTGTGTCAGTAATTAAGGCCCAGCCGAGGTCCAACAGACAGAAAGTGCATTTCACTGAATTGATTTTCCACCGGACAGAAAATTTGACTTAAAATAGGATTTATACCCGCTGGTTTATGTGTCACATTGATCTTAAAAGTGTGTTTAAATGCAGGTATTTAACAAAAATGAAAAAGTTATGGTTTTAAATTTCATACATTGCAGCAAAAACAGAAAAAATTTAAAAGGTAAAAAGAAAGAAAAGAAAGAAAAAAAAGCTGCCAGCAGCGTTCAACGGACTGAGCTTTCTGGCCTGTCGACGTTCTGTTCAAAATCAGTCAGAAAATTGAAAAATCGACATACAATAGTATGTTGTTTTTTCATGGGCTAAAAGAAAAAGCTCAAACTCACCAAAATGACCGTCCTATAAGAGTTATGCATGAAACATTGGTAGTAGAATGCAAATCTCAAGAAAAAATCGAAACGTTATAGTAAGTCATTTATTCAGGGGCAATAATTAAAAAAAAAAACAGCACTTACACGTGCTGTGTAAACAAACTCTTTGTCCTAAATGTTGTTGCCTCTAAACTATTAAGAATCCGTCTCATTCGCAGCCATTGCCCTTTAAAAATGAAACTGAGTGCAGAGAAAATTTCCGCTGTCATCAGTGAATATGAACAGCGTCAAACTCGGCTCAGACAGCTCTGGCATCATTGACTCACTCTGTCAGCCACCTGCTGTAAAGTCAGTGACAGCAGCGAAGGCAAACAGTAACTGTACTAAGGACTGTGTTCCAAATATCTTTAAACACACACACACACACACACACACACACACACACACACACACACACACACACTTTAAAAAGCATCCCCATTAAGTCAAATGATGTAGGTTTGTTGCGGGGAGGGACCTGGAGCCATTTGATTGATTTTCAGTGGTGTTGACTTTTAAATGTTTTCCGAAGAGTGCTTGCACACGCGCACTCTACACACCACACACACATACACAGAGAAGGCGGCGTCCCTGGCTTGCAGTAAGATGCAATGCTAATGTAGCGGAGGTGTGGCGGGACGGGACAACGCAGCTCCCTGCCAGATGGCGCAGAGATTACGGGGACAGCAGGCCAGCATGTGTGATGTTGCAGCGCGACCGGCGTGGAAGCGTGCTAACATCTCTCACCAGATCAACTCCACGTGGGACGGCGAGTAATATTCAACACATCCACCGGCCGTGTTGATACAAGTGCCTTACTGAAATAACATTGGCTGTGTGTCTGTGTGTGTGTGTGTGTGTGTGTGTGGGTGTGTGTGCCTGTGTTTGCCAGGTGAGCCGATGGCTGAGCTTGTTTGCCTGCGTGTATCACTCCAAGGTCCCAGGTAGGCTCTTCTGTTTGTGGGGCCATTAAATGGCACTTTTGCATTTATTTATTTATTTATTCATATTTTTTTTTTCACGCCGCGCTTTTTTTTATCGAACAAAAACAGCAGCAGGCAGCAGCTCTGCCAGCTGCGGCCCAGGGCGGGAGGGGAAGTGGGACTTTCCGATTGCACGGCATAAGGAGCTTTCATGAAGCTGTTGGGTCACTCACCTTTAAATATTTTAAAATAACTGTTCAGGACCTTCATTATTCCCAGTGCCGTCGAGGATCTTTGAGGGATTGCAAAATGCTCGGAATGTTTTACAAACTGATGTTTTTTGCCATTAAACTTAAGCTTTGTGAGATCTTTACTAAATGCTAGTAGGCTAGCATATTGACGACACCAGTAGGGTTGCCACCCGTCCCATTTTCCCAGAATTGTTCTCTTATTTTCACCACCTGTCCCGGGAAAAATAAAATCTCTCCCGGGACACAATTTGTCCCGTTTTTTAGGGAAAATGAGAAAACCTCATTTGATTTCCGTCTGTGGTCTAGATAGGGTCGCCAGCCCTCCCGTAAAATACACCATTGTCACATATTTGGCAACTAAAAAACCTGTCCCGCAATGAACTGATACGGGACGCACTTCACTTTGTCACTTTGTTGTTGTTGTCCCCTCCCCTTCATTGACAGACTTGAGAGATCCCCCCCGAGATGTCCCGGATTTGAAAACTCTAGACACCAGCATGGCTAAATCTCACAGGTATCACTGTTAGCACGACATGAGGTGTCAATCCTCTTCCTCAAAGATGTGACAACAGCAAACAATGTAGTCAAAACTACAGTCGTGACCCCAGACTGTGCAGTCGGCCTTTGCAGTGATCAGGGTGTCCTGTCAGAATCCACACGCTGCTGTTCAGCCTCTCGAAGCCGAAGACGTCCATGCGGCTATAGAGGGGAAAGAACGTCCCTCGTTGATTATAGTGATTTTGGAACGTTGAAGTCTGCCTGCCTGTCACGGTAAATGAATATCTGTAGTTATCTTAGTAGACATCCTCTTTTAAATTGGCGCTTTTCAAACACCACTTGAGCAAGTTTGTCAAGTTTTACAACCAGATGGAATGCGCCGAGGTTCTGTTTGATTTGTTTCCGTTCACCATCTGGGACGGAGCTTATGGAAAATGTTTGGAAAGGACCAGTCTGTTCAAAAACTTGATGTACCTTCGCTCACGCCATTGGAAGACCACTAGTTGCTCATACATACTGAGTAAGAGCAACTAGTTGTGAAGCCAAGTGGTCAAATCTCGTGACTTCCAATCAGTGCAAAGATCGCCGCTGCATGTGCATCACAACCCGAGACCCACAGAGTCGCGGTTCACTGCAGTGTTTGACCTGTCAAGCCAGTTAGCAAATCAGCGAAAACATTTTTTTCCACTGAGAGAAAAGTCTTTGGTGCTGTTTCATCTCCTTGTCAGGTGGAACTAAAGCTCCAGCAGCGTCAACACTGATCCCTTTAGCAGCATCTTGGCGAACACTGTATTTCTATGTCTTTAAATTGTGTCTTGTTCCTTTTTTGTTTTGTTTTGTTCGATTTTTTTTTCCGGAGGGGACCAGATTCCCACAGGCCCTTCCTGCTTGTTTCACAACTGAAAAACCACAAATTGGAACTGACCCATACTTAAACTGTCTAAATGCAGTCTAAATGCTCTAGACTGGAGCTCGGCAACATGGATGTACCAGGATTTCATTTCTTTTTCTAACAATTGCTCGGCTCATTTCTTTCCCAAGACCTCTTGTCAGTCCGTTGCATCTTCCCGCTGTTTTTTTAGAAGGATTAACCCTCCTGCAACCTAATTCCAGCTAACCGCTCGCTCTCTATTTTATTTTTCCCTCCCTCAGTTCTTATCGCACTCAACTAGTTCCCTCCACTCTCTGCACTCTGATGTTTGCTAATTTAGTCACACCCTTATCTGCCCTAATGTCTGCATGTGTAAACCTTTATGACAAAAGCCACGATTGGTTGATGCCATCACAAAGCGCTGGTGCACAGTGATGTATTTTTCTGGTCGAGAGAGCCGGCCGACTTTGCCTGCACATAAGTATATTTTGATTATTATATTCCAGTCAGAATCTGAGCACACACCAAAGATGTTTTTTAAAATGAACTCCTACCTGTTCGGAACCTGACAAAATCTAATTTGAATGATAACGCCGTGCAAATCCAAAGTGGTTTATAGTTGAAAAGTTACTATCAATATTATTTGGATTTGGAGTTTGATTGGATTTGGAGGCACTTTTATCGCTTTTTTGGTGAGAGAAAAAAATCAACTTCTACACTGACTTCAGCAGCAGATCTTTACACACTTCAGTTCAAAAAAAGGGGGGGGGGGGCGAGTGGGGACTCTGAAAATGGGTTTTTTACATTGGCCAGGTGGTCGATTACACTCCTGGAGCTCTAAGTAGGTCAGACAAAAGGTATAGCCGGGTCCAAAGAGGGATCATCTCTCTGCTGCTCCGCAGAGCTGAAAAGAGTTTCCTCTGTGTGTGTGTGTGTGTGTGTGTGTGTGTGTGTGTGTGTGTGTGTGTGTGTGTGTGTGTGTGTGTGTGTGTGTGTGTGAACTGACTGCACTTCTCCTTCCTTTCCCCTCTTCTTTTTTTGACAAAGCCACTGCCACAGCAAATCAGTCCATCTCGTGGAGAGAACAGCGGCTGCCACTGTGCATGAACCTTGGGCAATCAGGTGTAACCCAGATGGCGCTCTGAAATAGATGCTGTAAGGAAGAAAAAAAAGGAAAAAGTCGCTGATAGAGTCCCTCCTCACGCTGTGTGATGAGTCACGCACGCACGGCCGGGCCGGCGGGTCACGCCACGTTGCACGGTGGATAAAAATGACATGCTCCGCCATTACGGCTAAACTGAGCGGGGGGGTTTGGAGGGGCTGGAATGCACAAGTGAGCCAATAGATAGCTGAAGATATTTTCTCGCTCTCGATTTGGACAGGCTGTCTGTCTGGCAGCTCTTATTGCTCTCGTGAAGAGCAAAGATGCACTGAGGAGCCGTGAGATGCAGGTCCTTCACAAAGGCCGTTTCTGCCCACTGAGTGGATATAAAGTTGGGCGGAGTCATCGTGACGTCACCCATTGGTTGGCGAACACACATGCCGCCTTGAGTTTCTGCTTTGTTTTTGAAATCTCAACATTCCATATTTGGATGTGTGGGCGGTACCAAAGGTGAGCAGTGATTGGAGCGTGACTGCAGCGTGTGACCAAGACACTCTTGGCTACTAAACTGTAGCCACACCCACAATTTAATAGCCATTTTAAGTTGAAATGAGACCATGTTGGGCAAAAACGGACATTGTAGTGTATTTTCTTTTTTTCTTTACATACAGTCCGTGATTCTATACGCCTGCCACAGCTGTACAACCACGACATGAGCTTGGCCTTCATCTTTTCGTCGGTCAACAATGCAGCTGCATTGTCAATGCAGCTCCGCAGAAACCTTGGTGCGGTTCTTTCCTCCAAGCACACCTCCCCTCCACCTTCATCCCCTTGAGAGTTTCCTTGAACTCTCAGTACATCTGCGGCACAAGTGGCCGAGATGCAGGACGAGGGGATGCAGCCAAGGTTTCATCTCTTTGCTCCCTTTTTGCTTCAGTATTTCTGAGTGCATATATTGCAAATGAAATGCTCACTCGTATGTCAATGGAGGTTGTGGTGGTTATTTTTCTGCCCTTGTAAATATTCTTGAGTTTCACCCCGTTGAAGTCGTAGTTTTTGTGGCTAAGGATGACAACATGAAGAAGAAGAAGAAGAAGAAGAAGAAGAAGAAGAAGAAGAAGAAGAAGAAGAAGAAGAAGAAGAAGAAGATGTCTCCAGACTGTGTGGTGTTATCCATGTGTTGGTAAGACTCAGTTGTCTAAATTTGGTGTTAAACCATGTTTAACACCAAAATATCTCGTGTAACTTTTAAACAGGAGCTTCATGCACAGTGTCTCTTGCAAGTTTTTTTTTTATTATTATTTTTACGTACTTTTGATTCTAGCAAGAACTGAAATGAAAGTGTTGTTGTTTAGGTGGATAAAACTTGGCCAATAGAGTGGTGGGAACGTCGCTATTTCAAGACAAACTTGGCTGCCCAGTGCTGGATAACACCCTTGGATTACACAGCGGGAGCACGGACATGTTGTGTTTTTTTATTTTGTTGCTTTTGTTTGTGAACTCCCAGGCCCCTGTTGTACAAACTCCAGGAGAGTTCTGTTACGTGAAAAATGTCAGTGAGGACTGGAAAGGGTGAAACTTCAATTTTGGTTGTACTGTTGCCTTAATTTATTTGATTAGAAAACCAATCATTGCTTGTTCAAAATGACAAAGACTTTGCTGCTGCATCTGCTTCTTCCTCTGTCTGGTTGCAACTAATTGTAATTGGCAAAGTAAAAGGCTGAAAGTGATAGATCGGCTTTGGCGTCATAAAAAGGCGGGTGTAGAGGGGCTTTTCTGCTCACATTTGGATTGATTCTAGAAATGACTGAGCATCTCATCATCATAATTGTCATCCCTGTCGAAGGGAGATTATGCTGAGCCTGTGCGAGGTGCACACCGAGGCCCTTCGGGGCTTTTTGGGTAGCGCAGCCGTCATCACCTCCGCAGATTTAAGCTTCTCAGAGCAGAGACTCCGGCTCCTCCTGCTCCTGTGAGTCAGTGTCGCCTTCGCACTTTCTGATCTTTGTGCCGGCGCTCACACGTCTTCTTGGTTGACGTTGGTTGGTTTCACTCTGCGCTCCACCGGCTTGTGGAATCCCCTCAAGTCGCTGCAGATGGGATTCTGTTTTTTCTTCTCAATCCTGGTAAATTCTGCCACCTGCACCGTCTGAGCTGACACGTTTGCCAAGTGTGTTCCAACAGGGAGTCACCAGCCAGTCAGGGCTGGGATGGTGCTGTGCCTTTAGTCCATGCAAAGACAATGAGAAACATGCTTCACAATAAATCAGTTTGTAATATTTATTATTTTATCCATCCATCCATCCATCCATCCTCTATACCCGCTTTCTCCTGCTCTGAACTCATGGTTGAGGTGGTTCCCAGCTGTCATAGAGCAAAGCCAGGGTACACCCTGGACATGTCTAACCTTTAATCTTCAGAGTCTTTGTCGAAACCCACTGGTATGACCCTTTGTGATGTCACAAAGAGTATTGATAACCACTCCCTGACTAGTGGAAACTGCCGCAGTCATGTCTTGGCTCCTTGGTTTTACCTCCTTCCAAACATGCGGGAGCTCCAACCAAGCTTCAGTTTTAAAGGGACGCTGTAAACAGGGGGCTAATGTGCTGTTTTCTGGAGAATAAATTTTTCTGGATAATCATCTCGCGAAGCTGGAGTACCAGATGAAAAATATACAGGGTTTAATATGGCACAGTTAAAATAAGATTGCTTTTTAAAATGGGTAGTTTTGCCATAATTGTTTGTTTTGACCTTTCGAGGTCCTGTTATGCCTTTCTCATAAAAATATTCAGAAACGTATTACAATTCAAAGAAAAGAATACTGTTCCTTTATTTGTTTTTGCCTGACGAAGCTTTGAATAGATTTTATTCCCCAAACAAACTGCGGAAACAATTTATTTTCCTCAGGTTGAAGTGATTCAACATGTTTCCCAAGCTACATATTTTTTCTGGTGAGTCTTGCAGGCAGAATAAGTTAGCAGGTGGTCACATTTACGGCGGGGGCTTTTACCATAAATCCTTCTTTCCTTCCTGCCAAGCATCTCCGGAGGACTTGTTGACAAACATTAAAGTGAACGGCGTGGGTCTGTTTTCTGGCGGAAACTCAATTTCTGCCCTGCGGGGCTGCAAATGGGGAGCAGTATCAAGGCTCGTGCTGTTTGCATAATGATGGCCGGCGCTCGGGCGGCATGCTTAACCCTGATTCTGGGGCGTTGAGGGGCACCAGGAGGACTAAATCGACACCACTGAAAGAATTGTAGGAGACGTAAAGCTCCGTCAGCTGAAGGCCAAGACCTCACTGCTCCATGCTTGACTCCTAAAAGCAGACCTACTTGCTGCTGCAGTATGTGCAAAAGACATTAGAGGAACACTTTGAAAAAACATCAGATCTAAATGAGGGAAAAAATAATCTTGGATATTTTTCCTGATGTTGAGTCCATTCTCCACGGCATCTCCAGACCCTTTCACATCTATCTGGTGCGCTCAGGTTGAACCTGCTCACATGGTCCATGTCAGATGCCAATTCCGATCCTGCTGAGGGTTTTATGACCTTCTACGGCGCTGTCCAGCTCTCCTGGAGGAACTTCCTGTCTCCATGCTCTTGAGACTGTGCTGGGCGACTCAGCAGACCTTCTTGCAACAGCACGCGTTGCCATACCATCCTGGAGGAGTTGGACTGCTTGTGCAACCTCTGTAGTGTCCAACCAACGTACTATGCTATCTACAGAGTTGTTGATCAAAGCCAAATGTAAAACTGCACGAGTAAAAAGTCCGCCTGGGAAAAAAAAAACCAAAAGGGATGAGGGGTGGATGGGGAGATGCTCCTCGAGTTCACCTTTGGTTTATTTCATTAATAACAAAGGAGCTGAAACTGATTAACAACCCCCGATGCTACTTGTACTGACCAGATCAATATCCCAGAAGCTTGACTGATTGGTTGCTATTCTCTGATTACAATGTATTCCCTTTTTTTTCTTATAAGTGTGTATGGGGATATTTTAACCATTTGCTACACACTTATCAGAGGAATAGCCTCAAATTGATCTTAGAGCGCACTGCAGCACAGGCGCAGCAGTGAATGGCCGCACATCGGCCCACACATAGATAATTATGTGAGATGTTAGAGTGACCTTGCGTTATCGTCAATGGGTTTGCTTGTGTTTGGGGATATCAGCGAGGCCACATGGTCGGCGCTGCCTGGAAAATGGAAAAGAGGGAGCAGATGCCGGGGGACCTCGTCCCGCTAATATGCTCTCAGATATCACGCGGTAAATCAATCAATTCGCATCTGTGTGTAAATTATAGCCTTCAAAATTCAAATTCGCATCCGAGCATCGATGTTCAACCGTCCAAGGGGGGAATTGTAAAATAACGCGAGGTTTAAGCGCAAGCTTATGCATCATCTCGGGGGGTTTTCTCAGGCAGTGAATAAAAACCGTATTGTCTCTCGTGCCTTGACAGCGGTATGACTAATTCACACTCCCATCAGCATTCAGCTCAGGAGATGATGATTTACGGAGAGATGTACAAGTCACGGCGGTCAGATGCAGGAACAAAGATTAACCCCGCGTGCTAACGAGGGCTAACACGTTCCCATAACATCAACATTGCCTTGGCTGTCGTTTATCCTCAATAAATCCGCCCATATCAGCCGCCTGACAGCAATGCCTGCTAGATAAAGCTTGACTGCCGTGGAAATTGCCATAGCAACAAGTGGCAACGATGTAACATGTGGCAGGAGTTATTAAGGGCCTCTTTTCTTCTAGTAACGCCCGACTGTGGAGCAATTTTAGATTTGATTTACTAGTTTGTTTTTGCCTGACTTTCAAAGTAACTTTGAGTCCAGATTTGCCAGCTAGAAAAAACCCTGATTGTTTTGGCAGAAGCAAATGTTCCCACCAGTCTTGGATATAAAACAGCTCACGCTGCTAACTTTTACCCTGTGCCTCAACCTTGCAAACTGCATCCCCGTTGCTTTTTGACACTATTTGATAGTTGTCTTGCTGCTATTTGTTCACAATTTAACCAACAAACCAACAAAAATCTGAAGGAAACAGTTTGGAACATGACAAGGAAACAAAAGTTTGAGGATCCACTTTCACTGTTTTAGTATATTTTTACTTAAATATCTGTATGCATTTTTTGATAATCATGAACCATGTAATTAAAGAGGCTAAAAGTGTTTTGAGGGAGGCTATAAACATGGGGCTAAGTATCTGACCTTCTCAGGGTCTGTGCTGCAGCTTCTCACTGCAGTTATTCACTGAGCTGAAGCTGAAGCTGAAGCACCGTGATGTCATTCAGCCATCACCTGTGTGACAGGTATTAAAAATACAACTTAAATGTGACATCCGTTCCAATGAAAAGGCGCAACATTGTGGCCAGACTCTTACTTTTGCTCTGTCATGCGAGCGGGGGGAGGGAACTCTGCGGGAATGTGAAATGGATGATTAGCGGCTGAGTAGCGTTTAGAGGTGAAACTGCCCATCGTGACCCACGCCGCAGCGTATCTATTTAGGCGCCTGTCCGTGTCAGCGGCTAAGACGCCCTTGTCACGTTAAGTAGCGGGTGTTAGGACGCTTAACATTCCCGCCCACTCCCGCCGCAGACGTCGCGCTTTTAATGACGCTGTCGGCGTCTCGGGGGCCGATATGATGAAAGTCACCCGCGGAAGGACGGCGGAGGAAGGGAAAAGGTCCCGAAAGAGCCGCCAAGCAGGAGCTCGCTACGTTAGCGACACCGCCACCGCTCTTCACAGCCGCTTGACCACACACATTTAGGCCGGTGTGTTGTTTTTCTCCACTTGTGCCTGCGTGTCCAACATTAGTTTTGCGTTCTTTCAACTGCGCTCAGTGGAATTGTTTCATCGCATGACTGGAGGGACGAGGAAACATCCGGGGGGACGTAAAAAATCTGTTCATCCCAGATCTGACAGGACAAAATGTTGAAACAGGAGGGTACTTTCCCAGAAAATTGGTTTTGGGGTAAAATAAAGGGAGTTGAGGTCGGACTGCACGCGTGTGGTTTTCAGGACAAGGGCGAATCAGGTCAGAACTAATCTGCACGATGTGTTGGAACTAAGTCACATGAGAGGAAGCGCTTTTTACCCTGAATGTCATCGCAGGTGTGATGCAGTCAGGAGGCTCCAGGCCGCGTCACACTCGCTGAGTTTAGATTGGCAGTTTTTCAATTTATGGAAACTAAATTGAAGAGACCCAATGCACTAAAAGTTGGATGGAAACAAGTTTGCAGGATAAATTGATTGACTGACTAGTATTAAAGGCAGCGAACCATTAGCTGAGCGACTTTGTCAGCCAATTTATCGCAATCACGCAAGTAGCTACGTCACATCGTCCTATGACGTAACTACGCTTTAAGCGGCCTGGTTAATTCAAAATTGCTTGACGGAAACACGGCCCTTGCGGTTTCAGTCATAAGTGCTTTGCATTCCTTTCATACTACAGAAACTGAACTCTCATTCTATTATGGAGTATAACAGCACATCCTCAAGTGTGGCAATCACACCGGATGTTATTCTTTATGAGAGAATTTGCAGCGGCAGAATTCTTCCTTGTGGTGGTCCGCCGTGTCTCCCATCGATAAGACGGCATTGCGAACGCAGAGAGCTGCACATCTCGATGCCACACAAAGGGTCCCATTAGGTTAATTATGTGAGACCTTCATTACGTGCCGCAAAACACATCGAGTGCTCGACCGACGCACCGGTGGGATTTCCAGTGGATGATTAGAACACCTGTGAAGTCACAAGTACAAAAAGCCAAAAGTCCTAGTGATTATTATTCGTATTATTATTATTCGGGACTGAGCCTCAGCGAAGGCCTGCTCTCATTATTATTATTATTATTATTATTATTATTATTATTATTATTATTATTATTATTATTATTATTCCTCAAGGAAGGTCACTCATCCAATCACAATTGAGTTAAATGCTAACCTGGCATACCAGGCTGAGCAATTTTTGTTCTGTGGTTGCAGGTCTGTGCTCAACTCTCAATGTTTCCAAAGCTAAATAGTTTAGTTGGTACCAGATGGAAAAACAACCATCATCATTCTTTTACTCACCACGTTCCCCTGCACTACGGTAACAGCCGTGTCAGGGCAAAAGGCAGGGTTACACCATGCCACACAGACACAACATCCACACTCACATTCACATATCATCATGGTGAATTCATGGTTGTCAGGAGACCTCTTGCAATTTATTTATATGCCACTTTTCTCAGAGAGGATTTGCAAAGTGCTTTGCATTAAAGGAAGGCGACAGAAATTAGGAAACACATACACAGACACAAACATAAAAACACAAAGACAATTTTTCATTACTCCACACACACATAACTAAAAGCCTCAAAAGAATGTAGTGTGCAGAGATAGTGGGAATGTGTTCTGTGAAATCACTCTTTGTCTGGTATGAAAGTTGAAATGTATTTTGAAAGGTACGGCTTCTTTAATTTGTGTAAAATTCACAATTTTATTTTTTTGAACAGTTTGGTGATAGAAAAACGAATTATATTGAAAGTCTCACCAGCTTTTTAGTAGAGTGGAATTGAAGACACATAGATGTGTAATGTTTTTTTTTCTTTTCCTTTCATTCCTGTGACTGATTTTCTAAATAATCCAGTGCCACCCTGGTGGCTGCCAGGAATAAAAGCAAAGCTGGCACCCCCAGCAACCATTTGACATATTAGATGTGCTTTGCTTGCTTTAAGTCTGGTGAGCTTAATCTTCAATTTAAACCGAATGTGACTCCCTTCAGGCACCTGCCTTAGTTCTTCCTCCCTCCCAATTCCATCTTTGAAAAAAAAAAAAAAAAAAGCGCGAAAAAAAAGAAACAAATTTTCACTTTTTCTGGTTATTTTCACAGACAAATTCACGGGTGGGCTCAGAGAGTGTGTTGAAAGGTTTGGCAGGAGTTTGAGCCAGAGCGATGACAGGTTGAAAAGGAAGCTGGTAGCAAGGACACGCCTGTTAAGAGTCTGAATGTCTCTGCATTGATTCTGGCCTTTCTGCAGCAGGACACACAGTATATCGTCCCACAGACCACACGGACTAAACACGGTGTTGACGAATGCTTCTGCTGTCATGACTGACGATTCGACAAATATGATTAGCAACTTCCGCTGCCTCATTAAAAACACAGATTGCGAGCTGATTTGACAGAAGCCCTTTAAACTAGTGGAAGGTACCACATTACAGCCGCAATCAGCCGTGTTTACGCTCTCACTAACCTGGGAGAGGTTCCAGTGAGGTAGCAGTGTACTTTGTGACATCACAAAGGGCGGACTCACACAGCTGGATGCTGGACAATGTGAATTCATGTGAGAAAAACAGAAAAGAGTCACATTTTCGATAATATGGGACAGAAATGTATTTTCCAAAGGGAATACACATTTTAAGGAAAAGATTTCACGGAAAATAATTGCACATTTTTATTTGCGCACAGTGTAGATGATTTCACTTTTAAATTACTTTTGCAGGAAGGAAAAAAAATGCAAATCAAAGCCAAGCCAGATAGATGAGTGCAGAACTTTTTTTTTTTTTTTTTTTTTTTTTTTTTCAATTTCAATCACACTGCTAAATTACCGGTACACTCCCAGTCGGTTTGTAATGGCCTCTTGAAAGACTCACGCAAGGGATTCCATTCGTTTTGGCCGAAGCAATCAAAACAAAAGCCACCGGGTCGGCGAGAGACACAACCGGGTTCCGCTGATCGATCGCCGCTTCATTTCCGTCATCCCGAGGAGGAAGGTCACCTCTTCCTCTCCGCCCTCCCCCCTGCTGAATTACCCCCTGGCGGCGGGAGCGAGCCACTCAGCCAGGGCCTGACAGGAAATATCACCACATTTGCTAAGTGAAATCAGGTCCATTAGGCTCGACACATATCGGATTTGGTAACCGCAAGGGGGGGAAGAAGAGAGAGGAGGGAAAAAACACGGTGCCGTGAACCACGGCAACATTCATCTGTCTTGTGAATTCTTTACCCCGGCGGCGCGGTTCAGCTTCGGCGGAGTGGGAAATATAATTGATGGCGAAGGAAGCTGAGAAGGATTCAAGGTTGATGAGGAGCGCGGCGCCGGCGACACCAGGTGGATGGCGCTCTCCGCTGAGGGGGAGGGCGCACGTTAATGACGAACACGTCATCTCGCTGAGGCGCTAACGCTGATTTTGGCAGATCAAAGGCAGCGCCGGCGCACGCTGGAAGGAGCTATTTAACAGCCTGTTCACCGTGCGTATTCTTCTCCGCTAACGGGTAGCGACTCCGCAGCTCTCGACTTCACCTCAAAGTTATTTCACTTGTCGTGTCAAACGTGTCAGGCGCCGCTCACCACAGGGCTCGTGCACCGCGCTCACTATAATTAGACACTTAACCCGCTGGAGACTCTTGACAGCTTCCCGAATCGTTCTCCCCGTCACCCAATTAAAGGAGGCTGGTTAAAAGAAATGTGTGGTTTAAATCCAAAGGAAGACATTAAAGGGTGTCAGAAACGGAAGGAAAAAATCACTTTGCGATTAGCTATGTTAGCTGTGTTTTTGAAGCGTTCACCCGTGGAGCTTTTTGCTCTGGAAATTCGAGCACGCCAGACTGTTGTTTTGGGGTCTGGCTGGTGGACAGTGGAATGGTTTTGTAAGTTAAATGGTTTTGAAATAGAAAAATGATTTGATCCCCGCACTGGTGTGACATTATTTTCTTGCAGATTGTTCTTGACACATCACTTCACACCAACGTATCAGGTAGACACTGGGACCAGCCAGCAGGCGTGGCAGAAGAAAGAGGAGCGCACAATTCAATTCAATGCCCAGCTATTAATGTTGTCGTGTAACAAACAGCACTTTTTGGTCTGCTCTGGGTGGGACGAGGACACAAGACCCGTGCCAGCAACACGTCCGTTACATCGGGGCATGCATGCATTTGATACATTTTTACATCCCTGTGTAATGTTCAGAATTAACTCGACTCGACAGTCAGTTCACATTCATGACTGCCTGCCGTTGTCGTCGCCACTTCCGGTCATGTATTTTTAAAATGTGCCCACGGACGTGTGGAAACCAGGCTGGTTCAGCATCATTCTAACTATTGTTTGAGGTTACGTCCCACCAAGTTATGTACTTTCCTTGTGGGCTATAGGGACCGAGGCCACGTGGGCGGACAGCAGCTTTGAAGCGTCACTGCTGGAAGCCGTGCAGCGATCACACTCGCAGCTACATGAGAACCACCACCGCCTTGTGGGGTTTCTGTCGCTATCATCGATCTGACCACCTTTTTTTAGATCGGCCCAAGGCTGGAGCGTGGAGTGCGCGTACATGCCCGATTTGGTCCATCTGAGGTACATTTTGCGATTAAAACAGGACTCTCAACAAGGTAGGAATACATCAGGAATGTACCCAAGTTACGCATCATATTCTCAATAAGTCTGGGATGTATGCAGCACTAGAGGTAGAAGCATTTTGGTTCTTTTCCAGCAAAAACTATTGCATGCAAGGAAACAAACTTTTTTAAGGCGCTTCATGTGTTGTTTAAAAAGAGCAAAACACACCTTCGCCCCCAAAAATTGGGCCCATGGTAAGTTGGGAGGCAAATCCGCACTGGTGTCACACAATGCGGACTGGGCAGACAAAGGCATAATTGCACTTTGTTTGTGTCTCCAGTGGGACGTACACGCCAGCCCTTCCAGTCATTTTTCACAAAATCGGGTCGTGACTCGCGTCTGACTGACATCAGATGGGATGTGAAATTGCTTGTGGATCTCGGGTACACGTGCGCACCCGAGCGCCAACCCCTGCCAGCCGGATCTGATGTGGCTGCCAGCGGGACGACGGCTCCGCCAGTCGGCGTGCGCATATGCCGCACTCGAGCAGCAGCGACGGCGCTCAGCTGGGACGCGTCGCCTGCCAGATTTTACAGTCTGACTGCAGCTCTGTGAGCCGCCTGCTTAGCAAAGGTCCCGTATTGCACAAGAGCATTTCTGAGTCTCCAGCCTCTCACTTGAATTCCCCTTGAAGAGTCACATCATCCACTTCATGTTCAAATTGCTTGAAAGAGTGGCGACCAAGATTATTGAGGAGGTTATGTTAATTTGATCTTGTTTGAAGTGTTCGCTGATGAGCCAACGTGACCGACCAGCCAAATTTGTGTCGACCTCAAAAGACACATGGTTGTATTTTGCTTTTGCTGCATTTGTTAAATATGCACCAGACTATATTTGGCCAGGTTCTCGAGGAGTTCAGACTACTGCCCTTAAATGGAACAATGTCAACAACCAAAAAAAATTCAGCTTTTTTTTTTTTTTTTGCTTATACAAAGACATTTCAACCATTGTGTCAGGGAGGGACGAGGTGGGAGATTGAAATCACTTTATCAGTGTTCTTTGTTTAAGTGTTGCGGTATGCAACGTGAGCTCTATTCCATCGTTACTTTAAACAAGACTATAAAATGCCCTTTAGATATCCTTTCTTTTAAATCTAATACTATACTCTATCTTCTCTTTACTTATTACATTGTAATAGTGTATATTTGACACTCTGGATATCTACATTCTGAATATTGACTTTTTCCTTACTTTTCCCCAAAATGTTTTATTTAATCCTATGAATTAAATCAAATTCTCTTTAATAGTTTCTCCTACCTTTTGTTCTCTCTAATTATTATGCTTTCATTTTTGAATAATTCCATTCTTGTCTTTATACCCTCTGTTCTGCCATGTATTTCTTTTCTTTTTATATTTAGTGTTATTTTCTCCTTTACCAAGAGGCCTTTGTAGAATATCCTTCATTTTAGTCGATGCTTTCCCTATTTTGTCTGCACTCTCATTTCCTTTAATACCTGCAGGATGTACCCAACAACATTTTTACACCATTTCAAAATTTTTGTAAGTTCTGATAAATTTCAGAAGTCTCTGTCAGATGCAGGCTAAACGTGCGTTGACTTCTTTGCATCAAAGCTAGAATGTTCCCTATATGTCAGCCTTTGGTCTTGTTAACGTTCCCAGATATGACGAAAATCCGTCCTTTTACTACATGCTTGCATCAGCTTCTGTCCCTCATCTTTGTGTCCTCTCTTCATTAAACCCAGCGTAGGAGGAAGCAGTCTTTTTCTGGTAAGGTTGCATGTTTACTAGACAGAAAAATGCCATTATGTTGGCCAAGATTATGAGTATCTTGGATGGACAAGGCCAAATGGTAGGAAATACATACCTAAGCTTTTTTCCCATTATTGTGAGGCCTTTATAGCTTTTTCTATGACTGCAGGAAAAAACACTGGCTGCACAGCTTTTGTGGTGAATTGTGCACAGTGGAATACACAGCCAGATGTGTTCTGCTCATACACAGTATTTGTTTTTTTTAGGGCCAGATCCACAAAGAATGGAGTGCAATGGTAAATGATGGCGTTTCCTGCAATGACGCTGCGCCCGTAATTGCCGCCCGAAGTATACACAGGCAAAAAAACGCCCAGAAATACAGCAGTGCACTGCTCTTCAGAGAGGAGAGAGTCCGCTCTGACGCCAGAAACACAAGCTGGTTTTGTCAAACTACGTACAGAAGTCAATGCAAAGTCTTTGTGGATTAGGTGCTATTTCTGCTGAGGCATATTTGATTTGAAGAGGTTGTCATTTTGCACAGATCCGTCGATAGGACGCGTTTTTTCACCCCTATTTGGATTTTCTGACGCAAAACCGAGGCAATCGCTTTGTGGGGCCGGCTCATAGCATTTCAAGCACGTTAAGGAAAGACAGCAGTTGGTACAAGTGAGAAATTCATCCAGTATTTATTGTTCACTCATGTCATGTGTGTGTTGGGCGACAGTGGAAAGCAAGAAGGTTTGACCCCCTTGGTGTTGGTGGGGTCTTTCTGTGCGGACTTTGCAGTTTTTCCTGTGTCTGCGTGTGTTCTCTCTGTGTTCTGAGTTGTCTTTGTATGTGGCCCTGAGATATACTGGCCACTTGTCCAGGTTGTGACCCTGGACAAGCCCAAAGACAGCAGGGATATCCCACATTGACCTCGAGTGAAGCAGGAGTGGGTATAGGAAATTATTGAATGTGTGTGTGTGTGTGTGTGTGTGTGTGTTAAACGTGATGAATTAAAGTGTAATATTCGCTACGGCTCAATTTGGTCTGTTTATTTAATACCACTCTTTAAAAGTAACAGCTGAATTTTAGTAGAAGCAGGTGCCGGGGGGGGGGTGGCGTGTTGTCGACAGGCTGCTGTACAATCACGGCGAATAATGATTCATTCCCGGTGATTCAAACCATGCGGTGTATGAAACAGCACAATGACATCTGCTGCAGTCAAGGCTTTCTCTGAATCTTTAGCACCGTGACGCTTTGACGCTTCACCTTCCCGTCAGCCCGTTACAAAAACTCCTCTGGCCACGTATAACCCAATGCCACCTCCTCATAAAGGATGGCTTTGGGATTATGTAAGTTTTCTTATATAAGTTGTAATGAGTCAACGTGGGAATTTTTTATTTTTTTTATCACACGGAGTGCCTCCTGTTTTCCCAGAGTGGGCTGTCCTGACAGCACCCCTTGCCTCCATTTCCGTGTCTTTGTGGCTTACCGCTTGCTCCTTGGACCTCTTGGCTGCTGGCACAAGCGACTAACATTCTCAGTTCATGGCCTCAAACACACACGATAACGCCTATTAACTACTCTGAAGTCTTTGAAGAACAGTTTGTTGTAGTCGAGCTACTGCGTCGGTGAACTCTTGACCCCAAGTTTTAAGTGTATCAAAGGGAGCCAACATCCCTGAGTGCCGCAGAAGAAGAGTGCAGCACAGTTCTGTGTCAGATTCAGGTCCGACACTGATTGCTGTCGCCTTGGAAGCACAACATGGTAACAGAGTTGTTGTTTTTTTGTTTGTTTGTTTTTTTTAGCTAAAGTCAGCATTCATTTAGAGCATTTAGTTTGTTTCATGCTATTTGCTGTAATTTCTGAAGTTACTGTAGTTTGTCTTCTGTTGCATCTTGGTAACAATGGTAGGGCAAAAGGACTCTGCATGTGTTGTGAACCACCACAGCCTCACATACAGTTTTAAATCTGGCAATGATGATAATCGTGGATTGCCAATTTAAAGCTCACTTTCATCGCCTGTTTTTGCCCACTTGTTTCCAAATTGACCTATTTTACCTTCCTTGCACAATATTTTTCTTGTTGTTTTCTAACTGTAATGAGGCTACATTCTCAGCGCTGCCCTGTCAATGGAAAAAAGAATCCGATAAACCCATTCTGGATTCAGTCAGGATGGAGATTAGTCGCATTATGCAGGTGAGACAAACGCTGTAAGGATAATTTCACGCCGACCAAGGATACAATAATGGAACAGGGGACAGCAAGCAGAATAATGAGTGGAGATAAACAATCCTCATTGTTTGGGAAGGAATGTCTTCATAAATTTGTTGTTTGGCGCCGCGTTCTTCCGACTGAAGTGCGAGGCATAGTTCAGTCTCTGCAGGATTAGCTAATATTACAGTGCCAGTGGTGTGTCCCAAATTACACCACTGTACTGAGTGCTTAAGCATAGAAGTATACAAAGCGTGTTCCCACTGAAGACGGTGTGAAAATCTGGAATGCCACATTGGTGACGTAGCAGAAGGTGTTTAATGACACAAGAGTGCTAGCTCCGCTAGTTAGGTAGCATGCTCGTAGGCTACTGCGGCAGCTGCCAACCGTCCATTAACATACAGAATTGTCCCGTATTTGACAATGAAATGGTGGGTCCCGTTTTGAATCGATACAGGACGGGGTTTGTCCCATATTTCTGAGTTCAAACGTTCTACATTAAAAACCGTAATCTACGTTTTTAAATGTAGATTCAAATACGTAATCTATGTTTTTGAATCCCATTCAAAAACGCAATCTACGCAGTTGTCAACCCATTGACAACTGCTTAGCTTGCGTAGAGTAGGCTATGAATTGGGATTATTTTCAGCAGCAAACAAAAATGTCTGAGGCTCTTGATCAGTCTCGACTTTGAGCAATCCTGTTCAGAGTTTTACTGCAATGTTTTGAATGACAAACAGCTACTCAGTGCTACGAGAAGTGAGGAGAAACACACCTGGAAAAGGAAGTGACACAGTAAAAGAAAGAAAGAGAGAGAGAGAGAGAGAGCTGTTCGCCTTCAGTGCACCAAATAAGTATTTGGCAACCAGCGATTCTGCAAGGTGTCCCACTTAAAAAGATAAGAGAGGTCTATAATGTTCATCATGCAGTATGACGTCGCATAAGTGTGTTAGCATACTAGCTAACATTGCTAAGAATAAGTTGCTAGCTAGGAAGCAGGCAATATGGAAAACAGCACAGATGGACTAATCTTCAGCTCACTCAGTTGGTACAGTTTCTTGATTTGCTGTGATTCCCAAAGTGAGACGACTGGACTTTTTAAAGGGCTTTCTCGCACTGATCTAAATGCAGCATGCACAAGACAAAAAAAAAAAAGCTTCAGATGTTTGGCCCTCTGATCTCAAACATGCTCACCATAAGATGTGAAAACCACGGTGCATATAGATGGAGCATTGTGTCGGCGCGAGCGTAGCAGTCCATTTGATCTCATGCAGGGCTGCTGCGATTAGTCTGCAGGCACTTTAAACTTCTTGAAGAGTCAATCTGTGCCCCCTTTATATTGTCAGTCGAGCTGGTCTGAATATCTGGACCGACCTAAAAGCAAGTTTCATTTGAAATTCCTTTTTTTTTTTTTTTGTTAGTTCTTTCCCTGCAAGTTTTGACCAAAATCGGGCCTGACCACAGCATTGCTTTTGTAAACACGTTAGCCCGCCGCCTCTCACAGCATCGTCAGACTCCATCGATCTCTGTCACTTGTGGTCATGACCATTGTACAAAAGCTCCGCAGCGGCGTGGGAGAGAGAAGACCCTTTGAGGCTCTGGCAATTGAGGCAGGAAGGAAGAGAAGGACGCGTCCTGCAGTACGCAAACGCTCTTTACGCTAATGACGTTGGCCGCTTAAAGCCCGAGACTGTGGCAATAATCTTTCATCTTCTTAACGGAACTAAAACTTTGCCTCAAAGAGTTCCACAGTCAGATTGCCATTCACGTTATACAAGATCAAAACTTTAAACAAAAAAGGCAGGAAGGGAGAACAGATTTTACGCTGAAGAAGAACAGGTTCACCTTTCAGGTGCGACGCCCTTGGAGGTTCAATCGTCTGAAACGAATACAAAGAAAGAGCTTTACACAAAAGAGGTTGTAACAGAATATAATATAATAAAGTGCTTGGAAATGACCCGTGACCTCGTTGGTAGGAATTAAAAAATATAATCTCACTTTTGTCTTCGCTCAGATCTGGAGGTTTTTTGCTCCAATTTGCGTCAGAGGAGGGCGCCGCCGGCTCAGCAGGCCTTCACGGCGCCAACAGAGAGGCCAGTCGTGCAAACGTCTTCTGATGGCCTCGCTTGGCTGCAAGCGCGCCTTTTAGCTGCTGTCTGCATCCTTTACTCTTCATCATTAACAGTGAGCCAAAGCGCCAGAGTCTGAACAAAACGCAGGCATGAAGATGAATGGGGTGCGAATGTAAAGGCAGAACGCTCCAAGACGCTGGTGGCTCAAGTCAAGTCATTTGATTTTAAACCTCTTGGGTCATGGTGTAGCCTTGCTCATTGGTGCGAAAGGTGACTTGCCAAACCTTTAAACAAGGTAACATTAAGTCTGTGGTTTTTGGCTACTGCAGCTTTTGTAACAGTTCTCTGGAACTGTGTGTTGCACTATGAGTTCAGTTTGTGAAATGTGCTGTGTGAAAAGGCATGAGAAGTACTGGCATTAGTCAAGTAGTCAAGTCAAGAATTGTGTCAAGAATGTCTTTTTAAACCAAGCGCACATTTGTATCAAACATTGGAGCTTTTCCTGTTTCCAAGGGAACAATTTATTTTGGTTACAAGATCATTTTACGGAAAGAATTTTCTCCTGTCTTGCCTTCCATCAGTCGCAGCAGAAATTTGATCCCATCCCAGAACTCAGATATGGACCTTTAAGTTTGAGAACCCTCGATCAATTACAAGCCAATGAATCAGATTTGTTTGGCAACCTCGTTGCTTTCTGTTGGTTATTAGCCTGCGAACCAATTGTAAGCATCGTGGATTGGAGGTGTGCAGGATTAATCATCTCCATTTAACACCAGAGATGAAATCCATCTGCTTGGCAAAGTTTTGGGGATAAGTTAAAGTTTCTCTGCTCATTCATTGCACTTTGCGGGCAGTATCTCTGCAGAGCAGAATTAGAACACTCAGGGAATAATAGCTGTTCGTTTAACAGCAACACAAAACGTCACGCCGGCCTTTTGAGAATGTCATCGGGTGGAACATTTAATCAGGCTTTCAGTACGCTGCGAGTAGGCTTTCTGTCTCCTCGGGAACACAGGGGCCCCGGGAATATCTATTAGGCTGTTTATAGATTGCGGACTCGCGCTCTGAGTCACATCTCAATCTTTCTAGCTTCTGCTCGCTCCGCCTGCCGCCACTCTGGCTCGCCGGTGTGGGCAGAGAGGGCTGCAATATGCAGTGTCTTTGGGTTTAGCTTTTCTGGAGGGTGAAGAGCAATAACTTAGTCATTGGCGCGAGGAGGTTTGAAACTGGTGCAATTATAGCGAGTGTGAACACAAAGGTTTCTTGGCGTGGTGCTAAAGCAAATTTCTTTGTACTGGCAGTTGGGAGAGGAGGGAAAGGATGGATTTTCATCAGCGGCTGCAGCTTCATAAATGTGTTTATCCCAGTGACTGGAGAGAGGCTGTATAATCTCTCCGCGATGGGAGAGGTGCTCAGATGCCGGATGAAATATTTAGCAGCGGTGCCTACGGGCAGTAAAGTCATAGAGGTGTCGAAAAACAAAGCAATGGAGGAGTAAAAGAAAATGGGATATCGTTTGAGTTAAAGGTGCAGTGTGTTAAAATTTAGCATCATTACTTGGCAAAGACTTAATATACTGCCCACAAAGGTGTTAGTGTGTAATTACTGTAAAATAAAAGCACTTCCTTACTTTTCCTACCCTGAGAGCGGTTGTTTTATATATGCATATAACAAGGGTCCAGTCGCCATCTTGTGCCTGAGTAAGGCAGCCGGTATGTTTTTGGTTGGAAGTTTGCACCATTAACAAAAAAACAAAACACAGAACTGAATGCTAACATCAGATGGTTATTTACTGTCACTGAAATGCGGTGGAATCTTTTCATGCGTATCGGTCATAAATACTGAGCTTACTGAAATTTCTTTCGCCAAGTCATCTTTGGCCCAAGCCCATCACCCATGGTAACTGTTGCTATGCCAGGCAAGCTTTCACTTCCGCCTCATTCACACACCATGGCAACCTGCATTTTTGGTGAAAGATACTCTGAAGGAAATAATTGAATGATGCAAATTACGTATTAATAGCTATGAAATGTCAGAGAGAACAAGGAAGAATGCATTTCAGCGACAGACAAGTGGGAACAAAAACAACATTGAAATCGAAGGCTCAGCTTTCTTTTTGCAGACAAATTTTTAAAAAAAAGTTGATAGCCAACCAGCACTGGTGCTAGACAGCTGGTCAGTATATGCGCTCATTGACAACAACCGCAGACCTTTAATCCTATTCAAGGCCACGGGTGGCCTCAGCTTTATTCCTAAACAAAATATAGAATGAAACCTCCAACTCACCTAACCATTTTTTTTTTATGTCACGGGTAAAAGGCACAGGAGAGAAATGCCTAAATTGCTGCTGTTTATCAACTGCAACTCAGTGTCACAAAGTTTCAGCTGCATCCGATCTGATTTAAAGGAGGAGATTTGGTTTGGGAGTCTCTACGGGGCACAGAATCTCTTTTTCCCTGATCAATTGTGGACTCTGCTGTCACGGTTCAGCGCTGGTACGAGCCATGACAGACGCGTTCTGTCTCCCAGTTTAGAGCCGGCCAGCCCCGGAAAATAAGAGCACCGCCTGCTGGGGAAGCAGAAGAGCAGCAAGGCGGAAGGCAGCATTGCTGACAGTGCTGATATGGCTCACCGGGAGCTTCCTGGTGAGAAAGCCCCAGAGGTCGTACTTTGAGTCTGGCAACCGGAGGAATGGGGAGATGTTTAAAATGCCACGCTGTCGAGACAAATTTGTGTCCTCTGATAGGTTTTGCGAAGTATCTCGATTGGTGACACGTAACCTGTCGCGCCGTTGTCTCCGGCGGCCTCTAATTGGCTGCCTGAACATGGCCCGCTGGATGCCGTTGCCTCATTTTAGTATGTAAAAGACATCCGTCTCGTAGGCTTTGGAACACGTCTAGAAGTGTTCCCCGTGTCTCCGCCGCTCCAGGGAGCAAAGTTAAGGGCATCTTCTCTTTTAACGCTGGAAGGAGAAAATCCTTTGTGGAATAATCCTGGAACGCCCTTTGACCCCACATTTCTTCACAGGGTCGGCCATTAAAAGGCCTCAAGTGAACACATTTGGCTTTGAATCAAACAAGACCAGTTCATTTTACCCATCTTTGTTAGATGAGATCGCGTACAATTACGGAGGGATAAGTGACCCCACCATGACGTCACAGGATGTCTGTGCTATAGTTTGCTTGTTAGACCTCAAGGATTAGGTCAATCAAAAATGGATATGGTCAATTACAGCATTAACGCTATCTGGATGTCAGAAAGTGATGTCACAGCGCCCCCTGTGTTTTGCTGTGCAGTGCCTTGGTTACTGTTAATCATGCTAATACATGTGAGTCTCCTCTTACTGCTTGCCTTCAGAACCATCACAACAGCCAACACGTGACGCTGAAATTAAATGAACTGTATTCTGTGTATTGTACTTCATCACTCAGCATTGTCCATCTTAATAGTGGAGCTCAGTGCCCATTGGAGGTTGAATGTCGCTACACCGGGCTCGCATGTTGCCATTTTGTTTGACAATGTTTGAAGACTTTCCACCCAGGACTGGCGCCGGGTTTTAAAACCTTGGCTACAAAAGCGGCTTAAATCGCTTATTATCAAAAAGAAACTGACCCACCATGCAGGTAATCCCAGCGACGGAGAGGATCTTTGCAGAGAGTAGTGCAGTCCTAGAAGAAAGGCTGTGCATAAGTATGACGATAAAATTGAAGCGGTGGAGACATCTTAACTTCGAGACTTCCCTCTTATTGCATCCTCTGGCTTATTTTGAATTTTCTTACTGACAGGCTCTGGCAGATTTATGTGATGGACACATGTCCAGTATTTTTGTGAAAACAGGGGTTCTCAGCAGAGTTTCACCCATTCGTCTTTCTCATAAACACCCCCCGGCTGTAGGGCGGCTATTGAGAAACAGGGTTGTGAGGCTTTCTGGTGATGACGCCGTCCTCTCATCATCGGTTGACCACGAGCCCAGCACTGTCAGTGTGCTTGTTCCGTTGGTTGATGGTGCTTAACTTGTCTGAAATATCTTGTAAGTGTACAGGATTTTGTCACTGAAGAGCTGTAGCTGAAGCAAAAAATCGTAGCAGGGAAAAATGCTGCTGTTGCACAAACCAGCAAACTAGAGGACACAGATTGTATCTTTAATTCATGATAGCAAATCGGATTGAAAATGATATGAATAGTTGTTGTGTTTGATTGCTGGCTTTAGTCCAGGAGACTGAACCTTGCAGGCTGAGGATCTTCAGTAGTCTTTATTTTTCTTTCACAGAAAACTTTTTAACTGGTTTCTTTTTATTTACAGGTTCAGTTCTTTATTCATTAAATACAAAAACAGTCGGCCAAGTGTTGCTCACTGTTACTGGTCCAAGATCACTGGCGCCAAAGAGAATGCAGGTTTCTTGTGGGAAGTAAAGTGGAAAGAAAGCCAAAGATTATCATTAACCAACCTCTCTCCATGTGTGGTTCCTGTTTTCACAAATGTTTTCAGGCTGCCACTATCTTGCACCTCCAAAGAGATCAAATAGTCTCAATTCTTCTTCTTCTACCGCTTATCCGGGGTCAGGTCGCGGGGGCAGCAGCCTTAGCAGAGATGCCCAGACCTCCCCGGCCCCAGTCACCTCCTCCAGCTCATCCGGTAGGACCCCAAGGCGTTCCCAGGCTAGTCTCAATTCTTTTGCTCTTTTTACTATCAGGTTGCTACTGAGTTCTTACGATAGCCATTTTAAATAAGTTCCTTTATTTTTGTTTTTTGCAATCTTTCATTGGTATTTTTTTCTTGCTTCTTACATCTTTATTTCCAGAGTTTTGGAGTGTGCATTTTTTTTTATTAGTTTATTTGGTTATTAGTAACGTTTGTCAGTCTGAGTAAAAAAGATCAAACTTTTTCTATCCACACAAAAAATATCAGTGGGGCTGCTATTTTGTTTGTTTGTTTTTGTTTTGTTTTTTTATCCTAGGATGAAATATTCAATATTGAGATGTTACTGCTTTTTTTAAAAAAAAATACACATTTGTTGGAGTCATGGTTGAACATCAAACGCAAAAAAAAAAAAATCTTAAATTGCATATGTTGGGTTTTTTCTTCTTCGTTTTAGATTTAAATAGGAAATCAAGTCCATTTACAGCTTCTGTATCCCTGGTACGTCAATGTGCTGCGCGTTGACTCGGCGACACTTGTGTGTGCGCTTCATTTACTACACAAGACACACCGCCGCGAAACTTGAGTCACTCTATGGTGATCAAAAATGAGGAAAGGGGACATTTTACTGCGCAGTTTTAAAAACAAGTTGCCCGTATGATCCACCAGTTAGTTGTTTATCGCTTAGACACGATGCTTCTTTTTTTCATTTAAGGTTAATTTGCGTTCGTTTTCGCCCGCTCCGAAGAATCGGACCACACCGTACAGCATTAACGGGTGCGCCTCCGCCCAACTTACGGAAATGACGTCACCGCGCTCTAATTCAAAGTTCAGGAAACGAAGACGGCCGTTCGAACGCTGTTGTTGTGACAAGTGGGTTGCTGAGGAAATAAAGAAACCTTTTTTTTATTTCACGTTCTTGTGTAAGTAATAGCTTTTGATCTCATTTAAACTTCTGCTCTCTGTCGTGACGTCACATACATAGTACATATAACCTTTAACCAAGAGTGCGTAACAGTTTTAAGAATTTAAACTTGGCGCAGGCAGTTGACAGTGGTCGTGTTATTTCCTGTAGTCACTCTGCCGACTTTTTTTTTTTTTTTTTAAATGTCAAAACGTATGAGGATATTTAGGAGGAAATCTAAACAACTACTTATGTCTTTCATCGACCAAGCCATCGACTCGGTTAAATATGCTTTCGAAAAACAAAACTAAACAGGACTGCTGAATGTATTTCGTTTGTTTCGTTTTCCTTTACGGGGGTCCAGGTCACCACCTGAACACCATGACATCCAAGGGTGCAAAAGAGACCATCGTCAGCCGCCTGGGGTTCAAGTCGAGCGGCTCTGCCCCCAAGGCTGAGGCCGAGCTGGAGAGAGTCCGGAAGGAGAACGCACACCTGCGGAGGAAGATAGATGAACTGGCCAAACGACACATCAAACCACCCGACTCAGACAAGAGCAAGCTGCTGGAGGTGGGTGGAGGGTTTGCACGGAACGTGGATTACAGGAGGGCAGGGGACTTGGAGCTTTTCTGTGACATGTGGACTTTTAACAGTGCATTGTGTGCAGTGACAGAGGGGGAACTGTTTTTTAGCGACGTGCTTGTGTAAAAAACAACAAGAAATTTATTTATTTATTTATTTATTTATTTAGTTTGATTGATTGATTGATTGCTTGAATGGAAATGAGAGCGGCAAATAAATGTTATTTTTCAAAAATCTTCTTCTTCTTCTTCTTCTTCTTCTTCTTCTTCTTCTTCTTCTTCTTCGTGTGTCCATATATTTAGCATTAGTTGTGTTTCCCGACAGTGTCTCTTATTTTCCATCGAAGTTGAATATTGTTTTCCTGTCTTGATCGTTTCAGAGGATCCTTTCCCTAGAGACGCTGCGGGAGAGAAACAATCAGCAGCTGCTTGTTAAAGAGCAGGAGCTGCAGACAGTGAGACAGCAGCTGACAGCCAGAGGAGGAGAGGTTGGTGCACACAGCCTGCACATCTAGGCTGGGAGAGAACTCCACCGCTAACTAATTCCCGCTCTGAAAACGACCACTGTTCAATCTCACCGTACCGACATTGAATATGCGGCAGGTAGTCCAGCCTGTCAGTCTTTTATCTGGACCTTACCAGAGGAAGTGGGATAATATTGCTGACAGCTGAGTCACAGAAAGGTTGAGGATAGTTGTTGGAACAGGAGTTGTGCAAATTCATAAAATGGGAAAATATTATTATGGTTGCACCACAGCTTTAGAACGAGTTTGATAATAATGCGCTTCAAAATGTGTTTCTGAAGGCAGTGCAGCTACCCTCACCCTGAGCGAGTCGCCAGCTTATCACGAGGCCGACACAGAGAGACGGACAAGCATCCGCACCTCATACACATTATGAAGCATGCACAAAGCCAACGGTCGCTCAGGCATCGGCTGCGACATGAAAGCGTGTTTGTTGTGAGACGCTGCTGCCCTGACCAGTGCAGATAAAGCCACAGGAGAACTCCAGCGTGAAGGCCTCAGCGCCTCCAGGCAGCGCTCTTCTGTCCAGGGGAGTGAAGAGTGAGCGGCGGCCGCGGCTTGTGAGAGCAGAGCCATTTTTCTAGTTTTGTGAGTGTTTGTTACACTTTTAGCATTGTATTGGTGACATGAGCGCTGCTGTCAGGAAGGGGGAAGGCGGCCATCGCGCAGGCATTCCACTGAGCTGTCACCCAAACAGTTACGGGGGTGGGAATGGCTTGTGTTCCGCTCTGACAGCAGGTAAACAAAGTGATGGTTCAACAGGCGACAAGAACACAAAATTGCAGGCTTAGTCATCGTGCACTTGCTGTTCATGCTTGTTTTTTTCTTCAAACAGTGGTCGGGTTTTCTTTTTTCCAGTAACTGCTGCCAGTTGTCTTCTTAAACTAATATAATTTGCTGTATATACATGTAGACGCCGCGACGAAGGAGAAACAATTACACATAACCTGTCACAACCTTCACAGGCATAATACATGTGTGATTTATTTTTCCATTCATGCATTTATGTTCTCGCTGTCTGCCTTAAGCTGCTGTGATATGCAAACTTCCCAGGTGGCGTCTGTAAATTCTTATTGCTGGACATTTCATGAAGAGTCAGAATACACTTAGTCATTTTTAGGATTCCGTTTTTTGTTTTCATTTTTTGCCTAAAATCTGCTTTAAGTGTATGAATTGCCGCACATCACGTCTTGTTTTTTCAGGTTGTAGCATCACTGCAGGCACAGCTGGAGCAGAGGAGGAAGGAGGTTGAGCAGAAGGACCTGCTGTTTCAGAACGTGTCTCAGGAGACGCAGAACTTGAGGAACCAGCTGGACACGGTGTCGACCCGGTGCCGGTCCCTGGAGGCTCAGCTGGCGGTAGGCTGACTGACACCAGCACTGTCACCCGTCCACATTCTTTCTGTATCTGGGAAAGTTTGAAGTGATGTGGTTCAACCAACTGAATCCCATTCTTTTAATATATTTCTGGCTTTCAGTTCTTGGTTTGTTTTGGGATTTTTTTTTTAAAGGCCTTATTTTGCATAGCATGTGCCGCCTTTTAAAAGTCAAAAAGGTCCATCATCGATAATTCAGCTGTGTTAGTTATTCATTACTAGCCCTGGGGTGTTCTAAATAATTTTGGTTTAGTTGGTTGGCATCGAAACTGAAGGAAAAAGTGTTCTGCCTCATCTTTTTAGTGTGCGGAAAAAGTCACAATTTGTTCATTGAATTTATTAGACAAAATCCGCAGAGTGTGGCCTCACCCATTCCTTGCCAGCACATTTATATAGGTCCTTATTAATATAGATCTTCCGTTAGTTGTGAATTATTTGCCATCCATTGTCATTTTTTCTCCCTGAGGCATTTTCCTGCAAAAATTAGAAGAAAATCCAATTTATTGTTTTGTTATTTTTGGCAGGAGTTTGAATTGGTGCTTGTCCAGGTTGTAACTCTGCCTCTCCCTGATGACAGCTGGGGAAAGCATGTCTGAGTGATAGATGGTTGGATACTTCTAGAAGTCTAACAGTTAGTTTGCTTTTCCCCAACATGTAAATAGAGCTGCTTTCGTCACTGGCATGAAGGACAATTGTCTCATGTTGAACATGCAGCTACAGTTATTGCACACCCCACTAGGTGGCACTGTGTGACCTTTGTTTTCCCCCAGCTGCTGACCCTGCCCTCTTTGGAGCATCCTGAGTCTCTCTTGGTTGCTAAACATGACTCGGCTCTCAGATCACAGTCGCGTAAAAACCACATGTGCTGAAAAATGATTCATCTCATCTGTCCAAGGGAGAAAAATGTGGTTGTCGGTCTGCTGGTTCCACTTTGGTAGTTTCCCAGTAGTCTATCTCTTCTCACGGTCTGCCTCCACATAATGTCCCTTCCTGTCTTAGAGGTTTTATATTCTGCAGTATGATAATAATAATTTGTGTCTTTAGCGAGTCTGCTCACCCCTCAAAAATGGAAAGTGCCCCTCTTTTGTTGTTTTTGTTTTCTGAAAGAAAATGGTCCTGGGAAGGGAGTTGGCGCCCTTTGTGACATCACTGCATCCATTTTCCGACGTGTACATTGAACGTGGTGATAGGTTATTAAAGGTGATGCAGGATACCGTCAGAAAGCCTTTCCTTTTTAAAGTGGATTCCGGAGCCTCCTTCTTTTGTTGGCTCCTTATTTTCAGACTGCCGGAGATTCCAAACATATGAGTTGATGAGGCGTTGTTTTAAAACTCAGAGTTTTAGCAGGAGGTTGTAAACAGAGGGCTAAATATGTCGTTTTTCTCAGCATCCTTATGCTGGCGAGTGGAACGTGGATATGTGCCACTTATTGAAACGAAGGTATTTGTTTCCTGAAAACCTTTACAGCTTGCAGCACTATTTTATTTTCTTTCTTTTTTTTTTCTTTTTTTCTTTTTTTTTTTTCTTTTTTTAAGGCTTTACACCGATCATATCGGCTATATCGGATTGGCCGATATTTGGCATTTTTTGAAATGTTCGTGATCGGGCGTCATGTCATAAATCACCGATCCGATCAAAGACGTCATGGTCGTGTTGAAACTTTTTTAATCTGTCTCATTTCCTCCAAAGTAGTTTCACAGCATCGACATGTTTATTTGTTTGTATCCGAGAGCTAATGATTCATGATTCAAAAAAAAATCATTTTCGTCTTCGTGCCTCTTCCTGTTTTGAGTACTGTTGCTATGTGACGGACAATAAAGTTTCTTTGAATCTTCACGACAGCAACATCCATGGGCGACACAAACAAACATGTCGGAGGTGTGGAAGTTTTTCAAAGTGAGAGAAACAGACATAGCACAAGCTATCTGCAATATATGCAACGCTACAGTACCTCGCGGGGGAACGTCGTAAAAAAAAAATTCAACACGACAAATTTAACCAGGCACTTGGAAAAGATACACACGGAGGAGCATCAGTCGAGTTCAAGAAACGCAGCGCGGAGAAAGAAAAAGAAAAGCAAACTCCGAAACGGATGCTAAAGCAAACATCTCAGTCAGATTGGGGCACGGCAAGATTGATACTCAGGAAACAGCACATAAGTATATAAGTACATAAACAAGTAATTTAAATATTGCTCCTCACGTGATCAGATCGGTGATTGGTTTATTTAAACTCACTGATCGGTGATCGGCACAAAAATCGTGATTGTGTAAAGCCTTTTTTTTATTTTCTCTTTAAACTTTAGCTTCACACCGAATCCCACTACAACGTGATGAGGGGAGCCTTGAGAAAGGCGCTGCGAGAAAGACACAGATGCATTTGTTATTTTTGAATCTTTCTTGGTGTTTGTAGGGGGGGGGGGGTCCTTGGCTGTTGTCTCATAAAGGTCACCGCAAAGCTGCAAAAACTTTCTCTGAATAATCATGTTTGTGCGATAGTTTGCATAGAGCGTGCCTCGCTTCTCAAGTCGCTTCTTTCTGCACTCAAGGTTGGAGGAGTGTGAAAGTTAAAAAGCGATAAATAAACATTTGAGGTCGCGCACCATCAGAAAAGCAGCGTTTGGTGCATTTTGCTGCCTTCCGTCCGTCGTCTCGCCTGTTTTCCAGCGACGGCCTCCACGTCCGGAGCCCTCAGCTTAGCTCGCTCGGCATTACTGGAAGTAATCTGGGCCAGCGGACCCTGACCCACCCTTTACCTCGTCGCACGCCACTCAAAGGCTATTTAGCTGAGCTTAGCTCGTAGGACATACGTCTAAATCCATGTGGAAAAAGTTGACGAGCTCAGGCCGCTTGTCTGGCCGCCACGCAGCTCACGGAGCCTTAGCGGGAAGATGATCGTTTTTTTTTGTTTTTTTTTGCCGTAGGACAGGATCAGACGTGTGATCCCGGGGTCACGAGGGCAGTTATGAGATGAATGAACGCTGTCGAGGATATGCGCTGGGTTGTACGGCGAGGAAGCGGCTCAGGGAGGCGCGGCGTCCTCGGCCCAGTCACAGTCAGCGGTCGAAACACAACGCTGTAAAGGCAAAGTTTCTCCAACAAGACACTTTTTTCTTCCGTGTGTGGATGAACTTACAAAAGAACTTTTTGCTTCATCCAGTGTTTGTTGTGCTTCGCATTAATTCCAACAGCCAGTGAGGAGTTCCTGTTGAGCGTCAGCGGTTGTCTGCACCCCTGCTGATGTTTTTTAAAATTTTTAATTTTCCCTTTTAAAAAGCAAAAAGCCAAACAATCTCTTTCTCCCTCCATTCTGGTCAGAATCCGCAGACGACTCCCGCCGATTCAGCCGCGCTACAAGACCAGCTGAGAGATGTAAGTGCAGACGATTGTTCTGTTGGGTTTTTTTTGTTGTGGTTGCTAACATTGAACTCTCTCTCCCTCTCTCTCTCTCTCTCTCTCTCTCTCTCCCTCTCTCTCTCCCTCTCTCTCTCTCTCTCTCTCTCTCTCTCTGTCTCTCTCTCTCTCTCTCACGTCGCCGCCACCAGGCTCTGGAGAAGAACCAGCAGTGGTTGGCGTACGACCAGCAGAGAGAAGCCTACGTGCAGTCGGTGGTGGGCCGCACGCTGGAGCTGGAGCAGCAGTTGGCTCAGGTCAAGCAGCAGCACACCCAGCAAGAGGCCACTTCCGGCGGTGAGCTCCAGGGGGTGCACAAGTTAATTAACCGTGTGAGCAGTGTTTCTGCGATTAAGCACCGGGCTAGAGAAAGGAGTTCTTTTTATTTCATTATTATTATTCACCTGTTTTTATTCAGTGGCTGAAATGTTTTTCGTCTGCTTTTCTGTTTTAAAGGCTGAAAAACTTTTTGCTTGGGTAAAAAAAAAAAAAAAAAAAAGAAGGAATTCAAGACTAGTCCTTGAATTTAGTGGTAGAGAGGATCCATCGACTGTCCACACTGAGAATGCTCCTTGGTGTAAAATATATCATTTATTTAATAAATATCTTAAAGATCAAGTGAGTAAAAATTTTTAAGGAAGCGTACCTGACTGCCGCCAGGTTTCGTATTTAGCGCACTGTCAGGTGGGCTTCCTTAAAGAATGGGACTAGAACTAGGAGCAGGACCCTTATTGCTCTGTGTATATTCTCATATATATATATATATGTATATATGTATATATATATATATATATATATATATATATGTATATGTATATGTATATGTATATGTATATATGTATATATGTATATGTATATATGTATATATGTATATATGTATGTATATATATATATATATGTATATATGTATATATGTATATATGTATATATATATATATATATATATATATATATATATATATATATATATATATATATATATATATATATATATATACATATATATATGAAAACCATTCAAAGGGATAGAAAACCCAAATTGCTTTTATTGTACTGCGAGTATACACTTTTATTTATGTATTTATGGGCAGTATGTTAAGTTCATACCAATATAAAAATCATAAGTCAAGTAAAAATTTACACACTGGACCTTTAAGATTTGCTTCCTTATTGTTTCAGCGAGTTCTACATCATCGGCTGCAGAAAAGGACGTTCATCTGAAGAGCCAGTATGACCAGCTGCTAACGACTGTTCTGAAGGAGCTGGAGAGCAAGAAAGAGGAGCTCGGCAGAACCCAGCAGGAGCTCAGTGCTCAGAAGGAGCAGGTAGCGTCTCAATTGTCCTGCCTCAGCTTCTCTGTGCTTCTCTTTCTCCAGCCACAGTGGTTAAAAAAAAGAGGAGATTTTCCATTTCACCGGTCCATTTTTTGATCTGTTTCCGTCTTGTGCCTCCTGCAGACGGCCAGCGCCCAGGAGGAGCTGCAGGCCCAGAGGGAGCAGGCGGCCAGGCTCCAGGACGAGGCGTCGGCCGTGCGCCGGAGCTGCGAGGAGAAGTGCAGCGAGCTCACGTCCTTCCTGGACAAGTACCAGGAGAAGAGCCGTGAGCTGGAGGAGGCCAGGATGAAGCTGCAGGCCGAGCGACTCGGCAGCAGGTGGAGAACGTCTCCGCTGCGGCCATCACATGCAGTTAAATCTCAATGTTTTCTAAACCCGAGTTACCGGGTTTTGTTTTTTTCACTCAACATCTGCTGCAGGCACGAGGTGAGCGAGGAGAGGAAGGTGTCGTCCGAGCGCACCGAGAGGATGCGGGTGGAGCTGGAGAGCCTGGAGGTCCGACTGGAGGAGGAGAGGAAGAGATCCGCTGATCTTTTACTGCAGGTGGCGTTCACGTCCCAAAAAAATAAATAAAATTGTAGTTTATATTAGGGCTGCACAATAAACAGAAAAGAAGAAAGACTTCTCTGAAAAGTCTGAAACAGAAGTCCAAAATAAGTGGTGAAAATAAAGAAGATGATTGTGACTCATAGACAAAATGAAAAAATAGTCCATAGATTAGTTGACAACAGAAACAATTGTTGGTTGCAGCCTGAGTTTATATCCAGGAGCCTTGGCTGGAATGGTGCCATGCGTTTTGTTTAGTTAACTGTGACGTCTGCAGGTCAACACGCTGCAGAAGTCTCTGCTGAGGCCCAACGAAGACCAGAGGAGGATGGCGGCCCTGGAGCAGCAGGTGACCCCCGACCGAGTCCCTTCACATTGTTGTGACCCGTCAGGCGCGACTGCCAACCAGAAATATTGAGTTAATTGGAAATAAGGACAAGGAGGGCTCAGTTGTTTCACTGACTTGTTTGTTTCTGCAGCCGTTGTTAAGTCTGGCGCAGCGAAAACAGAAATACAAGAAAACCAGCTGTTGTTCCTCAAAGTGCTTGGCTGGTGATAATATTTTGTTGCGTTTATTTATTTTTACTCCGCGTTGAACAGAAAAATCGCGTCCAGCAGCTGCAGGCAGTCATGCTGAGACTTTTCCGTCGTCGTGAAAGAATAATTCATTATTGTGGTTAGCCGTCTGTGTCTGCTCATATTTACAGTAAACAGACTGGACAGTGGCTGCACCGAGCTGCTAATTTTCTTTCTCAGTTAATCGACGATGAAATATTCATTAGCTGCAGTCCTCCCCTTCCCCGCCGGTTCAGCGCCGTCGACTTGCCTGCAGTTCAAAGCGACGCGCGGCGTAAAGAATCTGCGAGTCGAGGAATCTGCAGCGACCCACCTGGCGCGTTTCAAGTTCTCACAGCGATGCTTTTCATCCTCCTCCACCACCTCCTCCTCCTCCTCCTCCTACAGATCCAGCTCTCTGCCAAGGACTTTGAGAATGAAAGGATGGATCGTCAGAGCATGCAGCACCAGCTACACAAGGTGCTGAAGGAGCTCCGCAAGGCCCGGGATCAGATCTCCAAACTGGAGTCTGCTGTGAGTGTGTGTGTGTGTGTTTTTTCTCTCCCCAAGATCACACACTGCCAAAAGTGAACAGAATTTGTTCCACCGACACCGTCGCTCTCTGAATCTTTTGAACACGTCGCACATCGCCCATTGTAACTGCTTTTGCTGTGTTTTCTTACTTTTTTTTTTTTGCTTCAAGGCCTCGTATTCCTCAAAATTCACTTAAAATTCACAGTTAACAAAGATCAGTGTCTTTGAGCGCCAGTGAACTTTTCCTACTGCTGACACTGTGTGCTTGTACAGTGCTGGAAATCAGCTCTTTGTGATGTCACAAAAGAGTGCAGATTCCTCTTCCTGGTGGCCGCACCCCCAACCAGCGGCTGGTTCTGCCCTCTCGTGTCGCCTTGTTGTTTTTTTTCAACCCCTAGAAAACTTGTGAAAGATCCAACAAAGCCTCAGTTTTAGCAGGGAGCTGTTAACAGAGGGCTAAACCTGCTGTGTTATTGGCAACTTGAATTTATGTGAGAAGACGTGCAGGACAGAAAACAGCGTCTTACAATAAACGACATGTTGACGACGTGGTGAAAACATGTCAATTCCATTCAATTCTACTTTATTGATCACTTGGGTGGCCTCTGTCAGGGAAATTGGCTTTGCAGACACAACACAACACCGTGGGAAAGGTATGAAGTATAAAGTGCAGTATGGTATAAAAAAAACTATAAAAATATAATGTTAAAAATTAAAATTGGAAATGGGTAAAATGCAATAAAAGATAGTAATGTACACACCAGGCAGACAATTGCACATCCAGTATCGGTAAATAAGTGCTAGAGCGCGACAGTGCTGCAGTTGCATGCCTTCTCACCTGTGCGGAGCTGCTTAACAGGGGTTCAAGAGTTTGATCATTTATGGAGGTTTTTTTTTTTTTTTATGCACATGAAAATATAAAATAAAAAATCTCCATCGTATGTCTGCGATCCTCCAGAAACAGCCGAGCAGCCGTTTCTCAGAGCCCACCTCCTACAGCAGCCTGGAGCTGGAGCGCCTGGCCGTCAGCGACTCTCCCTCCAAGGTGGGCAGCCTGCTGGACGAGAGCTTCCTGGAGTGCCCCCGCTGTCAGGCCTCCTACCCCACCAGCCGCCACAGGGAGCTGCTGGCGCACATCGACTTCTGCCTGGCCTGAAGCACAGTGAGCACTGCGGCAGGCCTCTGAGCCAATCAGACGGCTCGGTGGAACTCTGAAGTAGAGATTCCTTTTTTTGTTCTTCTTTTTTTTTTACGTCTCATTCGTTTTCCGACACGCATTACATCTTCCACGCTGAAGGCGTCAGCATGCCGGGTCACAGTAGTCAATCGTGAAAATTTTGCCAAATTTATTTATTTATGAATTTTTTGTGAATCATGACAAAGGAACGGGTCAGTAACGAGTCTGTTCCGAGCCGCAGAAGGTGAGTCAACCTTATTGATCAATCTGACAAACTCGTTGTTTTGTTTTGTTTTTTTTCCTCGGCCTGATTAAAATGCAAATGGGCTGAAGCTCGGCGCACTGTCATCTGATTGATGCGCCACCCATGCTGTCACAATAATCACTGGAATTAACAAAAAAAAAAAAGCGCCGTTCCTCCAGTGAGGATGCGTGATGAATGCGCTTCTCTGTCACTCGGGCGCATTGCCTCCCATCTGTTGTTGTCTTCACTCCAGCAGAGATTCAAATATCTCCTGTTTCTTCTGCCTCAAACGGGGGCCAAGCGGCTGTATTATCATAGTCCTTTGATGGCACGCAAATGCAATTTTAACTTTTTATATGAACATGGAAACCAAGGGATGTCGACTGCGTATTGTGTCCAAATAACCTTAAAAAAAAATGTTTTAAAGTTTTTTTCGTACAGAATATATTTGGCTTGAGTTGTGTGGCGTTTTTTTTTTTTGTTGTTTTTTTTGTTCTCTTCGAGAGAGATTTGAACAAAGACTGAGCCCATCGATTCTGACTAAACACCCTTCATACTCCTGCCGTTTCTTTTTGCTTTGCAGAATAATTAGCATAGCATGTTTGTTTTCCTATTTTCATAAAGCTCTTTGAGAAGTCTCTCTTTTTTGTTTTGCGTGTCTGTGTGTGATAAGACTATTTATTCTTGGTTCTGTTTTTGAAAATACGTGAGCTGCAGTGTATTTTAAATCAAAAGTTTTTATTTCTCTTGGTTGTTATTGTTGTTTCCCTGCATTTCTGATCCTTTTTGTGTATAATCGCGGGCCATGACTTTATTGTGCTTCGGATAACGGTTAAAGAACGTGTGGTCTGTGCGCCACACTGCTCTCCCACTCACACACACACAGCGGTTGGTTTTGTATTTTCCTCGGTGTCTATTGTATTGAAGGTTTTTAATTTGAGGATGATGCTGTGGGGAGCGTATTTATATCTTATCTACATATTTGGGCAAATCCTGCTTTTTTTCTTCATCCTACTTCACTTCCTGCGGGCTCGTGTGACCTGACGAGGCATCGCAGCGTCACCCCGGGCGAACTCCTCACCCAGCATCAAGCACGCCGCTTGATTTGACCCAAACGTAATGAGTCCTGAAACAGGTTCCTTCCTGGGACTTAATCAGTCACATGGTGCCGGGGCCGCCTCCTCCTCCTCCTCCTTCATCCCCAGCCCGCTGTGGCTCACTCCACTTCCACCTTGACTTGTCAAGGCCGGGGGAGGAGCAGGAGGGGGGGAATGAGATTGCGAGAGTTAATTCCGTGTACTAAACTATTTACGGCAGGGAATTAGCAAAGTGCCTCTGGCCAGAGGAAACGGGGTTAAGGTGCCTTTATTCCTGCAGCCGCCGTAATGTGGCCAGTTGGACTGGAAGCCAGACGGACACTGCGCTGGTTTACTCTCAGCCTGTCACTTCTTAATCTGGGGACTGGGGGACTGTGGTGGGGGGGGGGGGAATCGCCAGCCGTTGGGACTGGTGGTTTTGTGTTTTTGTTTTTTTTGTGTGTTTTTTGTTTGTTTGTTTTTAATTGAAATGATGTCTTGCCCTGTGCCCTGCGATGAACTGGCGACTTGTCCAGGGTGTCACCCTACCTTCGCCCTAAGACAGCTGGGATAGGCTCCAGCAGACCCCCGTGACCCTGAATAGGAATAAGCGGGTATAGCAGATGGATGGATGGATGGATGTCTTGCCAAAGTTTTGAGTTTTGTCTCTTTTTCTTTTTGTTTACGCACTGTACTGTCCAAAATGTGCAATAAAGATTTAAAACCCAATGTGTGTGTTGCATTCTCAGTGTTTTATTCAATTAATTATATTATTAGCAATGATTTTAAATATTAAGATATAAATTATACAAACCTCAATTAAAAGTTTGGAAAATGCAGCCGTAAGTTTAAAAAAAGGCGGTGAGGTGGGATTTTTGTCACGCTGTCTTCAGGTGGTGATACACAGCAGGTGGTGAGTTCAGTGTCCGCTGGAAGGCGTTCACTTCGCTTTGAAATGAGCAGATGTGCCGTTGTCTCTTCCTGGTCTTTTTAATCAATTCTGTGTTATGCCGCAAGTTTTTATCCACTAATTGATTCTTAGCTTAATCTCCAAAGTAACAAGGTGCTCGTGTTGGAAATTTGCGAGTCTTTATAATCCCTCCCATCACAGCATCAGCTGTGAACGATGAAACCGCTGGGCTGCGGAAACATTGACTGTTATTTACGACGGTGCAGATATTTTACATTCATTGTTTTAACAAAATGCGACGCTTAAAAAGGAAAGCGAGGCAACAGATCTTTTACTGATGGACATTAATGTGCGGACAGCTCCCAGTGGTTGTTGTGGTATTTTAAAACCTGCAGTCTCATGGGATCCTTCTGTCTTATGCAGAAGCATCATAAAGGGATTATAAACTATAGTCTGTAGCAAATCAAAACGGCTGAAGTCTTTATTCCCAGTGAAGGCCCCAAGTCTCATATTATCCACTGTAAACTTATAAAACCAGCTGCTCATGTACCAGTCTGTGAGTTCATACAGCAGAAAAGATGATTTGTGTTATGGTACTTAAAAAAAATAATAATTGAATGCAACCCATGCGTTATGTAATAGATGGTCAACACACTGCGTTTGCAGCATGTGAAGGGCGAGAACAAGGAGGTCAATTTCCTACTGTTGTTTTTCTGTAGTTTATTTGAAATGATAGAATTAAAGCACACAATTTCATACTTTCTATTAGTATACATATTTATATGTAAACATTTGGATCAGTAGATAAATACTTGGTATACTGGGTTTTAATAACATTGTATTAAAGTGTTAATTGGGAAGTCATAAGCTTAAATAACTAAACAAAACAGACCCATATTGCAGACCAGTCAGTCTGGATTCATCATTTACTGGGAGAAGAGAACAACGGCTTTATTGGGGCTGTGAGTGTTTCACTGTGAAAGTAAAGTTGCCAGCTTGTCACTGTGAAGGCCGTTGCTGAGGTCACTTTCACCTGAGGGACAATTTCACAACTGCTCCCCTACTCCCCAAAAAGTTTTGGCAGGTTAGTTTACATAGTGGAAGCAGGAGGATCAAAGTCAGTGACAACCACATGACAAGTGTTTAGGATAAAACGTTTGAAAGCCCTAATTTGCACACTCAGGGAGGTGGCGTCAAACCGGCGAATCTCCTCTTCTTTTTTCTTTTTAAATGAGTGGTCTTGTCTTCTGGTCTGCGGTTTATTGTCAAAAAAGACAGAAAAGAAAAACTGTGCTACTGCTGCAGCTGCTGCTTTTGCAAAATGAGATAAAGACGGTGGAGCTGAGACAGTTCTGGAGGGTTGACGTGTCTCAATGGTGGAGGCGCCTTTCAGGAAAAAAAGACTTTTCTATGGTGCGGCCAGATCAACTCGCAGCACAAAAACCTGCACACAGACACACACAAAAAAGATTTGCATCAGTTGCGAAAGGAGTCGCATCGACGGCACTGTTTGACTTGATATGTCAACAGAGGGTTCGTTCTGGGATCACGGGGATGCACACACATCGGTTGGGGTCAATCATTCACTCTGTTGCAAAACGCCTCGATGACGCCACACTCACCGTTGTGCTCCACGCGTCTGTACTTGTTGGTCAGGCAGATGTGCGCCTTCTTCTCGCTCACCACCGCCATGTCCTCGTGCCTCAGGCCGCCGGCGTGGCGGGAGAAGATGAAGGAGTAGTTGTCGGCGCATGTGCCGTCCTCGGCCACCAGCCTGCACGAGTAGTGCACGGCGTAGTTGTCGTAGTCGGTGTCGATGACCCAGTGGATGTCATCTGTGGGGCAGAACGTTTAATTTGACTTTATTTACTTTCTTTGGTTTGTGGGAACGCGTTTTCCCTTATTCTTCAGAAGCGCTTTATACCACTGTTAGCAATTCCTTCAGGTGACTCTAATTGACTGGCTCGAAAACAGATCTAGCTTGAAAAGTCCCTGATTGCTTAAAGGCCCTAGTGTGTTCGGTCTAGCTACCAAGAAAGACTATTGCAAATGATGTTTAGGGCTTTTTTTTCACACAGACACGGTGGAAAAGTTTCCCATGATTCCCAGCAAGTCAACAGCTGATAAGGCAGGACGGGGGACAGAGGGCTACAGTGTGGGCTGGAGTTGGCACAGAAACAGGAGTCACAGTCGATGATTCAATCAAGTTGTCTTCAGCTTAGGAGGAAAGTCGGCAAACCCCTTGATTGACGGAGCCGACTCTCCTCCTGAAATTTGGCCCCGACCCGACTCACCTCCGGTCTGCAAGTAGGAGGCCACCCCCCAGTACTGCATCCTGAACTTGGCAGGGTTGTCGGTGTCCATGAAAGTGGCGTACATCTGAGCGCACATTTCCCAGTTGCTGTAAGTAGAAAGAGAGCGCAACGACGGTGAGACGACATCCACTACTTTACACACACAAACAAACAGAGGAGCTGTGAAGTTAAGTCAAAGTCCTCGTTACTCACTTGAGGATGATGACTCTGCCGATGGCGGAAGCTTGCATGGTCCCGTCCTCGCTGACGTTGAAGTTGGCCACGATGTTGTCAAGTAAGAACAAACCTTCGGGATCCTTTTTTCCCACAGCGTACCATGTACCTGCGTACTGTGACGGAGGTGGAGTTGAGGAAATGTTAAATTTCCAACCAAGATATACCTGACCCGAGTCAAGATGAGCGATGTATCGCAGTGAGCGAGAGTCTGACTCAGAGCCTCGCTCTGGAACTCACCCTGTGCCTGTCAAAGTTCTCCTTGACCTGGATGTTTTGCACCTGGCAGTCCTGAGCCAAGGTGAAAGCCAGAAGGCAGAAGGTCACAGCGTAGCGCAACATACTAGATTGGAGGAGGGAGAGAAGGAAGAATCACAAAAAAGCCAAGTTAGGAGTCGAGCGGAGGAATGGACGGAGAGAGAGGGACAATTCCACCCCATCCGTTAGTGTAATATACTTTGAATATTCCCCAAATGACAAAATAATTGGAGGGGAGAAACAGTAAAATCCAAGTATATGCAAATAATGAGGAGGTGAAAGCCACCAGCGTGGTGTGCGTACCTGGTCAGCGAGGTGCGGGCGGCTCGGAGATCCTCGGCCTTCCTCCGCGCTCAGCTTCTTATATGGTTGAGTGACGTTGCATAATGACGCCCGGCGACCTGAGCCCCCCTCCGCCCCCCCGTCCAAAGCGGTCGACGTTGGACAAACACTTTACGTAACTGCAGCCCGCCGCCCCCCGGTCCTATTGATTGGTGCAATTTGGACATTTGGCCTCCAGTGCCTCCATATCACCACCAGCACCAACACCTCCACCATCTCCTCCTGGTCCTGTTAATATAACGCATCTCTGTTGCACATGTTGATTCAAGTCAAACATCTGCAGGGTTGTCAGCTGCCATTTTGAAAAGAGCCGTGTGAAGAAAACTTTTCAGTGCAACACAGAAAGTGTTTTCACGCGTGTACTCCCCCACGCACTTCTTTAACGTTGGGTTTTTCTCCCTTTCATCCAGTTGTTATACCAGAGTTGTGTGTTTGCAGTGATGCGGACAAAGTTCTCAGGTCGAACAGCAAAAAACAAATCAATGTTAAAGAGATAATAGTTTGACCTTAGCGAGTGGGAGGTTCGGGCTCGGCCAAGGGTGACGTAATCACCATATTGCTGTTATTCAAGTCAGTGATTTGGGATCATGTTATTTAATACGTGTTGATAGAAAACAAAACACAACCCATTTCCCAAAATGGAGATGTTTGGTTTTGTAGGTTAGTGTCACTCTGTCGTTGTTGTTGTTTGCCTGCATAGTGTCTGTGCAGTGCACCCCAATTTACACAGAGTAAAACAGGTTTTTAAAACTAGTTTGGGTTACCGTCGCCCATTATCTGATCTTATCTGATCTTTTCTGTTGTTTTTCCCCAAGATCGTGTCGCCAGGCTGGTCTGAAAGAAAGATCAATGACACTGTAGCTTGCATAACCTTAGTGCCGGCTGCTCAAAAACAGCCCAGCCAGTGATTTCAATGATACCCAACATGCTGCCTAGTTTTGTGTTGGCAAACCTTGATACAACAGTTGTCTACCACTAGAACTTTCATTTCAGCTTATTATTTTGCCACCCTGTTTTTGCAGGATAATAACCAGAAACATGCACGGTACTGAGAGGAATTTGTTCTTGTTAGACTGTTACATTGTTGTTCGATGTTGAATGTGACGTCATTGTCTAGACAAGCAGGTATCACACATAAATGGTTTTAGTTTTAGCCGCCGCGGTCAACTCGAGACGTGCTTGTTGTTGCTGATGGCTCAATTTACCAATACACAGTCAAAGTTCAAAGACACGTTCTGAAAACATAAAGGACTTAGGATGCACACATGAAAGTTGAGGGGTAGGCAGACGATTTTTAAATCTGGTGTTAAAGTAATCAGATTAAACAAACAACCGGCTTAAAATTGCATCGTGTGAACACTCATTCCGATTAGATTGCGCCAATCCCATTGAATTTCTCATTGGAGGCGGTGTAAGTTTGTTTTCGAGCCGATCAGAGTCCATGTAAACACCACATCGGCTCGCTTCCCAGTATTGGAGCTTTGTGCACGTGTCTGACATGTAACATTATTATGACATCATATCATAACGTTATGATGGTGCCACTTTGCGGATGGAGATAATCGTCTCTTCCTGCTAATATTGTTTAGAGAAGCAGAATGTTTCTTTGGTGGCACAGTTTGATTAGGAAATGCGAAAAGAAGCGCAGCCAGCGAGGTTCGTCTCGCGAACAAGACCCAAGCTCCGCTGCACGTGAGATCTTGTCATCAGCTGATCATCAACATAAAAAAGGGACCATGAAAACACGCTTAATGTCAACAATTCATCAAGGCCAATGACACCTGGCATTCCGACATTCCGAGATAGTGGCCTTCATTGGGACACACAGTGCATGGCTGGAGGAGTCACATGATTCATATCTCATCACTTCTTACAAATGTTTTCTCAATGTGGGCTGACTCGGGTTTGAGAGACTGGCTACTTTCTATGCAATTAAAAGCTGAACGCCAACAAATTTGAACATTTAAAATCTGGCTTAAGTGGAAACATTTTTTAAATATATATTTCATTCCAGCAGGTGTTGCGTTTAAAATCGAAATCCAGCGCATTTTCCCTGTTCTGTAAATTCTTAAAAAATGAAGCGTTAAAGAAGCCTCACCAGCCTCTACTTGGATAAAGAGGCTTGCAAGCGGCTCTTCTGTCTCTGCACATCCAACGCGGGCTTCCCCCACTTTACGAAAAATGCGCTGCTCCACTTTATTTGTGACACCACACATCCTCGCTGCGTTGCAGGGCCTGTCCTCCCTTGAAAGGCTTGCCCTAATCCCCGCAGCAGAAAATAGCGGGGAACTCATTGTCTTGCCAGGCAGACAGTGCCACTCTGTTAATAATAGCCGGCCCTCTTTGTTTAGGTCCTTGTTCCCAGACATCCAAGTCTCTCTAATTGGACAATTTCCAGTTACAGGACTGATACCTCCACCATGACGGCGATTCATTAGAGCACACGGGGAGACAAGACACACACACACACACACACACACACACACACAGTGGCTGAAAGTTTTCTGGGACTCTGGGATAAAGTGAAGGCGTCGTGGTGCCAGTTTGGCACATAAGGTTATTTGTGGGTGGTAAAGAGGCGGGAAAATGTTTTTCTTCTAACTTCACACCTGAGCAACTCGCAACTTCACTGGCAGGGAAGAGCCTCACCTCGGGCTCCCGCAGAGATTAGGTGGTTGTCTCGCAAGGTGTGGAGAATCTTCTGAGAGACATCCGAGCCAATGAGTCGGTTTCTCTGTTGTTGCCCCCCCCCCATCCCTCCTCCCCAACCAGGTGTTCTGATCCCATTCCTTCGTCATTCCACCTGACAGCTCTCCCTCTCTCTTTCACTGTCTCCCTCTCTCTTTCACTCTCCCTCCCTCTCCACTTCCCCCCTCAGGTGAGGATTGCCCAAAATGATCAGCGTTGGGATTTGCGGGTTAAGGACGCTTAGAGCAGGGCTTTTAATGTCATGACGTCACATTAATTAGCGGCAACTTTGATCCGTTCAGCTCCTAAGCCGCACTCCTGTTCCCGGGATGCTGGGATCGAGTCAGTGACTCCCACGGGGACCCGCGCAGGAGGATGCAAGTCGGCGCGAGCCGGTGCCACTGACCCGCCGAGGCCACCGCGCATCCACCGCTGCAGCGTCCGCCGGTTGTTTTTGTGGTGCGCTTCACTGTGATGCTTTTGCGCTCATCGAGAAAATCGTAAAAAAAAAACTAAAAGAACGCGTGTAGCTGCAAACCATCCGACTTGGCCATGGCAGACCAGGGCAGCGTGGAGAAATACCTGGAGAACAACCCGCAGTTCGCCAAAGACTACTTCGACAAGAAGATACGCGCCGAGGCCCTGTCTGCCGCCTTTAGCGCGCCCGTGGACGTCAAGGATGCCGCCTCGTTCAAGGACATCAACTCGGTGCAGGAGGCCGCCGTGGTGTTCGAGCTGGTGCAGGAGCTGCAGACGCAGGGCGACATGGAGAAGTCCCTGCACAAGGTGCTGCAGCGGATCGCCCTCATCATCCAGGCCGACCGGATCAGCTACTACGCGTCCCGGGGCCGGAACGGCACGCCGGAGCTCGCCACCTGCCTCTTCGACGTGACGCCCACGTCCAAGTACGAGGCCAACCTGGTGCACCCGCAGACCGAGATCGTGTTCCCGCTCGAGATGGGAGTGGTCGGCTTCACGGCGCAGTCCAAAAAGCCGCAGAACGTCCCTGATGTCGCTGCGGTGAGATGTTTTTTCTCTTCTTTTTTTTTTTTTGTGTGCAAGAAATGTTGTGTTGTGTTGCATGTATTTGTGCGCCTGCCTGACAGCACATTTTATCCTCCCTGTGCACCGTGGATGTCACGGTAATGGTTTTAAACAAGTGGGAAATTAGGGAAAGTTTCCTCTGAAATGATCACTTTAGAACTTCAGGAACAGAACATCCCAGAATAGAGAATATGAATAGATTTTTTTTTTTTTCTGATTCAATTCAGGACTTGTAAGCCTATCATTGGAATTAACACGATAACATCAAGTGTAGCCGGTAATGAAATATTGATCCAGCCCATAATGATGCCTGTGTCATCTTTGCACTTGGTGGATCTCTTAAAGTGAGAACACACCATCATCTGGAAGGGAGTTCAGGAGATGCTTGGCTGCACAAAATCATTCTGAAATAATCTCTCTTCCCTCTTCTGAAGTTTAACAAGGAGATTTCTGTTAAACTGCTGCCGTGACAATGAGAGCACATTTTCTTTTACAATCTTGTTATCTTGCATTAAGTGTGCCCAGCGATTGAACTAAAAATCCAGTCTGTCCGTATGGCAACCACCTTTAAAGCCACAATGAAAATGTTTGTCGTGTGAATGTCCACCGCCGCTTGACGTGACTTTTGTGTTTTCCTCTCTCTCCCTCCAAATAGAACAAGAAATTCTCTGACTTTGTGGACAAACAGACCGGATACAAGACAAAGTGCATGCTCACGTTTCCCGTGATGGCTGACAAAGAGTGCCTTGGGGTCGTCATGGCACTGAACAAAATCGGAGCGGACTCGTTCACCGCAGAGGACGAGAAGGTAAAGTTTGCAGCCCCTGTTATCCGCGGTGATTTGCTGAGCTGGACCCTGACACTTGGCTGACACGGACCCGGCCTTATAAATAGAGCTTAAATCTGCTCATTACAGGATCATTAAGTCTTTGGGGGAACTAAGCAGCTAAAACAGGGCAGAATTTAATAGAATTCAATCTTAAAATGTATCGCCGCTGCTGTTTGAATGTGTCTGTTCTCTGTCTGCAAAATACACATATTATTAATGTTATTATTGATTACAAGTCTTAAGTTATCGAAAAAGCAGAGTGAAGCATAAATACACTAAAGAAGAAAACGACCACGTGAAATGAGGTTGTCAGAGGTTGTTTGTCCGGTTCTTGTCATCATTTTGAATATCTGCTCAGATAATCCAGACTTTTTTTTCTTTTCTTTTTTTCTTTTCTGTTTTATTAAAATCCAAACTTGACCATGTCAGGGAAACTCACTCTTTTTTTGTGGCCAAGTGTGATGCGGTGCACTGACCAAACTCTCCGACGTCTCCTCCTCAGCTCTTCCACAAGTACATGAACTTTGCCCAAGTCGTCACGCTGCAGCATTACACAAACTACATGTACAACGTGGAGTCCAGAAGGAGTCAGGTAGACCTCCACCACCCTTCACTCCACCCCACCCAGCCGACCCCCTCCGGCTCACTCAACCCCTTTCTCTCTTTCTCCCCTGCTGCTCAGGTGCTTCTCTGGTCGGCCAGTAAAGTCTTTGAGGAGCTGACTGACATCGAGCGACAGTTCCACAAGGCGCTCTACACCGTGAGGATCTACCTGAACTGCGAGCGATACTCAGTGGGCCTGCTGGACATGACCAAAGAGAAGGTTGGTTGTGGAGAAATGCGCCCCTTTGAGTCGGTATGAGCCCTTCGCGCTGTCGTTGGATTTGTCGCTTCACTCTTCTTTTCTCTCACCTCCCATCGATAGGAATTCTACGACGAGTGGCCGGTGAAACTGGGAGATGTGGAACCCTACAAAGGACCTAAAACACCGGATGGCAGGGTACCAATCTTTTTATTCCTCCCACGTTCCCGAACGCCACACGCGCATCATCCGTGATGTCTGACCGGCTTCTCTCTTCTTTTTCCAAACAGGAAATCATTTTTTACAAGATCATCGACTACCTCCTGGAAGGGAAAGAGGAAATCAAAGTCATACCGTAAGCGGCGCTGCCAGCGACTCTTCATCCGACAGCAACTTTTAAAGTCGCAGCGGCGGTTTGGTGACACCTGCATCTGTTTGTTTCTGTTTCAGGGGTCCGCCCCCTGATCACTGGGCTCTCGTCAGCGGGCTGCCAACCTACGTCGCAGAAAATGGCTTTGTAAGTCTGCCACAGAGCCGCTCGGCATGATGGGTATTGGCTCCGCATGACAAGTGTTCACTTCTCGGCAAACTCAGGCTGAGATGTTTGCAAAAACAGTGTTGTGAATCAGTGCCGAACTGTTGTTCAAATTGCAACTGGCTCACAGCAGAGAACTTTTCATTTTAACAGCGGTGTGTCATTTAAAAAGTCAAACTTAAACCTTTGTCATGTGTCCACCTGCAGATTTGCAACATGATGAATGTGGCTGCAGATGAGTACTTCGCTTTCCAGGTGAGATGTTGGCAAAACTGCGGCCTGATTTTATGTTTTTTTGTTGCCTTTTTTTATTTCTCAATGTGTTGCACACGTGAATGTGCAAAGCACTTTGAAACGCCTCTGGATGGGCTTTATAAATATAAGATGATTGATTGATTGATTGATTGATTGATTGCATCATGATACCCCACAGGCAAGCAACTGTTGCTACTGTAAAGAAGAAGACACTTAGACAACTTATTTGGCCATACAAATGCGCCAAACAAGCAAATAGGACATGCATTAATCATGATGAAAACATTTGATCATAAATGCTGTTGTATTAGCATGTTGAAGCAAACTATACATATATAAATGTTTTTTTTTTTTGTTTGCTTTATTTTTTTTACTTCATTCAACTTATTAAATTATTCATGGAAGTGGTTTTTAATCTAGACGTGCACATACGCTGTGTCTCCTCCCTGTAGAAAGAGGCCGTGGACGAGACGGGCTTCTTAATCAAGAACGTCCTGTCGCTGCCCATCGTCAACAAGAAGGAAGAAATTGTGGGCGTGGCCACCTTCTTCAACAGGAAAGACGGCAAGCCTTTCGACGAGCACGATGAGCAGATCACTGAGGTCAGCAGCTTGTCCACCGGCCGCGTCTCAGGGTGACGCCAGGGTTTCCCTACCTTGAACAGCACAGTTTGGAAATCTTCAAACTTCAAACTGAGAACATCACTGACAACAGACTTCTTAAAAAAGCACTTTTCCAGACTGGAAGGTTTTCTTTTGTTTTTTTGTCTTCTGGGCACACAACCAAAGTAATGTCATTTTTTCCCCAGACAAGCTGGGGGTGCTGTGGCTATCACACTCCCTGTTCTAAGTGAATAAATGGTCAAACTTGTAAGCTATTATTTTTATTAAGGTTTAAAAAAAATCCCATATAGATCGCAAATGTTTTTCTGCCATGAAAATCCTTGGAGGTACGTAGTTCAACTCCATATCTGTTGTTCAAGTTCTCTCTCTCTCTCTCTCTCTCTCTCTCTCTCTCTCTCTCTCTCTCTCTCTCTCTCTCTCTCCTCTCTCTCTCTCTCTCTCTCTCTCCCTCCCTCTTTCCCACCCACTCCAGGCCCTGACACAGTTCCTGGGCTGGTCGGTGCTGAACTGCGACACCTACGACAGGCTGAACCGGATGGAGTACAGGAAAGATATTGCGCAGGAGATGCTGATGTACCAGACCAGGTGCACCAATGATGAGATGCAGTCCATCCTGGTGGGTAATGGGGGAGATGTGACGGATCAATGAGCATTTTGTGCTGTTGGTTTGTGAAGTATAAAGACACCTAAAGAGATTTTTTTTTTTCTTGGTTTGTTTGTTTCATGACTAGAACACCAAAACCAAGTTTGATGCGGAGCCTGAGGACTGCGATCAGAAGGAGATGTACAAACTATTGGTATGTAGTAGTTTAAACCTGATTATTACAAAAACAAAAAAAACTTGTAAGTTGCCCGCCTGATGATTGGCCTGCGTCTGCTGCACTGTGTTCCCATTTAGAAAGGAACCTGCCCGGCTGCCGACAACGTCAACGGAGAGAACCTCTACCTGTTCTCCTTCAGCGACTTCCCCGTCTCAGAGTTCGACCTCATCAAAGCCGGCATTCGCATGTTCTTTGAGCTCGGAGTGGTGGAGAAGTTCAAGGTCCCGGCGGAGGTCAGTGTGCAAAAACAATTATGTTGAACCTCTGGCAGCTTTGCTTTCTGCAGACGTTGCTTCTGGCCATTCAGCTTGCAGACCTCACTGAGAATTCCAGTATTCCGTTGGCTGTTATCTGAGTCAGAATCAGGACTTTGCATGCAAAAAAACACTGTGTCTTGTGTTTCCAATGCAAATCTTTTCAGATGCTAGTTTTGCTGTGCTAAATGTTTTTTTCTTTTCTGCACCTTGATCTGCGGCTCAGGCGCTGACCAGATGGATGTACACGGTGAGGAAGGGTTACCGCGCCATCACCTACCACAACTGGAGGCACGGCTTCAACGTGGGCCACACCATGTTCTGCCTGCTGCAGGTAACACAACAACGACAACAACAACTGATCCCACTGCTGGTCCTGATGAAGCTCTTGTTCCTTTTGAACACTTGACTTAAATGCTAAAGATTTTTTTTCCCCCCATCCTTTGCGTGCAGACAGGCAGGCTGAGGAAGTACTACTCCGACCTCGATGCCTTTGCCATGGTGGCTGCGGCTTTCTGCCACGACATCGATCACAGAGGCACCAACAACCTCTACCAGACAAAGCAAGTGCAGCCAGAGTGACAAAAAAACCAAACGATTCACACGTCCGCAGCGAACGACCCTCGTCAATTGTACCTCTCCCTGTCACTGTAGGAGCGCGCATCCTCTGGCCAAACTGCACGGCTCGTCCATCATGGAGAGACACCACTTGGAGTACAGCAAGACGCTGATGGGCGAGGAGGTAAGACACGTTGCACATGTTCAGGAGAAACAGAGAGAGAGAGAGAAGAGAGAGAGAAGCTCAGTTTGACTCATGACTGTTTGTTTTTTTCTTCTCCATTTTTCGCAGCAACTCAACATCTTCTGCAACCTCCAGAAGCGCCAGTTTGAGCACGTGCAGCACCTGTTCGACGTGTGCATCATTGCCACCGACCTGGCGCTCTACTTCAAGTAGGTCCCAACTCAGACCGCCACCCCCGCTGCCCCCATATCACCCCGACCCCGCCCTCCAGAGCAGCGGGCCGATCAGTGACCCTCTGTGTTCTCCCCGCGTAGGAAGAGAACCATGTTCCAGAACATCGTCAACGCCACCGAGCCCATGGCGGACGAGAAGGAGGCCATCGCCTATGTGTCCAACAACCCCATTAGGAAGGAGATTGTCATGTATGTCTCTCGTTGCTGCAGAAGCGAAGAGATCATGCGTGTGTCTTTGTCGTGCGAGGACAGCAGGAGCTGTGTCGCATCAGTAACAGGTTGTCTCTCTCTCGCTCCCTCTCTCTCTCTCCCTCTGTCTGTGTCCCTCGCCTAGGGCCATGATGATGACGGGCTGTGACTTGTCAGCTATCACCAAACCCTGGGAGGTGCAGAGCAAGGTGGGTGGCCTTCACAGCCTCGGTGGGCGCAGGCTGAGTGACGAATGTGACTTGAGCCTCGCAGAGATTAAGAGACACAAGAGGGAAACCTGCCAAAAAGAAGCAGTACATTCTGCACCAGATCTTTCATTTTGCTTCTTGTTTATAGGTGGGGGGGGGGTGGGGGGGGATACAAATTCAACAGATATTACAGAAAGCAGTATGTTTAGCCCTCTGTTTACAGCCTTCTGCTTAAATCCGTGTCTTATATTATTTTGGACCTCCCTCAACGAGGAGGTCTCAGTGGGCGGAGGCAACACCAGGCCGATGGATTGGTGGAGCTCACGTACCTCAACAGAGATATCAGCACCATTTGTGACATCACAAAGGGCTGAGATCATTTTTTTTTGGAGCAAATCAGTCCACATATCATTGAAAAAAATGGGTGAAGTGGAATTTTTTTTTTCAATGGGATCTTCAATATTGGAATATTAATCTCGTCCTTTTGTTGAAAACATTGAGGGAAGGAAATAATGTTGCTCCCCCCTAGGTGGCACTGATGGTGGCGGCAGAATTCTGGGAACAAGGAGACTTGGAGAGAAGCGTTTTGGACCAACAGCCAATCGTAAGAGTCCCACCGTCTCTCCTGCATGATGTACTCTTGTTGCTTGTTATTTCATCTCTCTCTCTTTCTCCCTCTCTGCCTCCTCCCTACCCTCCTTTCTCTCTCAGCCCATGATGGACAGAAATTGTGCCGAGCAGCTACCCAAGATGCAGTGCGGTTTCATCGATTTCGTGTGCTCCTTTGTGTACAAGGTAATGAGCCGCTCGTGTATCAATCTCAAGGTTTTTACGGCGTACAAAGAAAGCTGCTTTCCGTCTGCCTGTGTGTCGCCGCAGTTTGGATGAAAAAAGGCAGCAAAGGTCCAACTGAGGGACTGATAATTCAGTCCAGCCTCGGTTGATTATGATTTTAGCAAAGCGGCTTAAGAATTTAGACCGCTTGTGCACCGGTTGAGCTTTTCAAAGGAGCCGTAGTTTGGAGCTCAGCCGAGTCATTAACCTTCTTCCACGGTTCGGGGTGTAATTACTGTTTTTAAGGCAATAACAGTAATTTCCAACAGCACAATAAACACGCTCCTGATTATGTGAAATTAAAAAAAAAAGAAAAAAAACCCTGTTGCTCAGAACTGAGTGAGACTAACACTGACAAAAGATAAATCAGCATGATGCGTCTAATTTACCATGAGAGGTGGAGCAGTGGACGGACTGCAGGATGAGGCAGGATTTTCAAGGATTTTCACACAGTCTCCTGCCTGCCTGAGCCGTTTTTGTCACATAAATCATCTCAGGGTGTACAGAGATTAACTTGTTATGAGAGAACTTGTTGTTGTCTGGGAAAGATGAGAAAGAGAGAGAGAGAGAGAAAAACAGATCCTTGCAGTCATCCAAAATGGTGAGTCAGTGTCGCCTTGATTTCTTCCTCCTAAACAACATTCGCGGTCCTTCTTGTCCTTCCTCCACCAGGAGTTCTCCAGGTTCCACAAGGAGATCCAGCCCATGTTCGACGGCCTGAACAACAACAGGGCCCACTGGAACGAGCTCGCTGAGGTCTACAACGCAAAGATGAAAGCCATTGAGGATGAGAAGAAGAAGCTGGAGGAAGATGAGGCCAGGAAGTGTAAGAAACTGATTATGAATATTTGGCTCGTTGGGGTTGTTGAATGTCGAGAGAGACATACTGCTCACCTGATTCTTGTTTTGTTTCTATTTTATTTCCTCAGCTGGAGATGGAGGGAAATCTAAAACCTGCACCATCTGCTAGGCTCCTTCACTCCGTGCAGCACGGCTGAGATTCCTCCAGGCCGCGTTAGCCTACACCTGCTCCCACGGCCGAGGCTAGGTGGAGCTCAGCTATAGGCTAGCATGGCCTGGTTTGAACCACACCGAGGTAGTTCTCTCTGGTTTAGCCGTCTGCCCACCGCTGCTGCTTTGACTGACTTAGTGACTTAGTCAGTAGTTTTGGTCTGGTCCCAGTGCGGCCTCTCCACCCTCACCCGGATGAAAGTTCGGGCGGGGGAAAAAAACACCGCCGTGAGGTGAGGCGAAATCGGGACAGACTGCAAAAAGGAGTCGACTGAAGCTGCTGAACTTTTCAAAAACTTGACAAAATAAACAAAAAAAGAAAAAAAACAGGACATCTAAGCACAGAGTTGATCATCTCACGTGGTTTGAGACCATAGTTTTGTAGAGTTAAACCCAGTTTAACGGGAGCTTAACTTGGGCACCGCGTGTGCACACACGCCAATGCGACAGCCGTAGGCGGTGTTTCCACTGGCGGTGTAACACTATTGTAGACTGCACAACGCACTTATTTTCTGGCTGCCCCATTTTTTTGTGGCTGCGGCTGATCAAGATGAAGGGCAGAAAGGCAGGGAGACACAAAATAGGACCCGGTTCCGGTTTTTAGCTTTCTGGGGAGAAGCTAGAGTTAGCGTTAGCCGTGGAATGGATTTGTCGATGGCTCGGACACCACGGCGGGCAAATATGTCCTCTTACCTCAAAGAGCACAGGGAAGTCGAACAGGGTATATATTTATTTTAATATGCAATGAATCTATACACACTCATATATGTATGTATTTTTTTTTTGATTCTTTAAGATTTTTGTACTCGAACCGTCTTCTCAGATCTCAGAGTTTAAAGGCGCGGCTGTGAGAAATTATCCTGGAAAACACCTGAAAACTGTTATCCTGTGATCTGGGGGGGCAAAAAATGTATAAAAAGAGATGTATCATAATAACAAAACTTGTTTTTAGAGCAAACCTACAGTTCATGTCATTTCGAAACCTAAAAAAAGATGCAAGAAATAACGCGTGTGATTGCACGCGCTCGTAGTTTGATCCTTAGCGCTTGTTTAAATGTAAATTATGTTTAAAAGTGTAAAGAATATATGTGAGTGATGAAGGCGTTATTGGCGCCGCTCTCCCTTGCGGAGGCCGGAGTCAGTCAGACTCACTCAACCTGTGACGATGAGGCTCAGCAGATTCTGCCTCGTCCTGTAAGAAGATTTGACGGGATTTGATTTGATTGCCAGCCAGCCAGCGTTTGAGGCGCGCACACGGCTCTAGACGTGAAATACCCTTCTTACCGAGGAGGCAAAGCTACCAAAGATTTAGGCGCGCATTTTGGAGTGCAGCAGGTGCGGCTGATACATCAGCGTCGTCTTGTTCCTTTTTGTCTTGGTGCGACAGCGCCATGAGTCAGGCGCTGACTGACTGTGAATCCCCAGATCCCTCCCTCCCCCATCCCTTACCCGCCCACAGGAGCCAAACCCCATCTGCTCAGGCCCACCAGCCCCCCCTACTGTCTGGAAAAACCTCAGCCGTGTCCCTGGCGGCCGCCAAAGGCAAGACTCTCCCCGCTTCCTGTTACACAACAGCATCTCCTCCAATCAACGGCGCATCAATCAAAGGCACCTAATCCAATCAGAGTGGATTTAGGACTACCTGGAATTTCCTTTTCTACCGCTTGAGGTGAAGCGAGGAGACGGAATGGTGCACAAGGACTAAACGGACACCTGAGAGACTTTCTCAGAATTTAGCCACAAATTCACCTTGTTTGTTGCCGCTTCATGACAACCTCGGACTCCAGCTCCAGTTCCCAGATGAAAAACCCACTCTGCTCTGCTTTTGTTTTTTTTTGTGAAATCACAAATAATGGACGGTAGACTTATTTTTTTTCTTTCCACCCCCTACCTCCCAATCAGACTGTCGTTCGGACATTAGAAGAGTATTTGATTCAATGTATGAAAAAAAAAAGACTGCTACTGTATGTATATTCCCAAGAGATGTGCTGTGCATAAGCAAATAAAGAAACTGTAAGGTTGTGTAAGAAAGACGAGAGTGACGTGTCGTCATCACGCATCCACGCTCGACTCGCGTGAATGTTAAACGGAGACGACGGACGGAGCGGTGCTGTGGGAGTGGAACCCAGGGGGGGGGCTTAGCTGCGACAAGACTTGCTCTTAGTGGCGTATCGTGCAGGGATCTTAGAGGCTCCAAAGCTGGATGAGCCTCTGGGGGAAAGAGGATCAGTGGATTGCCTCTGATCCCGGCCCGATACGCCGTTTGTCTGGCCGCGTAGTCCGTCTCCAGGCTTCCTGTTTGCAGGGAAGCACGAAAGATTGCGAGGCGTTTTGTCACTTTTGACGAGGGAGCACAGAAGTAGAGGAAGGAGAAGAAGCCTCTATCATCCGTCGAGCCTTCCACCCCCACACCCCACCCCACACACACAAACCACGTCAGCGGCAATTCAGTTGATTCTCTGAGCAGCCAGGGGCGAGCGAGGCCAAGGCGGCGGCTCACTTCTTACCACCTTGTTTCGCGTCTCTGTCGACCGTTGTGAACTCTCAAGGATGACGTTTTTCTCTGTAAAGCCTATTTGCTGCTTGTGCGTGAGACGCTGTGAGAAAGCCGATCACGGCTCTGTGCGCTGAAGTGACTCAGGTATCTCAGTCGCAGCAGCAAGGGAGAGTGCTTTCAATTCAAACTGGCACTTTAATACTTTTATTATTATTATTTGTACATGGCTTTACTCACCCTTTTTTTTTTTTTTGCATCATCATTAGAAAGAAAAAATATTTGACAGCAGAAAGAAACAAATGAGCAACTCAAAAATGCTCTGAATGTATGTAGTTTATCAAGTGAACCGAACCACTGAGTCACTGAATCACTTTAATAGCAGCTGGCTTTGATTAGCCGAGGTGGCAGTTACCACGCTGGACCACCTGTAAGCATGCTGTGAATGGCACATTGCGGCTCCTCCTACAGTAATTGTCTTTATTTAAGCCGAGGTTGGTAATCTCCTCGCAACCTCACGCTGCTTCCTTCTTTCTCAGAAAGTTGAAGTGAAGGCCGCTGCTCAATTTGCTTTGAGCCGGCCTGGACCTCTTCACCTCACCTGTGACTTTTGTTAGACAAAAGACAAGTTGTGGAAAACAATTCAAGGTAGAGACGGACTGAAGCGTCACTGACAGCTTTGTTGAAAACAGAATATGTACTCAGAGCACGAGCTGGCCCTATGATAGTTAGTATTTTATAGTTGCATATTATACACTAACATATTATAAAAGTGATCAATGTGACAGGAAAACAAGTCTTGGTTCAAGTTTAATCATAAGCCAAAACAAAAAAATCTGACTTTTCCCTGAATTGCCTGAGTTTCTGAAGAAAAATCCCTCCTGACTTTCACTTTCATCACTTTGACCAAGTCCTAGTGCAATAATTCCAACTTTAAACATTATCCCTAAACCTGGGATAAGTGATAACGACCCAACACTAGCCTCCTTTTTTCTTTTTTCTGTAATTCCGACACATAACACAGACAGGCTGTTGTAGCCCATCAGCGTTTAACTTGCTAAACCATGGACAAAGTTCTCAAGAAAATAAGAAAGATTTTTAAAAGTAAGAGACCATGAAGAAAAAAATTAAAAATTTTCTTCAATCATAATAAAGGACTCAGTGAACACGGCTGCACTGGGTCCAACGGCGGGCCACTGGAGGTCAGAACCAGGCAGTGGCTGCCCTGGACGCAATGCAGCTGGATGATTGAAGACTCCAGGACAGCACTGCACAGACGAAGAAAAGCTTCTACTGGAACACGGCAGAGTAGAGGAGGTAGTGTTACCACGCCATTTAATAACTGCTGAAGGTTTATTTGAGGACTGCACTGGTTTTGGTAGCTTTGAAGTGACACACAAGTAAAGTAACACTATTTCAGGACTGCTTTGGGTGTCTCAACAAGGAGCTCATGGTCTGCAAAAACTGCAAACACAGCCCTCCAACATCCTTGCTTATTCACTCCGAGTAAAAAAAGAGTTGATACAGCAAAGTGAACACCAGCGGCGGCGATGTACACTCTAGTGAACCTGTACTAGTGTTGTAGTCAAGACCAGAAAGTATCGAGACCAAGACAAGACTTTAAATATCAAAGAAAAACAACAACATAATGCAAGAAAATGACCAGTATCTTTTTTTAAATTCAAGTTTGCTTCTAAATCCAACAGCAAATCCTCCGCGTTTGAGACGAGACCGAGACCCTTAAAAAGTGGTCTGGAGACCAAGACCAATCTCCAGTGCTACAACACTAACCTGAGCCAACTGTGAAGTGTCGGGCCTTAATGGGAAAAAGGTACTGAACTTTTAAAATGTTGTTGTTTTTTTTTTAATCCAAATAAATAAATATTTGAAAAAGTTATTTAAAAAAAAAAAAGAAATGAAAAGCTAAATAAGATCTTAGCCTTGCTAGCATCAGTGCCATCTCTTTAGAAAATCTAAAGAGATGGCCCTGATGCTTTTGAAGCTGATTTTGGCTCATGTTGCATGTATGTGTGTGTTTGTTGACATTTTGAGAAGCTATTGGCAAGTGTCATGCTAAAAACCCAGTCCGTGAAGCCTGGCCAGTGACAACGAGCGTGGAAAAAAAAACAAAAAAACTGGAAGCCGCACCGTCGCCAACATTATTTTTTCTTCCGCTCGGCGCGTGTTTCTCCTGTGTGGCAGACAGTGATGTGACTGGAAGTGCGACAACGAGCCGACAAACTACAAAATCAGAAGAGCGACGTTACAGAATAAACATTAGGTTTATTTCTGCCGCGGCATTTAAACATAGTCGGAGACAAAACAAAACAAAACAAAACAGAGCTGGGGGGAGCTGGGAAACATTTTACAAGCGCACTGTGAAGGGAAAATGCTTAATGTCAGCGGCAAGGGAAGTGTTGTCACAGCAGGGTGGCAGGCAGCTGACGGCGGCAGTCAAAGGAACATGTCTTCAAAGTATTCGTCAAACTCCTCCTCCCTAGACGGATGGAACAAAGCAGAGCGCACAGGCGTTAGTTCCCTGTCAGCCACGGTGTAAACACGCATGGCCGCGGCTGTTAAATGCTTCCGTATCGGCGGTGGTGACGACGAGCTGCGGAGGTGCGAGTCGCTCTCTTCGCTTTTTTCAAATCATATCCGCCTCGAACTTGCTGATGGTCGATGCCGCAAAACGTGACACGTCGCAACTCAAACAGGAAGTGCCTGGGAAATAATCCCGAAAAGTGAATGGAGGAAGACTCGGGCTGTGTCTGAAATCACTCCCGACATTAGGACTTCTGCAAATACAACTATACTGCGCGCTCACTAGCCAAATGAAAAAATAAATAAAAAATCAGGCACTACTCCAGGCGGCGTTAATAACATAACAAAACTTCCTGTCGGCAGCTGGTGATGAATAAGAAATACATCTATAAATTAATTTGCACATATGTATGTGCCTTTCTGTGAGAAGTTCATATTATAATAATAAGCATCTTCCGGCAACCGTCAGCTCCTCTCGCCTTTTCGACCTTTCAGTCAATGTGAGTGCAATGCATGATGGGATATCTTGCTGGGCTGGTGACCATCGGTTGTGCACTACACTACCAGTCAAAAGTTTGGAGACACCCCATGAATTGAATGTCTTTTCTTTCATTCTCACGACTATTGATATTGCAGTTTCTCACTGAAGGCATCAAAACGACGTATGAACACGCCTGGAATTATGTAGGAAACAATACAAGTATAAAATAACTCAAACAAGTTTTATATTTAAATTCTTTCATAAAAAGCATATTTAGAGTTATTTAACTTGTTTTCCTTTGCTGCATAATTACATATGTCTTGCTCATATATTTAATGTCTTCAGTATCTGCAGTGTAGAAAGTTGTAAAGATTAAAAAATAATTGCTTGAGAAGGCGTTTCCAAACTTTTGACTGGTAGTGTAGTTTTAGCGATGCATTGTGGGATACACTGGGTGGACTATGAAGTGAATACCGATGTTCACTCAGGATTTGGACGCCACTACGGAATGGCGTGGCCTCTATATCGTGGGTAGGGGGCGATTTGGGACACAGCCTTGATGTTGAGTGCATTTCCTCTCTTGTCTCTCGTTATACTGAAGCAGATGGGTTATTTATCTGTGACACAGTTATTCCCACATCCAGTCGTGGCTGCGGCGCAGTTATTTATGATTGGAGAGCCCAGGAAGAGACGGTGCTGCTCCCTGATCTACCGGCAGGAAGCGTGACTGGCGGCGGGGTCAAGGGTTAACTTAATTTCCTTCCTCCTGAGAAGGGCTTTAAAGGTCTGGTGTAAGTGGTCTAAACGCGGCGGATCTTATGTGGGCTAAGAGGGGAAAAGCCCATCTCTGCTGCTCCTCCAGGCGGCCAACCTCACCTTGACTTTTCCTCCACCACGGGAGCGGGTCCTCGCCAGTGGTCGGCTTCTGATTGGCCCCCTGGCTGTTTGCCGGCCGGCGAGTCTGCCAGGGGGAAAATGTGCAAACCAGTCAGACGTCGGGCGACTGAGCAAGCGACTCGCTTGCATCAGAAGCAGTGAAAGCAGAGAATGATTTTTCTTTCCAACAAAAATGGTGCACGGAAAGACGCTCTTTAGATGTGACCCCATTGTGGGATTCAACTCAGGCAGCAGTTACAAGCGATACACTGCTCAAACAGTCCTGAATCTCAGAAAGTTCAGCCTCTCAAAAAGACTAAAAATAAAGTGGGAATAAACGAATACAGGTTGTTCTGCTCAAATACTTTGTTCCTCCCATCAGCTGCTGATTCATCCGTAACCCAAAATGTGCAAAGGTACAAAAAGATTTTGTTATTTCATGCTGCATGCTCAGTCGAAAAACAAAAAGTCTTCCAATAAACAGACAAAATCCAGCAGTGAGAAACACGTTGTTGTTATTTTCAGAAATGACTGCCAGCGTGTTTTCACTTCAAATATCTGGAGTGTCACAGCCGGGAAGGAGTGAGTGAGTGAGTGAGTGTGTGTGTGTGTGTGTGTGTGTGTGTGTGTGTGTGTGTTCTAAATGAGCTGTTTACTGCATGTAGATGGCCGCTTCTTCACGCTACCTCTGTCCGAGTCCTCTGACTCCTCGGAACTGCTGGACGTGGCCGAGCGATCTGCAGAGTGGCAGAGCAATTAGACAGGTGAGGAGGAGGAGAGAGGAGCCCAGGAGGAGGAGGTGGAGGAGGGGAGCAGAGCAACTGGAATACCTCCGTGTCCCCTGTGTTTGTGCTTCTTGGAGTGCGATGAAGATGATCTCCTCCTCTTCTTCTTCTTGGTCTTCTTGTTCTTCTGCTGGGGCTCCTGGTTCTCTGTTGACCTTCTGCTCCTCGTCTTGGCCTTCACCTCCTTTCTCCTGAAAACCGCAGTCTTACATTAGAACAGAGATGCGGCAGTGGCAATTGATTCATGATTCATCGTCTAATCTAACGATTATTTGAATTGGCGAATAAGAAAATGGTAAAAATGTGAAAAGACAACTTTTTCCTTTATTCCAGAACCAGCTGAGAAAATCACAAAATGTTAATATATATAAATAATAAAGGTTCAAGTTGAACCATAGGAAGAGTAAAATTAAGGAAACTAAGCTTTAATTCAGCAACTCAAACCGGTTTAAACAGTTTCAACTAAAAGAAAAAAAAAAAAGTGACACAAATCATGAATTATTTATTCATAACAAAAGGGGACGCCGATTCTGTTTTCAGTCCAGGACCCCTGCAAGCATGTGGCAAAGTAAGGCGGCGTCCTTGGTGACCTGCCATATTTCTCGCTGACCCAAGCAGCTTTAAATAAGCCTTTCATCTTGGGCAAAAACCATTTTAATTTTTAATTTAAGGATGTCTCCGAGGTTTCAGCTTACTTGTGGTGGAAGTTGAGCTTGAAGGAGCACTCGGGGCACAGTCCTTGTGAGAACAGAGGAGCAAGACAAGTCAACAGATTTTCAAACGTTTAGCGGCACAAAAAAGAAAAACAAAACAAAACAAAACTGCAAAGTCAAACTACTTTTTGACTTTGCAGTTTTAATATATGAAAATTGTATTTATCGCGCCGAGCAGGACTGGCCCGGCACAGCGGATGCTGTGGATTTAGCAGGGCAGTGAAAACAAGGGTTGAACTTAATGGGAATAATAAGGGGTCATATCATCAGGAGACTTTTGTGACGGTGTAAGCACAGCAGCTGAGGCCTCCAGTCCATTACGGTAATTATTTTAACAGGATTTCCAGCTGTATGATACCTGAAGGAGGATTACTATGTACTATAAGTCACTTCTTAGAAAACCCTCCCCCAGACGGCATTGACACACACACACACACACACACACACACACACACACACACACACACACACACACAGACACAGGTGAGGCCTGGACAGGGTGTGACAACAGAGAGGTGGCATTATTTACTGAGTTTGACCAGGGCGTTTCTCTTCTCGCCGTGCTCCACGTAGGCAAAGTTCACCTCCCAGCTCTTCAGGCCCTCCTGCTTATCACAGCGCTTGTTTCCACACTGGAACTGACCTGGAAGACCACAGTGAACATACAGATATGTGGTTGCTTAGGGCATCCCCCCCCCAAAAAAAAAAAATTACCATGGGTCCAAAAAGCATTTTTCCCATCATGTGAGTCACAGAGGCATGATGGGAAAAGACAATACTGCGCATGGCATGTGGGCCCATTAATGCAGAAGTCACAAATGTTTTGGCATATGCGCTTTGTGAGCAACTTCATCGAAAACGAAATGAATGTGAGCCCCTTACAATCTGCTCCCATTGTTTTGGTAGCGTTGCTTGTCACCTTGTCCTGGTGCAGTTATAGCACATTGTGGCAATAAGTTCAAATCAATTTGTGTAATTGCTCTCCCGTTGAAACTCTTTGTCATTTTGTTGATCGGTTTGATGTCATTTTCTTTGTGTTACTGCCTCCCCACGATTTCTTATGGTATTGCTCCGTTACGCCCATTTGTCGTCCAGCAAGTCCTCCAGCAACGTGTGCAATCATGGAAGGAATCCTTATTTTGCGGAGGGAATAAATAGATTTCCCTTGTTAACAGAACAAAGGGAAATTGTCCCATTTTAAACTCAAAAACGCTGTGTAAGACTGAGTCTGGCGCCGCCACACAGCCCGCCCTCTCCTGCTCGCTCTCCACACCTCTCTTTATTCACCACGCCTTGCTTCTCAAGTCTCCCTTCCCTAGCCGCTGCACAGCAGGCCCATTATCCCCAGAGCAGCTTACTATAGCATTGATCTGCTCTCAGGGGTTCCACCTGATTGAAGCAGTGCGTCAGAGCGGCCCGGCGGCCTAGGCACAGACCCAGGAGAGGCTGTGACGCCTGCCCTCTCCTGCCTGAAGACAGGGGAAAGGTTCAGGCGTAGCGAGGCTGCTTTCCGTGGCTGCGGGCCACCTGGAGCAGGAGGAAGACTTTCCCTTCACGTGCCGTATTAGATCCAGGGCCTGTGACGTCGGCTGGAAGCCGAGACCCTTGTGGCATTTTGTGCATTGTGAAAGAGGCGGGTCCAATTAAGACAGAGTTTTATTCAAATGCAGAAAAAATTTATTCAAACTCATATGTACTGAAGCGAAATGTTTTTTTCTTAACTGGTAACTTTGTAGGAAATCAAGATTTATTTATTTAGCAGCACTTCTAAAAAAATATTTTTTTATATATATATTTTTTACTTTTAACTGTCAATTCAAAACTGTTCGACTTATGACATTTTTTTCTCTCCAAGCAAACGGCTTCTCTTACAAGTTTCTGCCACAGAGGAACCGGTGGGGACTCACTGATGGTTGAAGCTAACAGACAGTGGTGTGTAGTAACCTGGGCCAGTGCTAATTTAATGACATTAACAGCGACTGGAGACCTGAGAAAATCCCGCCTCGATTCATCAGCAATGACGTCAATCCATTCGCAGCCGAACTCTCCCGGGACACGTTGGTTCTCCGCGTGTACAAAGAGAGGCGACAAAAACACATTTGACGTTGGTTTGACAAACAAACGCACACGAGCTGTTGCACGCAAGATAATAACGCCAACGCATGTGGATGTTTGAAGCTGGAGAAGAACGCTCGCTCGCAGAAGGACTTGAATACCTCGGCTTGCTGCTTCAGAAAAGGGTTTTGGTTCGCAACATAAAAGAAAATGTTCAAGGTTGCAACAGTGAGTGCAAATACATCTGAGCTTCCAGCTACTCACAGCCTCGGATTGATTGCTGTCAAAGAAAATCCTTCACTCCTTTTGGAAAATAAAAATTCTGAAAGAAAATTGTGTGTGATCAAGGTCGGCTCGTAATTCTTTGCGCATTTCTGCCCACTGGTATCCGCATGAATCACAGCAGATAAAAGTACGACTTTGTCCTCCGGCACATGAAAAATCAAATGTTCGTTTGTTTGTTTGTATGTTTGCTTTGTTTTGTTTTTAATCTTACACCAAAGATTTTTATTTAAAGCTTCAGGAATAAGACTCTCCCCTCAGCAACAAGTGCGGGGATCCTCGCCGTGTCATGTGACTCCGCCATGTTCTGTTAAAAAGCAGCTGGCACCAGGTTGGGTCCAGTAAGCCCATTAAGATGGGAAACTCCTGCCTTCCTACGTCAATGGCGACTAAAGGGCCTGAGATCAAGGCCTGATGCGCCACAGGACAGATGGACGCGTGATTAACATTCACTGGTGGATGTCAGAGGACGCTGACCTGGACCAGTGATCTCTGTGGCCACTCTGGAGAGCTCAGCCAGTGCACTCGGAAACCTTTAAAGTTCACGAAGCACATTCACAAGGTCAACTGCCTCTTTTTTTAAAAAATAAATAAATAAATAAATAAATAAATAAATAGAATTCAGATTTCATCTGTAAAAACAGCTGTCAACAAACATTTTCGAACCCTCCTTCAACTTCAGTGCATCTCATAACCAATCAGCTTTCTTTTATATACACCAGCAGTCCAAAGTTTGGACACATCCTATGAATTGAATGTCTTTTCTTTCATTCTCCAGACTATTGATTGCAGTTTCTCACTGAATGCATCAAAGGTACGTATGAACACACATGGAATTATGTAGGAAACAAAAGTGTAAAATAATTTAAATTCTTCGAAACAGCCACCTTTCATTAAAAGCATATTTAGAATTATTTAACATGTTTTTCTTTGCTGCATAATGACACATATCTTGCTCATATATTTGATGTCTTCAATATCTATCTGCAGTGTAAAAAGTTGTAAAGATTGCAAAGAAAAAAAAAAAAAGGTGTGTCCAAACTTTTGACTGGTAGTGTATTAAGAGTTCTGAAGATTTCAGAGTTGAAAATTGAGAAGTGACAGCTCCAAGCTCCAAGACCAGGAAAAAAGAAGCGACCTCAAGTAGTAAACAATGGCTGCTGCTGAGGAGATTAGCGTGGATGCTGCGATAGTAACATTTTCAACCAGACCTGGACTGTACTTCCCATTGTGAGAAGCAAAAAGTGGCACCCGGAAAAAAAGGACCCAACTGGCTTTGGCAGGAGTTGTGCGAACCGCGGCGCTGCCTGGAAGCTCTGGTGAGCAGCTACTATCACCCCGACCAACGACAGCACGGAGCCTTTTCACTGCTTAAACCTGAAGCCTGAGATCTGACTGGTCACCTTCAACGTGACAGACAGTTTGCCCGGTTACTTTTAAAGTTTTGCCTCCACTTTCCAAACACTTTGTCATGGCTCCATCAGATGGATGAGAAGAAAAAAAAAATCCAAAGGACTTCAGGAAACATTCCACATGGCGGGCCGGCTTCAAAGAATGAAGATGGTAGAATGAGTGAGTTCCTTTCATTGAGTCTTTTTATACACACACACACACACACACACACACACACACACACACACACACACACACACACACACACACACACACACACACACACACACACACACACACACACACACACACACACACACACAACTTTTGGAACTGCATGTGCACACTGAACTAAAGTTTTTAGAATTTGATTTTTTTTTTTTCTTCTTTTTTAGGAATACACTTTCAAAGTGGGGCTACTGGCACCTTTGTTAATTGCATGTGTTTGTGTAACTTTCCAAACTACTGAACATTTTTTCATACTGAATTGTTTGTCTGACACGACTGTAAGTAAACATATGCAAAAGTATACAAGCCTCTGGAGCCAAAACGATTCACCAAGCTGAATCAGTTAAAAACAAAACAAAAAAAGATTCAGTTTGAATTTTTTTTCCTGACCTATTAATTAATCAGTTGATTAATTATTTAATTAATGAACTCATTAATTGAATTGAATCAAATAATTCCCACATTAATCTATAACAAAAAGTGATAGTCACATCTCTACAACTCTAACATCATCTCTCCCTCCCACCAACATCGAGCTGATAAAAGGCACATCAAGAACAGTTTTGTGTTAAAGGACTTTGTATGGACACATACACGCACCATTCTGAATCACAGGGTTCCTTAAAAATACATACACACATATATGTATATCTATATATATCTATATATATATATGTACATATACCTGTATATATATTTTTTCTGTCCATCTCACTGGCACCCTGATTGTCCAAGTGCTTGCTGCACCTGTGTGCGGGATTGTTATTGAGCTGTTTTCCAGCCAACTCTATATACTCACTGCTGCTACTTCTGCCCCCTCTGCGGGGTCAACTGCCTTTAATAAATTCTCAGCCTGCGGGGACACAGTGAACACTCCCCACCTCACTACCCCCCAGGCACAGTTGTTTTTTTTATTTTATTTTTTAAAGTCGGCTCCAAGCGCCTGCTTCTCTCGACAGCCTGCCAACCTCTGAGCCTGTATCTGACGTATTCTCTTTAGTGAGACTTCAGTTGGGTGAGGGAGCGAAGAATACTGACCTTTAGTTTATTTCTCTATTTTGCAGTGTCTGTCTGCTCCAGACACCATCACATACGTTCTGCTTTCAAAGGACATGTAAGTCGGTAAAATGTGGAGAAATACCTGTATTTTTTTTTCAGTTATTTTTTGTTTGGTTTCCTGCCATCATTCTAAAAACATTAAAACTCTAAAATTTGGACAACTTCCATCTTTGGACGTTGCATCTGAGGAAGCTGTGTGGGCTGGTAAGCTATTATTTTGAATGCTTGGAAGCCACTTGGTTCCTTCTCCGTGGCTGATTTATGTTGTTTGGCACAGCAGTGCCCAGCAGGAGCACCTTACAAAGCACAAATCTTGTCCGCGCTCAGACTCCAGCCAGGCCAGAGCACCTGAGGGGATATTGCCAATAAATTTGGGTTTTATTTAGCTTTAAAAAGTTGAAATGGGAAAAAAAAAAAAAAAACACGGTTTGTTTGAAGCCTTTCACACTTGAAAATGCATCCACGACGTGGCTGTATTATATAACAAAGTATTACAAAGTTGTCTGACTTTTTCAGCTCTTTAATGCCTTTTTGCGTTACTGGCATGTCAACTAACACACCAAGTAGGGGAAAAAATGAGCTTGCTGGCTTCAACTGTGAAGCAAAATGAATTTATTAAATCTAGAAAAGGTCATAAGAGGCGAAAGGAGGAATTTTTGGGTAGTGGTACTAAAATTTGTTTGTCATCTCCACCCACATGGACACAAATGTACATATATATTCTATATCAGGGGTGTCCAAACTACGACCAGCGGGGCAACTGGATCAAATAAACTGACTACAATCTTTCTGTCCACCTCGCGATGGCAGCACTTCCGCGCAGCCTGTGGTACGTAGTCATGCAAAATTGGACGTCAGGTAGGAACCACGAAGGCGGAACTAATGATTTTCTAATCCGACGAAACTCAAGGTAAGACCACATGGAAACACCACCGTAAGGTCGGGATAAGTTGACATCAAAAAGTGTTCGCCGAACTCTCTTTGAAAACCGAAATTAATGTATTTGTCTCATCCGCGCAAGGAGACGTTTGCTAATGCGAAGCAGTTCAATGTAAAGAGACATATTTGGCCTGATTTCTGTCGCAGTTTTTTCAGGAGTGTGTCGGAAGGACAAGTGAAGCGGCGTGACGCTAGCTTTCATGTCGCGTTTTGACATGGGCGAAGGAGTTGAAATTGACCGACGTTTCAAGGAGTTGTCCTGTGTAACTTCAGGAAAGCGGCAAGCAGGTCGAGGGCTCATAGCGATCGAGTGCGTCAGAAGCTAATGTTGCTAAGACCAGCTGGTTTGTGTGCAAAGCCTCGCTTTTCTTTGTAGAAAAAAAGATAGTGTCTAGAACGCTATTAAATGAGACAATGACAGTGAATATGAACCACCAAAGCTCTCAACCTATGCTAGTATGCAGTGTCGATGTGCCTCTACATTGCCCTTCTTTAATTTAAAGAAAAGTCATTAATGCATCTAAATATTAGACTCATTGACATACAAATAATAAATCTTAGTTTGGGTCCTACGAAATCTCAAATTGTGCCAAAATCACTGAGGCTTAGACTGGTCTTTACTAAAAGCTCTATAATTTTACCACGCTTCAGCGGCACCAAACTTGGTACAAGTGCTGTCCAGATGTTGTTCCATGGTTCGCTGAAGCTAAAAAGCTTATTCATTATTTTTTTTAATACGGGATACACACACACACACACACACACACACACACACACGACTGCAAACAGTGGCAAGCTTAGAGGAAAGGTAAAGAATGAAGTGGGCTTTAAACCGTCAAAACAGTGTCTGGAAAGGTAATTTCTTCAGGGGAGTTGAACTGCAGGCAAATGGACTTCCAAGTCCAGTTGTCTACAGTTCAGTTTTGACAGTAATGTTTAACAAGTGTGAAGCATTAAGTGTGGATTCAAAAATGGACCAAGGTGAAAAACCTCTACCAGACACCCGAGGGTGGATAAAGACATAATCCTCATCCCTTTAGAGGAAAAAAAACACACAAAGCTCCAGCAAGTTCTGGGTTGAAGCTCTGGCCTGAATTTTTGATGCCTCCCTGCCAGGTTGAACCAGTCTGGCCATCAACCAGGCATTTTGACGAGAAGTACTGCTTTTTACTCGCTATTTTCTCTTCTCTGCATCCCTCTGCTGATGACTCCAATGTAATCAGTGATTACTGAAATACTCAAGCCAGCCTGTGTGACAACAACATTGTCATGTGTGATTTGATCTTCATGAGGTCACCTTGACCACATCTATGTGCCTGAAGGCAGTGCGTCGCTGCCATGTGATTGGTTGATTAGACATTTGTGTCCGGAAAGCCGACCAATGATTGGTTAAAGGCTAGAGCTGCAGTGATCGATTATTTTTGCAACTGTCTAATCTATAGATTATTTTTGTTTGATTCCATGAAGCAATTATTTGAATAGGCAAAAAAATGTAACAATAGACGCGAAAGGACATGTGACATAACGTGCATCCCAACAAGCATCTGTGTGGGAGAAAAAACTCACCACACACAAACAGGATGTTGAAGTCAGTGTCTCACACATCACACGATTATTGAAGAGAAAGTTCAGAATTTCTCCATCAGAAACAACAGTGGAACAAATGTTTAGCAGCAGTGGCATTAATAAAATGAAGATCCAATTCAAGATAAAAATTGTGGTTGAATCATTTTTAATCGATTCAATTGAGCCGATGAATCGTTTCAATAGCTAATAATCACTCCAACCGGTCAAAGAGAAGTCCTACTCCACTTGCATGGTTAGCAGGGATCAGGCAAGTCACACTTCAGTAATTTCAAGCAAGGCAGGAGAAGAGCACCCCCCCCCCCTCCAATAGAATGGTGCAGGATCTTTCAGATTCTGCATCTGCTTCAGAAGACCTGGTCTTCTGGTTCAGCACGATGAAGGGTTTTCGGTTTTCTCATCTCCCCCTGCATTTGAATCTCTGGACCTCATTGGCATTTTTAAATGACAACACAACTTCAATCCCACTGGCTTCGAGACTGACGTCCCTGCTGCTGTTGGAAAGCAAATCAAACACGCCAGAGTTTGCGTCACGCCTCGAGGCCGAGCTCTGGCTCCAGACGGGAGTTTGGTGATCAGGCAGTAGTTCACAGGGAAACAATCATGTAAACAAATGGCTGAGAGTTGCTAGTAATGTGTCTCTGGCCTGATCTAATCACACATCCTCTGTAAGTGAGTATTGCCACAGGGGATGAACTGTCAGACAGCAGGATTACCGTCTTAATCTGGAACAATATATTGGCTTTACTCAGCTTTCTCAGACATACTGTGTGTGTGAGTGTGTGTGTGTTTCTATATTTGTATATGACATCAAAGAGTAGCTTTTTATGAACTCTTATCAAATAGCAGACAGATTGACATAAACATAACCACTGTTGTTTTTTTTCTCCCCCATATCTCTGCGATATATATTCCCATTTTCAGATCTTTTTCATCCTTGACTCAACCAAAACAGAATATTTAACTTTCTGTTTCCAGACCTCTACAAAAGAAAAAAAAAACACAAGGTTTTAGCTTCCGACTAAAAACGGATGTTTTTTTGAACCTTACATTTGGAAGGCGAAAAAAACAAAGAGTGTTTTGGCACATCCTCTGTAGGGAGTTTCAAGAAAGGTTTTTTTTTTTTTTTAACAGATTGGAGAGAGTTTTCAGCTCGAATTAAATTTGCACAAAATCAGACCTTTTTTTTTACAGGTCAAAATAGAATTATTCTGCTAGATGGCTGGGGTTTGAGTAAAACCACAGACATTTTAAACCATCATTTTAGAACGTTGCCTGAGACTGTTTACAGCTGGGATTCATGTCTTGATTTGTTACTGATCCCTGAGTCTTAAACCAGATTATACAAATTCAATTTAAATCACCAGAACCACAAAGCGTCTCCAAAAAAAACTCATGCAAACCACAAACTGTAGGACTTGAGCGACTGGTTGTTATTGCATTTCAACACTATGCTGATGTAAAATGAGCCCGCTCGCGCTTCAAGGCGTATCAAAAAGCCATCGTGACAGGCTCACCCTCGGCAAAAATGCTAATATTCTCTTTACAGGCAGACCTATAAATATCTGTCACTGACACACAAAAGGAGCAGTAGACAGAGTGGAGGTGGCGCACTAATCCCGGACAATTAATGGGTGGGATCATCAGCGCACATCCAAACTGGCAGGCAGTGTCGGGACGTCGTGCTTCTCTTTGAGCAAGAGACACAAACGGGAAGTAATAGCCGACGCGACGGCAGCTCCATTGGCGCCAATCAGCAGATCAATTGTCTCAATCGATAAGCGAGTAAAAGAATGCCCTCGGTGGTTTTGAGTCAAGAAAACAAAATGAAATTGAAAGTGATTGGTGAAACATTTGAGAGGCCCGTTACCCTGACAAGCGTAGACATCAAAGCAAAGTAGTGCAAACTTATTCACAACGCGGGCCTGAATGCAGAGTTTGGAGGCCTGTGTCATCCGCCTCCTTGTAAATTACCAATATCTCTGTCTCCATCTAGTGGACATGCCTGGGAACTGGTTGTGGCAGCTGCATAAACCTTTTTTTTTTTTTTTAATGAGCTCTCTCAAGCTACGTGCCGCTCCTGTTTGCTTTAAATTGCAGCAATGAACTGAAAACAAGACAAATATGCAGGCTGACTCAAAAATAAATAATAATAATAAAAATCCTAATTAAAGCGCAATCAACTTTGACTGTTTTGGTGGCAATGCGCTCTGAAACACAAATTTTACTTGGTGTCTATTATTTGACAGCATGGCAGTGTTTTGACAAGAGAAATCAGACAGACGAGTACAAAGAAACGGGAGAAAGCAGAATGCTGTATTGTGTCGTACCTCTGCCCGAGACGACTTCATCCTCAGTCCGCCAGCGGAAGCCAAACTGTTGACCAATGAAAATTGATATAAGATGCAGATTCACACACTATCACACTTTTAGAACACTCTGATAATTACTGGGAAACATTATCAAGCATATTCAAGGAAACCCGCAGCATCTTTCTCTTTGACTTTACGTACATTTTTTTTTTTTGAAAGAATGTGGCGTGCCACACTCAATGTTATCTAACCAATGTAAAAAAAAAAAAAACAAATAAAAAAAAAAGGGAGGGGACAGGTGAATAAATGCAGCAGAGCTTCCTTCCTGGTAAGTGTTGCTCCAGATAATTTGACAGGTTTTCCTCCTGGCTGTCTCTACACATTGTTTGGGATATATGAGCGCAGTAGCAGCCAGACCTAAACTCTAATGAACAGATGATGTGGCAGCGTACATCGCACACTTCCCTTCTGTGAATTTGTCCACAGCACATTGGCCCATCACCACTGCTCAGGATGTCAGCTGATTTCATGGGAAATTACACAATGCAGGAACAAATTGTGCAGCGATAAACAAAGAAATGACTAATCAGCGAGAAGTATGATCTGAACTGGACGCAAGGCCCCAGGCAATTGTCACAAGTCAAAAAATAATGTGCAAATTACTGATATTTAATGGCTGCTTTGTACCTTGACAGTCAGGGCGCTGATGTTAGTCACTACTGTGTGTTCTTACAGTCAATTTTTCAACACATTGTGTTTGTTTTAGGATTACTATTTCCACTTTCTCTTTCTCTTCACCTCAAAGGAAAAACAAGTCCAGTGGACAGATGAGGGAGAGACTATGATACAACACCATTTTCCGCTCGTATATCTACAGAGGACAGTGTATGGGTTACGTAATATTGACCTTCACAAGCAATAAGCCATCAACCGCACTGCCGGAGTCATTTCGAGGCACAGTGCAATAAAGTGGATCATCTTGCCAAATCCTGGCGGTGATTTCTGTGACCGTCAAGACGCTTATGGCCATTGACTCACTTTCTGACGGTGCACGCTCACATCTTTGCTTTGAGCTCGTACCACAAAGAAGCACATTTATATGCTTTGAAGTTTTGTCGCTGACTTGTCGACCTAATGTTTCCACAACACCTGTGAACCGTCACGTTTGGTTAGTGTCTGCTGCAGATTGTTTTGGTTTTGTTGAAACCGCTCGATTCCTCTTTCCTCACCTTGTTTTCCTTGTATCGGCTGAGGTCAGCTATGCAGTATTCTTTGAACAACTTGTCATAATATTTCTTGGCAAGCTCTTTTTCCCTGGAAGAGGATGAGCCCATGAGTCAGAATGCCAAAACTGTATTTGCAGCTAAACGTATTTGGAGAAGAGCAGAGCGCACACTCAAAAGCAAACACATCTTGGCTGTGTCTCAATTCAGGTTCTGCGCCCTTGAAGTGCGCATTTTGGAAGGAAGTTGCTTCATAGCACTGCGCGAAGGCTTGTCCCAATTCCCGAGGGTGCTTAGGACACTCAAAATGCGCCCTCGGAAATACGCACTAGTTTTAGCCGAGTCCAAGGATGCACCGCACTATCCTTCGCGCACTTGGGTATCCCATGGTGCTTTGCGTGCTGCTGCAAAGCATCGTGGGATCCTGGGAAGTCGGCTGAAATTAGCGCCATGTACTGGTTAAGACACGACATATAAATCTAAATATTGAAGTTTCACATAAAGTATCCAGTTTTTAATGTAGGATTTTATTTATTTGATCATCCAACGGCATCGTTAGATGGCAAACCAATGGTTAGCTTGATACTATAAAAACGTCACTTCCTGTGTTGGCCAGCCGGAGAGAACGGCGGTGACGAAACGAGGAAATACGCCGAAGGCTAGACCGTCCCGAGTGGTTACCAGGTAGGCGGGGTTTGGTCCGTCCTTCTAGGCTGGGAAGTCTACGAACGCTTCCTTCAGACGGAGGACACTCGGTCTCAAGGGTGCAGAACCTGAATTGAGACACAGCCCTAGCATGACACTCGGACTCTAGGACACTCACCATGTCATTTCCTCTTCATCCTCTTCCCTCCAGAGGAAACGATGATTCTCACGCACCACATCATGATCGGTTTTGTCATTGGATCTGCGGGGAAGACAAGTGCAAGGTGAGAGGTTGTATGAATGAAAACGCCACTTTATGCCTTAGGTGGTGTGTGACAACTTGAAGAGCCTTACGTTGAGCGCTTGAAGTCGCACATCTTCCCTCCATAGTAAAGTATGTAGTCGGCCACAAACTTTTTGTGTCTTTCAAACTGGCCAGTCTGATTTAAGGTCTATCAGACTTCAAATGTGAACTGAACCAAAAACAAAAAAAGAAAAAGAAAAATATGCATTTAAATTCATTATTTTTTTCTTAAATGGAGGCTAACCAGAATTTTTCTGACAAACTCCAGTACGAAAAAGGATACAGCATTTAATGAAATCAGGTGAGCTCTTCTGTTTCTGGCTTCCTCTCTGAAATAAAATGGAGAAAAACTATACATTTATAAATGATCAACCAGTTAACAGTTTCATAGTACAATTTACATGACTTGTCACCAAAATGAAAAGCAAAATTACTTATGTCATTCTGACCAAAGCCAAATTATATATCAAATAATAAAAGAAAAACGTGTGTACTGAATGGAACAATAAAACCCTTTACATGTTCTGGCAGCTATTTTCAATGAGCAAACAAGACACAATGTCAGACATGAGCAGGAAGTGAGTGAGTGTATTCCCGGGGCAACACCTGTCCACTTCATCTGAGTGCAAACTTCGGTGAGCAACCTTTGAGTGGCGACCTTTCTGGAACGGCTTCTGCTGGATTTCTTCCTCCCGTTTCCTGATTGGCGAACAAACAAATTCACAAGTTTGTATTTTAAAAAATAAAATAAAAAAAATCTATGCAACTGTCAAATTCACGGTAATTAAATGTTTGCTGCACCTTTGATACTGGGCATACTGTGTTAGAGTAAAATTGGTATAGTCTTAGTATTTACCTTTTCAGAGTTTTCTCAGAGGGCTCCCCCTGTTCATCGTCACTAAAATCAGAGTCGTAGCCACCACCTCCACCGTGTACCTGGTGAATTAATCCCGGTCATGATGTTCACACTCAAAATTAGATCAAATTCAACTACTCTGTAGCGTTACTATCGGACTAATCGGGAGAATGCATGCACAACAATATAAAAACGTCCTTGCACATCAGTTGTAAACATGGGTTAACTCCGTGCTTGTCGATACAGCAGGGAAATAAATGTAATATTTATCCATGTATAAATATATTCCATAGACAAAGTATATGTTTGCTAAAATGTCTGTAATCGAAATTGCAGCGACGGGCAACACATTTTATTTAATATGTTTACATTGTTAATGTTTCAATTCATGTCTAATAATAACTTGCAAAGAGAAGACATGACAGACTCGGAACCGTCACTTCATCCTCCTATAGTGACAAATGTACGGAAACTAATCCTCGACTCCAAAAAAAACAGGTTACCTTAACGAGATTATCCATGTTTTAGTAGAGCCTTGCGTTCATGCAGCGAATGTTTATAAACGGCAAAACTCCGTCGCTCGGTTATGACGTAGCGCCGAAGCCGCGGTATGATGACGTTGACTGGAGACTAATTAATTATTCCATGTGACTGCGAGGGCAGCATAAAAAGAGGCCGACGTCTTTGTATCATAAACATAAATATTAATGGGATAAATTATAGAATTGGCTGGCTTTTGCGATTGGATGCGGTTTTTGGTGACATTAAAAATGAAGTACTTAGTATATGGTTTTGATGTCTGACATTGTTTATATTATTTTAAAGTGTCATTGTCCCATTTTAATAGTCTCGCCACATTTTATCATGTTTTTGATTCCCTATTATTTTCACGCTTCTATCCAATATTTAAAAAATAATAATAATAATTAAAAAAAAAAAAAATGGTAAGAAACGTGGCGGAACCATTGAAAGGAAATAGCATTTAACAACATCAGAGTGTCGTTCTGCTTTCACATTTGCACCAGAATGATAGGGCTGACGGCCAAACCACGATCACGATGCTCATTTCCTCTTTTGGGGGCGTTTGATCTAGGGGCTGTTAATCTTTCTGTACTGAGTCTCTGCCTTATTATGGGTGGCAGGGGTGAAAGTTCAGCGTAGCTGGTGAACAAAAGTCCTGTGTTTCCTGACTTTTCCACGACCCCCTAAACTGAACAATGGGCTCAATGTGGAGCTGTCCAAAGAAAGGAAATGAGCGTGAAAAATGCTATTGAAGAATACGAAAATCCCCTGTGTTCTTAAGGCCGTTTATTTATTTATTTTTGCTGCATTTGTGGTATATATACTTAATCAAGACATATATGTCCTTTTGTCATAGATTTAAACTTGTTCCAAGATTTTCACGTAGAAGAGCGGTTTTATTCTAACCGTCTTCCCACGTATGAACCGACCAACACATCTGACCCAATAAAGCATGTTTACTTTTGCCATATGGTAGGCTCAGTCAGGAACCCTTGATCTTCCGCAGTTAATGTCATTATTTTTAAACCGAGGGAAGAAAAGCCCCCCCCCCCCGCATAAGTGCGGCAGGTGCATTTGCACAGAGCCCCATGAATAGCCGCTTCCTATTACGCATGCATGCGCCTCTGAAGCGCGCATAAATAATAGCTGGCACTGCTGATAAAAAAGCGCACCTTGGGGCTTCCCCCTCCTTCTCTTTCCTTTCTGCATCTCCATCTCTTTCTTCCCTTCTCTTCCCCCCTCGCGGCGTTTGAAGGTTTTTTTTTTATTCCCCTCCCCTCTTTATTTTATTTATTTATTTATTTTAAAGCCTTTGAAAACTGTACGGGAACTTATTTGTGGGGTTTTCACTACCGAACAGCAGATGTATGAAAGCAAATAGGAGCGTGGACCTTCGTCTGAGAGGTTGGGATATTTTCCGTTTCATGAGCAAAAAGAGGAGAAGAAGAAAAAAAAAACCGAGGCTGAGACAGTGGTCTCTGTTCTCATGTCCCGCATTTGTAATCCTGCGCCTCGCAGAACGAATCCGCTGGACGGGTGCCTTCCTATTGAGACGCAGGAGGCATAGACACGAGCCTGCATCCATCCCAGCGCAACATCGCCTGCTGCTGTCATCCTAAACAAATAAGACGCATATCAAAAATAGTTGGCGGTCAAACTGGGCGTTAGAATTTGAGGAGCCGCTGGTTTGTTTGTTTTTTAAATTAATCTTTCGGGTTAGGGGTAATTTAATAATAACGGTTTATTTATTTGTTATTTGCAAGTTGCATGAGCGAGAGTGATCGGACACCGGAGCGGGCCAGCAGGAATGGGATACCCGTGCAGGACACACAGAGGATGGACGCTCCTGGTTTGGGTGGCCGCTGTCAGCCTGGTCCTCGGCGATGCGCGGCGGGTGAGGCAGCCCCGGTGTCCCGCAGGATGCACCTGCACCAAAGATAACGCTCTGTGCGAGAGCGTCCGATCCGTGCCGCACGCCTTCCCGTCCGACGTCGTTTCACTGTAAGTTGCCCACCAAACACGCGCACGAATCGTCTGACGGGTTTTCAGTGTGCAAATTGGTTGGAGAAAGGAGGGGGTGGGGGTGGGTCAGCTTTGTTTGACTTTTCCTACGTGAATTCTGTGTCCATCCAGGTCTTTTGTCAAGTCCGGATTCAATGAAATCACGAGTGGAAGCTTTGTGCACACACCTGCTCTGCAACTGCTGTGAGTTCTATCTATCTATCTATCTATCTATCTATCTATCTATCTATCTATCTATCTATCTATCCCTCTATCTATCTATCTATCTATCATCCATCTATCTATCTATGCATCTATAGCTTTGTCGTTTACTCTTTTCTATCTAACTATCCTTGCCTATAGTGCTCCTTTTGTTTACCTTTTCCTATCTGTCTACATTCTATAGATCTATTGAACTCGCTCTGTGTGTCTGCCCATTATCCAGGTCTTGCAGCATCACACAATGAGACTAGAGCTCCCCAGACGTGTATTTGGTGGGAGGGTAGATATGCAGATTTTGAGGGGGGCCATTCTGTCTAATGCTGTTCGGCATTATGCAACAGACCACATGGCTCACAGCATGGGGCTGCTAGGGAGAGTCTGTTTGTTGGAGAGCAAAGAGAAGCTGAATAAATCATGAACATGTTTTGTTTCTAAAAATAGCTCAACAAAAGAAAGAAAGGGCAATAGGATTAAGACTCTAAACCTTCAATCAAAAACACAGGGCCTATACGTTGACAGTTTTGACATTTGGATGTTTTCTTTAATTACTTCTTTTGTTGGCATTCAGGTAATGCAATAAGGGAATGCTGCCACCCTGGCATCACTCTGTCATTAAAAAAAACAAAAAAAAAACACAAACCTGCAGGGTTGCCATGTTCAATGTTGTGATAAATCAGTCTGCATGTGCAGATTGGTGACCAGAAGGAGGATAAAACCGAAAGGGAATGCCGCGTATGTTGTTATTTATTGGCTTTGGAGCATCTTGGCCACAAGAGTTCTGCATCACTTGGCTTCCCTGCTGTCATCGCTCTGAGTGTGGAAGTGTGGTCTCATTGTGATAAGCGCACAGCGAGAAATATGCAGATCCAAAAATTAAACATTTTTGTAAATCAAGAACTTGGCTTTTTTTTATTTAAACTTTTCTATTTTTTCCAATGTTATATTTTGAGGGGAAAATCATGTTTAACTGACACTGTTTCTGGAAAACTGGAACAAATCAAACGTCAAGTAAACAAAATGAATTGTAAGGAGATTAACGTCGCTGCACTGACGATGATGCGCGGGGGGAGGGGGGGTCTGTCTTGCATTTGTTTGCAACGGTCTTACAAGTCTTTTTTGAAAATGCTGCTTTCCATTATACTTTAAGATTTACAAGTGGTGCAGAATATGTTATTGGCAGACAATATTACATTACTGGCATAAAGGGTGAGTCAGAAGAATGTGGGAGTAGGCATCTGTTTGTTTTTGTTTCTTATTTCTCAAGCAAAAAAGCAAAAATGTGTAGGAGTGATCTGCCATTCCTCCGTTTTATTCCTTTTATTTGGATCTCCAGGAGCCCTGCAGTGTGGGCAGAGACGCTTGAATGAGCTGCTTGTCTGTTTCTGTAACTCTCAAAAGCAATTATTTCCTACTTGGGATCAACAGATCACAGTTGCTGCTGTAACAGTAAAACATGCATCAATATAATATTAAATGAGTTTCAAACTGCAAACTGCAGCCAGCACAAATGAATAATTCAGAATGGGATGCTGTTCTCAATTACTGCCGTTTTACTTTTCTTTCCTTTTCAGATTGTTCACTGCAAATTCCTTTGACTATATTGACGAAGATGCATTCTTGGGTTTGCCTCATCTTGAGTATCTGTAAGTAACGGTTTTGTGTTTAATTAATACATTTTTGGGAAGTATTGTAAAAGTCAAGAAAGTCAATGCAACTCCCTTGCTCAGCACTTCACCCGCAGCGCTGCCGTTCAATTGCACACGTAAATGCCTCTCTTTGTCTCTTTTTTTCCTAAGGAAGTTGTCTTACATCTCTTTGCCTCTGTTGTAGTTGTCAGATTTCACCTTGCCACTCCCAGTGCTATTCAGAACTTTGCCAGAGTTCAAGATGAGTTACTGAAAACAGCCGTTTCCTTGTCCAAGCCCTCATTTTAGTTGAGATTGTGACACAAAGAATACAAACCTCCTTTTGTCCAACTTGTGTCATGCAGTGGGATAAAAAAGAAAATGTGTTCAGATCTTTGCAGGATTTTAAATGCAACAAATTCATCTTTATGAATAAAATACATATCTGAACACATCTCTCTTTTTTGCAGGTTTATTGAAAATAACAAAATTGCATCAATATCCACCTTTGCTTTCCGGGGTTTGAAGACACTGATCCATCTGTAAGTATCTCTTCACGCGTTTCCATTCCATGCGTTTTTCCCAGTGCTCCTTTATTTTCCTTGTTTAACATGTAAATGACTTGTGACAGCGGCTTTTGCCCTGTTTCTTTATAATAAACTTGTTGGTGTGTTAATGTTTCGTTATGCAGATTTCAAAAATAACCTGCGCATCTGCTCCTCTTTGTATTAACTTTGACTTGAATTGCAAACGAGAGCAGAAGTGCTGCTGTCAGCAATGACAGTGGAGGTCACTGAAGGTGTCGGCCGTCTCGAGTAGCTGAAGGACATTTGGTTGAACAGCACATTCCTGTTCACTGTACGTCATTTATACCATTTGATCTAAAAAAAAAAAAAAAAAAAACTTAAGTAAACAATCATGTAGTTGTGAGTTTCTGAAAACACAATGATATTTAGGTATTAACGATAGATATTGATGAGGTTAGCCCCGTGGTGATGTAATAAAAAAAAAAACACTTCCTTAACTACAATTACATGGCCCGACTTCCCTACATCGTGACACATTCCTCAACCATAAAGATTGTCTAAACTTAAGAGCAGTGTTGAACGTGACTGACCCAAAGGTGAAAGCTAAATATAAATGTACTGTAACCATACACTGGGTGGCCGACCATCTGTCCCTTTAGGCTTGCAGGTCATTCTTCACACATTCTGGCTTTGCTGCTGTGTATTACTTGATGGGTTTTTAAAAGTGTAATTTTAAATCTCATCCTGAGAAACACTTTATTGAGCAGTAAAGCACAAAAGGAATATTAAAACTGCAATTGTTAAGTTTTAATGTTCTCCAGCTATTCTACAAGACGATGAGAGAAGTCAGTTAAACCTTATTGAATTGCAACAAAAATTCATTTTAACTTTTTGTAGCATATTGACTAAATTCATGGTTCATAATTTTATTTATTTTTTTTTTTAAAGAAATGAATTTTCAAGATAATGTTAATGAAATGGGAAGGTGCCTGGAAAGAAACTATTCATGAAGTCAGTAGGTCAATACACGCACTTATTATACTGCTGTGCTTTGAAAAAACAGTAAAAATAAGTTATTGAATAATAGATAAAGAATAATAATTAAACGTTTTTTGTCATAATCAGCATTCTTGCAATTACATCGGCAAAACAACAGGAGGAAGTGTTGGATCCAGTTGAGAAACAAGTGTCAGGTCAAGTGTCAAACCAACAGTCCAGTCCTGATCATTGGAAACACTGGTGAATAAACAAACTATTGGGGGCTCTTTAAATTATTAACAGGTAGTGGCAGAGACCCTGGAGGAATCCTACCCGCTTTCTCGCTGCTTCTCGTCCAGTTTTGTTTGGGAGAGCAGAGCCTCGGCACTAAGAAAAACGGCTTCTCTTCGAGGGAAAACAGCTCTGGGATAAATAATGCAGCCTTCATGAATTACGCTGACATTTCACTTCCATCTCTCCCTGGTTTTGAAGCGCAATCGTCGTTTGCTCTCAGAACGACACTCCTGCACAGGGCCGCTCTCTCCTGGCAGGTCGTCCTCCTGAGCTCAAAAATGCTAGCGTGTAATGTCAGCGCTGTGTTGTTTATTCTGCTCCTGATCCGGTCAACCAGGCCAAGAGACGATGAAAAGCCTGCGGCTTGTGTGAGTCTTGCTGTAACTCAAACACTGTGTCTATTGTCTTTTTTGGCTCTCTTTGCTGATTAGGAGTCTGGCCTACAACAACCTGGAGACGCTGCCCAAAGATGTCTTCAGGGGCATGGACGCTTTGACAAAAGTGTGAGTTCATGCTGTCATTACCAACTGATTTCATTCATCTCATTTCATTCATCCCCTCTCAGATTGGTTGTCTGATCCAATCAGCCACTTCTCCAGGCTTGCGCACACGTGCCTTTGAGACTATATTTAATTTAGTGTTTCCGAAGAGTTGGTGTCTCCTTCCAAAATAGCCAAGCATAATGCATAATGAAAAGGTAGTGCACAAATGTGATGTGCTCAGAGCCATCGGGGATGAGAGGCAGAGGATTTGCGTGTGCAAATGCAAATGCCGAGGATGATCTTCACTTGTCTTCCTTTCCTTCCTTTTCTCAAACTGACAGAAACTCAAACACATGATTAAACACAGGAATGTTGCAGTGCTTTAAGAGAGCAAAGAGAATCCTCACACCGTGTAAAATTAGGGAGTCGGGGATTAAAGATAAATAATCAGCTATAAAGAAGTTTTTCATGTTGCTGGGGATTTTAGGAAAAAGTAGGAAGGGGAAAGATGAAAGGGAGATGATAAATAATCACGTAGGACAGACTGAAGAATTTGGCTGTGTGTGTGTGTTTATGCGCACGTTTGCACTTCAGTACCCATGTTCAAGGTCAACAGCAGCAAAAAAACATCAGTGGATGAGAAGTGGGGACACTTGCAAAACGTTTGTTGGCTTAGCAAAGTGATTCTGGGGAGTAAAGACAGAACAGATGGTAGAACAGGAGTCACACACCCACAGGTCCAATATTTTATGCAAAATTTATATAACCAGTATATACCCTGGCAATGAGCGGCCAATAAATAAGGTTAATCCTTTACTTATTTTGCTTGCTACACCTTAGACAATGTTTGTGTTGAGAACTTTCTGGAAATCAGCCATTTGTGATGTCACAAAAGGCATTGATGGGCAATCTTGTTGACCAGATTTCCACACGCGAGTGGTCTTGTCTCCTTTCAAAGGTGTTCCGACAAAGCATCACTTTCAGCAGGAATCTAAAACACAGCAGTTTTCTGCAGGAGGCTGTAAACAGAGCACTAAATATGCAACTCTCTGGAGATCTTTAGAGTTTTGTCCTTGTCTTTTGATAATTAACAATACGGGACATCTCTGGGGTGAAAAAGAATCTGAAAATAGCTACATTAAGTCAACTTCTGTTCCAAAAAAAATACACCTCTACCTGTTGGCTGGCTCGTCGTGTGCATTTAGGGATCTACGTGGCAACAACCTGGTATGCGACTGCAAGCTCAAGTGGTTGGTGGAGTGGATGCACCACACCAATGCCACGCTGGATGACATCTTTTGCAGCGGTCCACCCATGCACCAGGGGAAGAAACTCAATGACTTGCTGCCACACTCCTTTGACTGCATCACAGCAGGTGCCATGTTCTATATGTGTGTTTGTGATGTTTCCTTGTAGATCATTAATTAGTTAGGCCAGGACAGAATTGTAGCAAAGCCTTCTCACCTTAGAGCCGCAGTCTTCATGAAGAGGCTTGTGGTTTGCCCTCCATTAAATTTATATTAAATATTTTATATTTAACATTAAATATGTATTTTAATCCAACTTCATGAGCATTATACTATAAATATAGCACTGCACTGTGAGGAGTGGCACTCACACAGACAGCAGTGTGCAAAGGAGAGAAGCAACGCTCTCATTACACTGGTATCAATCAACACCAATACCAACAATGGTATACTATCTATATGACTATTTATTCATTCAGATCAGTAACCTTTATGTCCTCACAGACCCGTTGCACCATCCTTTCAGTCTGTGTCAAGTCCATCTTTTTTCCCCCCCAGAGTTTGCCTCATACCAGTCGCTCAAGTTTGAGTCCATATCAGTGGAAGCTTTCACCTTTGGTACAGATCAGTATGTTGTGTTTGCGCAACCGTTTGCTGGCACCTGTAGTTTCCTGGAATGGGATCACGTTGAGATGACCTTCAGGACGTACGACACCATTGAAAGTGAGTCTTGAAACCATAATTTGAATGATGAGATTCTGTGAAAGCTCATGTAAGAAAATAATTCAGAAAATGTATATCAAACCCCAATGTTCTATATGTCTTCTGACCTTCTTGATTGAAAACACACTCATCTTCATACTCAAAAACTTTGAATTTGTAACATTTTAAGTGGCCCAGACTGAGTAGCTGGCATGGCAGATAGCTTACATTGGTTCAGCCTGTTTTTGCATCTCAACAAGCCTCAGAAGTAACACACACAACCTTAGATTTGCTTACAAGTCAAACAGGGAGCAAGTGAGTAGAGGTCATGTGGAGATGAAAAACATAATGGAGGCTTCACTGCATGTAAGTCTTGTCACCATTTATGTTTCCTTTCCAGGCACTTCCACTGTGGTCTGCAAGCCGATGGTGATCGACAACCACCTCTTTGTGATTGTGGCCCAGCTATTTGGGGGCTCGCACATTTACAAGCATGACACCTCGGCCAACAAGTTCATCAAGATTCAGGACATTGATATCCTGAAGATCCGCAAACCCAACGACATTGAGACTTTCACCATTGACGGGGAATCTTTCTTTGTCATTGCCGATAGCTCGAAGGTACCGTTAATGCATCCAGCTGTTCAAGATGTTGGTGAACGCATGGGAAGTCTTTGAAGTCCGCTCAGCTGAACTTTTGTACATCTGTGGCTTGCAGGCTGGCTCCACGACGGTGTACAAATGGAACGGCAATGGCTTCTACTCCCACCAGTCGCTCCACCCATGGTACCGGGACACGGATGTGGAATATCTTGAGATCTCAAACAAACCCCACTTGATCTTGTCCAGCAGCTCCCAGAGGCCAGTTGTGTACCAGTGGAACAGGGGCCAGAAGCAGTTTGACCGCAGGACTGACATCCCGGACATGGAGGATGTCTTCTCAGTCAAGCACTTCACTGTCAAGGGTGAGTTATGTGGCATCCGTTTTAGCAGGAATGTAAAACTCAGCTCGAGGCAATACTGTATGCAGTGCTGTGCCATTTCTCAGAGTTTGAGTGCAAAAGTATGCCCAGTCCAAATATACCACTTTGGTGTGTGAATAACCTTTTAGACACACGTTGTCGGCCAGTAAGCCGAAACTGAGGCCCATACACATAGCTATGCTGGAAACCATACCGACTGGCAACAAAAGACACGGATTGGCCTTTTCCCTCCTCAGTAGTGATGTGGAACTAATGATGGTGGGGCAGACGTGTAGGACTGAGAAGAGACACATGAAACTGGAGCAAGAACAGAGACAAGCACCTTGAAACGTAGGTTCAAGAGAGGGGACAACAGTCTCCCAACTCAGAAAATATAGTAATTAGCTCTTCCCAAATTAGCTCACTGGCAACTGACTCGGATGCAGGCTCTGTTTTTTGTGTTTTATGTCATCTTTCAACAACATTCACCATAGCTCTCCAAGCACTCACACTTTGTGTTACCTTTCGGAGAGATTCATTTCAAAGGTAATTAAAAGCAGTATCACTGGCCATGGCCGTAAAACCTTCCTGTAAATCATTACACAACATACACAATGTGTCCTTACGCTAAAAGCTTTTGCAGACTTTTAGGAACTCGATGAGTCACTTCCTAGGAAAAAAAAAACAAGCATCCTTTTAATACTTTGCCCTTTCTGAAGGTGAGCTGTTCATATGCTTGACAAGATTCATCGGGGACTCCAAGGTGATGCGCTGGGATGGTGCCATGTTCAAAGAGATCCAGACATTTCCTTCCCGTGGCTCTATGGTGTTCCAACCCGTCTCCATCGGCAACTGGCAGTACGCCATCCTTGGCAGCGACTACTCCCTGACGCAGGTCTACCAATGGGACACCAAGAGGGGCCAGTTTGTCCCATCTCAGGAGCTGAATATCCAGGCACCGCGTGGATTCTCCCTGCTTTTCATCGACAACCGGGTCTTCCTGCTCGCGTCCAGCTTCAAGGGGAAAACTCAGATATATGAGCACCTCATGATCGATCTAAGTAACTAGACTGATATTTTTTGCAGAAAAACAGATCACTACCTGTTAAATTTTTTATTTTTTCCAATCCATTACAATACACCAGCAATTTTCTTTTAGTAAGATAACATTTAGAGCCAACGCTAAAATTACCACTATTTTACACTATACAAAAAATGGTCAAACGACATCCTTTTTCATTTTCCTTAATTTTGATAAGTCAATACCTTATTTGCCATCAAGAAATTTAGCACCAATCGAAAGTTCAAAACTTCAGTTAAAATCAAGAACAAACTTGATCTGTGCTTTTCAGCTTAATAAAACACTAGTACAAAAACAAACAAAAAACAGGAAAGGAAACATCAGGCTGATGACTGGGTCCATTTCATGTGTACAGTTCTAATGGTTGGCAAATTAACAGATGACTGTGCATTCCTTTAATACACACTGTAAGGCATTAATAATGTAGCTTATATTTCCCGATGAACTGTAAGCTACATTCTGGTTCTGTGAGTAATGAAGGCAAATCATACACTTCAAAGTTTTTCTATTCACCTTTATTACGTTTCAAGGTCCCTTTAAGATGTGTAAACTGGTCGTGTGTCTTCAAGGGAGGGGGGAACCTGGACAAGTCCCTGAAACCATTTACCAGTTTCTTGCAGTGTTCCATAACTCTTTAGTATTTCTACTCATAAAAGTACCTGTAATTTGTGGCCAGTTTTGCATAAAATGGTAATGGGGTGGGAGCTGGAGAGGGATCTCCCCTCTCAACCACAAGAAAGACTGTGTGCGCGATACACATGTCCATAGTGTTGATTCCTGATGAATGACACACTAGAAGCATCCCACTGTGTCACCTAGCCCTCCATGTTTCACTGCTTTTTTACCCCTTTTCTCCCCCATTGACAAAAACTATTGTTGTCTTTCTCCGCCGCTAAAAAGCCGACTGCTGCGTGGCACCTAGTACCTGTGCATTTACACGCCCCTCTTATTCTGCCACAAAAGGACATAGTGGTCCGTTAACAATTAACAAATTCACTGACGACCACTTGCCAAATACAGTGTTTACGTTTTTACTACGCCGTGCTCAGTAATTTATATGACTCTGTTTTTGTATGTAGATGAAACCACACCCAGTGTCTACTTTTTTTTTCATAAGATATTGAATTTAGTATCCTTAAATGCTGTGTGACATGTAGTTTCTGCAAAGGGTGTACTTGTGTTAGTCTCATTTAGTTTAGGTTTTTAAAATACCTACTACATAGCTGTTCCTTTGTCATAATTGTTGCTTATATTTTATGTGAGGTAGAAATAAAAAAGAAAACGACACCATTGTTATTTCTGTCCCTTTTTTTGTGCTCCAGAAATGGAATACAATCTGGTTTTGTGTCAATTCTGAACCAGTGATGCTTTAATCAAAAATGTAGATCACAGCAGTATTCTTGCGGCTTATCATTCAATACAGTCAAGATAAAAGCCACATCTCTCTAAGGCCAAAGGTTGTCTGTGATCTTGTGGTGTTTACTGTAATGAAGCAAGCATTGTGAACAAGAGCATACAATGAACTAATGACAGGTTATATGGGGTTTCATGTTCATGAGGTCCGTGTTTAGTGAACAACTTGGCTTTGAAACAACCATGTTAACCGCACTGATGGGGTTTAGAGAATAAAACAAGTCCATTCGCACGATGGTTTATGGCCCCCTAAAAAAAAAATGGGCGTAAACTTTGGTAATTTGGACATGGAATGGATGCGTTTTGAGTTCATTCCTGCCCCCACGTGGGTGAAGTAACCATTGCAGGGCGAGTTTGGCTCCGCTATCACCAAGGTTAGTTCACCTTCTCAGTCACTCAGGGCTCCAAAAGAAGGCGAACACGGACGAACCTGCTCGGTCCGAGGCATGCTGTCGCTCAGCCGGCACACTCTATCATGGGCGACAGGAACCACATCGCACACGGGCGGCCTTTAGACGCGGAGGACGACATTACCGTGGTGTTTTACAAAGTTGACAGCCGCGGCGACGACGACGACAACAGCAGCGGTCGTGGCGGCGACCATGACGACGTTGAACGGCCGGCGGAGCGGGTTCGCCTGCACGGGAGCCGCGGCTTGTCGCGGCGCTCGAACGGCGATGACGACGAGGAGGAAGAGGCGGCGGCGGAGGAGGAGGAAAACGATGATGCTCGGCGTACGGATACGGGACACGGGGACGGACATTTGCCGGAAGACGGCGAGAGGAAGCGGCTTTTCTGCCAGCCGGCGTCTTGCGTCAGCAACGAGCCCCCATCCCTGGAGGATGGTGCACGCGAAGGTAGTGAAGGGCGCGCGCGCCAGCGGCTCGAGGAAAGTTTGTTCTGAAGGAGAGCGAGACCCCCGTTTACATGTCAGGCAAAGGCAACATATATGTTACCAAAAAAAATAAAGTACAATGACAGCGGACATTGAGGGCTTCTTCCAGGGTTGAGACCACGTTACACAACCGTCTCTCGCGTCGTGTATCAGTAGATAGCGTCGCTGGCGTCACGTGTACGCCGCGAGCCTATAAGCAGCCGCACGCGGATGTCCGTTTTTAGACGGCAAGATTAAAGTGCCGCCGGCTTCTGTTGTTCCCGCTTTTTAGAAGCGTGATTTGTTTACAATGTACGCCGGTTACGTTGGCACTGAAGTGATTAGATAAAAGTTGGAGACAGTGAAAGTGGAGTTTGTTTGTTTTTAATTATTTTTTTAAAATTATTATTTCGGTCATAGTGCCTCACGTCTCAGGATGACTACGTCGAGGAATGACCTTTGTGTTGACCGTTATAAGAAAAGAAAAAAGGGGCTGTAAACCAGCTTATCGTTTCCACAATCCCGTAACAGGATGCATGACTGTGCACTTTTCCAGCAACGCGCACCATATGCCCGCACGCTCTTTGCTTTTAATATGTTTAGCCCTCCCCGTCTGTGCCAGTGGACATCCATTACTTTCTGACGACCGGCTCGTCTTCTCTCTGCAAACTATTGAAAGGCATGGTCACAAATATCATTTTTCTGCAGAGGGAAGCAACAGTGATCCCCTTTATACATACACAGACAACCGTATGTGGAATGACAACATGATAGAGATTGTCTTACCTCTTTGGTTCTCTTTTTTTTTTCTCTTACTACCGCACACGGTTTCATTGCTGTTGACTACCCATACATCACTATAATTAATAATGACCTTATATATTTAGCAGTACCTCAAAATTCCTCAGTGAGAAATCGTACAAATCTTTACAGATAAATAGTTTCTGAAATGTGTCTTCAGAAAGTGTTTCCCTCCCAGACTCCAGTGGAGCAGTCTGTCTCTAAAGATGACACACTCGCTTGTAGATTGATACTAAAACTGATGGTTTGTTGGACCGTAATGTTTGCAAGTTTGCAAAGTGTGGTGTTGGGGAGAAGTATCCAGAAAGTCACCAGTGCCATTTACAATCTCCCAACAACCTTATTTTTTAGGGCGACCCTTTAGTGCAATCTTTCTGAAAAGTGGCGCAAGCAAGAGTAGTAAAGGAGGGATTTTGTTCTTTTTAAAATTGTCCGAAAACCTGATGCTGCAACATAGACCACGCAGCGCTTGTCTGTGACAGTTTGAGAGTTGAGTGTCCCAAGTGTCTTGTTTGTAATGCCTAGTTGCTGTGTGGGATCTTGAAGTCTGTGCTCATACAAAGAGAAAGAAAGGCCTTTCCAGTGAATGAGAGGCACTTTGTGCTCTGCCCGGTCAGTAAGGGACAGTGAGTGGGTGCCAAGTCAATGTCAATATGTGGCTGTACTACTGTACTTTTATCTGTCATGAACACGTAAGCAACACTTTACAGTTTGTTTATGGACTCGTGTTTTCAGCTTGGCATATTCTCTGAAAATAAATGAAGTGGTAAGTCAATCTCGTCACCCATTGTGCTTTAATACAAAGGGAGACACCCCAGTCACCCCAGGTGGAAATCCAATATTCACAAGCTTATCTGTTTATTGTTTCCCAGGCACGGTCTGCAAACACGGCTGCACTGGTAGACTGAATAATCTCCCGCCTGTGGTTTCCTCACCTGAATTTTACCCTGAGCACCGCAGTGTTTCAAAACATGCTCCCCACATCACTCCTCAATGATTCAGTTACTGTATCAGCATTAGGGCTGCAAATGTGAAGTGGGGGATGGGGCGTTGATGGGAGGCATGCAAAGCTAGTTCAGGGAGAGAAGTCAAGGCAGTGCCAAAGCCAGATCAGGTGATCAGTCACTTGCATTCCTTGTTCCTTTGTCCAGGTTTGAGATCCCACCTTCCATTCAGCATCCATCTCCAGACTCTGTTTCCTTTAGATTGGGGTTTTGCTATATGAGTCTCTGAAATATCAGTCTATGGAAGATTATTACTTGCCCTCAATATATTAAGAATAACAGGGAATGAATGCATTGACCCGCTTACTTGTAACTTGTACTTAGTACAATAAATCAGTGCTTTATAAATACATAAACTCCACACCTCTCATCATCTTCCTGCACGTTTTTCTCTCTTCTCCGCAGATGCACAGAAACCAAAGAAGTGTGTAGGTCTCGGCTTGTTCTATGCTTTCCTGTCCACAGTCTTCTTCTCCATCATCGGCCTGGTGGTGAAATCCATCCAAGGAATCCAAGCCATAGAGATCAGCGCCATTCGCTGTTTCTTCCAGATGCTCTTCATCCTGCCCCTTCTCATCTACCACAAGTAAGCGCACCAGACCAATGCAGACGGCTGCACCCGTGTACACATAAGCAGCTCAAAGTCAAATGTGAGATCTCTTCACGGCATATTGCTTTTTAATGTCTGTGACCTCTGGAACGAGAGATTGGTGAGTCTGCTTTCAGTTACACTATACGTGTCCTTGTACATGGCGCAACAGATATTGAACAGTTAATCAAAAAAAACAACTTTGAAGCTGTTGACAATGGAGAAGTTAAATTGAGAAACATTTGAACAACAGCAATGTGCTTCTGCAACAGGATTTTGCTTCAAAAACTGTTATTGAACTCAGCTTTTTGAGTAAAACTCTTGCCTTGTGAGTCCGTGCCACCACTTTCCTGAATGCCTGAATTGAGTTTTAATCCAAGTTTGCAATGTAATTGTGGGTTCTATCAGTCAGATCCTGTATAAACCTAATTTGATCAGGGAACATATGGGATATATATGGGTAATATATTAAATGTTAAAACATCAGCTGCAGGTGACATTTACACACTGGTGCTGTTCACTTTACGTGTTCAGACACAGTTTCTGGCTCTGTGGTAGCACCTTTCAGGCTTCCAAACAGCACAACTGGATTCCTGAGCAGACACGTTTTTCTTCTTTGCTGTTTAATATGCTTGGCCAAGCAAAAGGAAATCTTGGCGTGATTTATGGTTGAAGTGAGAGTTGTTTTCATTTATCATCACCCACTTCTTCGTCCACTTGAACTGTGCAGGTGGACTCAGGCCCAAGATTATTATTTATACCTCTCAAGTCATATCAGAGGCATGCGTAGTTTGTATCTGTACTTGTTTGATAAACGAGGGCTGGTTTGCACTACGCATGTGTGTGTGTGAACGCTGCAGTCAATTTAAAGGCCCAGTGTGTAGCATTTAGGACCATCTATTAATAAAGCACACCGCAAACACCAGAGATTTTAATTCCAGTGTTCTGATGTCCAGCTTGACCTCAAATCTCTTTCTATACCAGCTGCGATGTCAGGTTGAAATAAATCACAGATTGATTCCACATTATGGGCTTCTGCATGTTCACGGTGGTACAAATCAGCCGCCTTGTTGGAACTGAATCTGCCATTTATGTAAATGTTAATGCTTATTATCAGTAAATGTAACAGCTGATGTAGTTTTCGTTGGTTTATTTGACCGGATATGTACATTAGTAATTTCTTTTTACCTCATTTCATGCCAATTGACTCCTTTTTAACACTGGACCTTTTCTGAAACCTGTCTCACAATAGTCGCATTGTGAAACCAAAATGATGACAGTTTTCAGAGACGATTATTCAGTTTGCCAATTCATCCTTTCATCTTCGCATCTTTCTTCATGAACTACTTTCAGCCCGGCCCACTCTGGTGTACACCCATCAATGCTGTGTCTTGGTTTTCTTAGCTCAACTCAACTCTAAGCTCAACCATGCTGCTCTGCTGCCTCGTCTCCATCCGTCCAGCCATCCGTCCTTTACGTCTCTGTCATTCATTCGTCCATCGTCCTCATATCTCTCCTTCTCCAGGCTGGGCTTCCTTGGTCCCAAAGGTAAACGCAAGTATCTGGTGCTCCGGGGTTTCATCGGCTCCAACGCCATGATCCTGCTCTACTATGCCGTTCAGCAGATGCCTCTGGCAGATGCCACCGTCATCATGTTCAGGTGAGAGCAAGACGGGAACATAATTGAAGGGCTTAGGTTGCCTTTACATTAATCTTCCTCCTGTTCCCGTTCCTCTCACGTCTCACTTATCGCTTTATCTCTCTTAATCATCATCATTCCCATGGCCTCCCTGCAGCTTACCAAAGAGCTGGCAAAGCCTGCTCACTGCGATGGATCGTTCACACACAATATTCAGAACTTTTCTGCACCATCGTCTTTGCACCTTGCTTACTCTCTGATCTCTGCTGGCTCACCTCTCTGCCTCTTTATTTGCAACCCGGCTGTGATTGTCTGTTTGCTCTTCACTGACCCCCGACAGTAATCCAGTTTTTACCTCCCTCCTGGCCTGGATCTTCCTGAAGGAGAAATGCACAATCTGGGACGGCGTTTTCACTGTTTTCACCCTCACCGGAGTCATACTCATCGCCCGACCTCCGTTCATCTTTGGAAAGCATCTGCACGGCATCGAGGGCAACTACGCGAACCACATCAAGGGCACTATCGCTGCATTTGCAGGTAAGTAGTACACTATGCCCCAAGGAGACGGGGCATAGTAGCCACGGCTGGTCAATGGTCACTCTAGTGTTGTCCACTCTGCCAGTTTACCCTGCGAGAAAGAATGTTGTGCTGGTCGCACTTTGGAGCCAGTACGTTGTTGTCATGTAAAGCAAAGGTGGAACTGCATCATAACAGAAACTTCTCTAAAAAAGCTCCCCAAAGAATGCCGGTTTTCTTTAGTGTTGCCGCTTGAAATTTGTGGAAATAATCACTGTCTTTCTATGCTGATTGATAGATGGATAGATGGATAGATGGATGGATAGATAGATAGATAGATAGATAGATAGATAGATAGATAGATCGATCACCAAATGCACTCTGCACATTTAACAGGATGCACCGTTTACATTTCCGTTCACTGATGGAGCAAATCAAACTATCTTATTTATACAGAGAGTGATACAACACAATCCTGTTCCTCCTGTTTTCCCAGCATGAGTCCCAAAAATTTAGCTGTGAAAGAATCAGATTTTATTGCTGCTTTGTAAGCATCACAATGCAATGCAATACGAAGACAAAATACACCAGAGCAACATTACTCAACAAGGCAGGGCGTCATTTTTAATTGCACTGCTTTTATGTTCCTCCCGGGAAGCATCCGAGCAAAGCTGCACTCATCTCTGAGTAGAAGCAGCAAAACTGAATGATGAACAAAAATAGACCACACAGGGTTCCGCACTGCTGCTCACTATTGTATGTTCTGATACTGACGAAAGATGGAAGCTTTCTTGCCAATATGTCCCTTTATTATAAAAGTCAGGAAGTTATGAAAGGACAAATGTTAACAGTTTCACGTTATACCTTATCCTGGACTTTCTTTTGAATCCAAATCCATGTTTGTTTATTTGTGAAATTTGACAGGGACAATGCACTTGAACATTGTTACTAGTTTGCTGCTGACATGACGCATAAAGAGTTTATTCTTGTCACACCATTCAATGGAAGCACCTGCAAATTGCAATTATACTTTGTTAAAATGTTCAAAAATATCAGTGCATTTCCAGAAAGATTTCCTAAAAGCAGGGCAAGCGAGGGAAGAGAGTTCTGGAGAGTTTCTGGAGTAGGAAAACAGTGTCATGGCTGCATCCGACGCCTTTCTAGCATCTAATTCTTGCCTTTGTATGGACAGGAGCCATCGCGGCCGCATGTACGATTGTCGTCCTTCGCAAGATCGGCAAGGGCGCCCACTACTACCTCTCCGTCTGGTACTACGCCGTCATCGGCTTTGTCGAGTGCGTCATCACCGTATCCGTCCTCGGGGAGTGGAAGCTGCCGCCCTGCGGCCGCGATCGCTGGATGCTGATGCTGATTGCCGTTCTGGGCATCGCCGGCCAGACCTTCCTCACCAAAGCCCTGCAGATCGAGAAGGCCGGACCCGTGGCCCTGATGAGGACCGTGGACGTGCTGCTGGCGTTCATCTTCCAGTTCATATTCTTTAACCGCGTGCCGACACTGTGGACCCTCGGAGGGGCGCTGTGCATCGTGGTGAGCACGAGCGGGGTGGCACTTCGGAAGTGGTACTCAAACTCCCGCAAGTCCTGAGAAGGACACGGAACGCTGTGGTGTTCCCATCTCTCTCTTTCTTTCACTCTCATCTGTCCCTGAATTCTTCTGTGTTTTACTTGTTATCGACACACAAGCCTCTGAGGGAGATTTCCGCTCGTTGCAGAGTTGAAAGCAGAAGTATTGCAGATGAATCCAAAAGAAGTGGGTCAGTGAGGAACTTACGATGGGTTTCTAATTTCCTTTTTGTGTACATTTATGCACGTTGATTCTTGGGGGTCAACGTGTGTACCTTTTTTTGTGCCGCATTTATTTTTGTGTAAACAAATGGGAATTCAAAGAAAGTTGCTGAACTAACACAGCGTCCCCTAGGACTTGCCTAGGACGTCATGCTTTGTTTCAATGGCCAGATATGCAGTAGTTATGAAATACTATTTGGGCAAAGTAAAGCAGATCGACAGGGTTTTGTCCTCAGAGCAGTTTCCTTAGTTTCTATGCCCAAATAATAGCTACAGGGTAAAAAAACAAACAAAAAAAAAAAAATTTCTAAATGTGGTCACATTAGACAATCATAGGGAATGAGATAAAGAAAATATCTCTGAGTTGCCGTCAGTGCAAGTATTGCTGTTTTCAAACGTCAGCACTAAAAACAAGTTGGACAATTAAAAGATGCTGAAATTGCAATTTTGCTTGAAATCAGGCTCAGACTGTAGCTTTATCTCAGGGATCTCTCATAATTGCGCAATCTTTTGATAATTATACCTATATCTCACCCAACGTCCTTATCTCGGAAGATAGGAAATGTATTACTTTTTGATTGAAGTATTTTTGATGAGACTTTGCCTCTGTCAACACTCTTTTTTCCTCTATTTTAAAGATAAAACATCTAAAATCTATTATTCTTTCAACGCATAGTTTATTTTTTTTTTTTAACAAAAAAATAAATATTTTTGAAGTGCCTTAAACAAGAAACTTTAAGCTCTAGAGCTGCTTGGTAACCCAGCAACTTCTGCAGGGCACCTCTCAGGTACAGCAAGAGTGTTGGTCTGGGAGGAAAGAAAGCTTTTGAAAAGCTTTTCACGCTGCTTGCATGATCAAATCAAGCAAGAATTTGTAAGGAGTCGTCCCTCCCCACCGTTGACTCGTGCTTAATGCAGAGCTAAAGCATCTAATTCGTGTTTACAGCCGTGCGAACGTTTGTTTTCCGTGATTCTCAAAGGGCGAGGGGAGGGCCGAGATTGTTTGTTTGCACTTTGTATTTGGAAGGTAAAACGTGCAATTTTGCCCACTGTAATCACAAAGTATTGTTTATTTGCTGAATATGACAGCGCATGCCAAGATGCCCCCCTTTTTTTTCTTTTTTTTTCTTTTTCTTTTTTACAATTTTAGACCCTGGAGGAGAAAAAGGTGGTGGTGAGACAGTCCAGGATGGTCTGTGTATTTAATCCACAGACAACAGGTGTGACAGTGATAACTTCAGAGTCAAACATGATGATGATGATGATGATGATGATGATGATGATGATTATTATTATTATTATTATTATTATTATTATTATTATTATTATTATTGTTATTGTTCCCTAAGGAAGGTCTGCAGTTTGATGTAACTGCACTCAGGTTTGCCAGATTCAGTGAAAAACAAACCGAGACTTACTGACTGTTTTCCAAATCTGGCACTTCGGCCAGTAGACTAGGGTGCTGTACACTTATTGTCTGGTGCAGAAATCCCAATTGAGCGCTGGCCTTTCAAAGCGGCAGCATGTTTATTAATTTATTCATCATTATTTGTTTTAGTCTGCCCTCAGCTATTTATTTCATTGAGAATCGCTAACAGGTGGTGCAGGCAGTCTGGGATGATAATTAGTGTGCAACACTGTAAAACTAAAGACAAGGCCAGTATCACTGGCACCCATAGTGAGACTTTGTGAGAATTAAGTTCAATATATAATCCAATTGCTAAATCTGATTGGATTTTCATGACCTTTAAAGTGTTTGGGAGTTTTTTTTCTTCCTAATGTTGATTAATAATGAGTTAAAAACCCAGGACAGAATTCGGGAAAAGCTCCGGTAAAACAAAATATATAAAAGCACTTGTCCACTATCAATCTCGGTACGCTGGTACCAATTTTTGGATTGATGCGCACACCACTCACCACATTACATCACCAGTGGTCATTGGTGGTGGCGTGTGCAGGTGTGGAGGTGGTGTTTATTCTCTCATGGATGATGAATTGTTGAACCAGGCTGAGCGCACAAGTAATACACGTCATCTTTGTGCACACTTTGCAAACTAAAAAAAAAACAGTTTTCTAGTTTTTAACGTTGTTGAACTCCCACAGTGTTTGATGAGACAAGGGCAGATTAGCCAAGCGGCTCATGTCTCTGAGATTTTAGCACTTTCAGCTCTAAGCAAAAAGTTTTTCACTGCCACCGCTGGTAGAAACTGCCCAAGTGTACAATTGTGTGTAGAGAAACACAGTTAATGCTGGCAGCCCACTAATTAGAATCCTGCAGTTTCCCCACTGTTTCTCACGCCGCTGTCATCTTGTCAGCTGCATCGTCAAGACTCGCCACCTGGCCGTGTTTCCTCCCGTCGTCATCAAGTCGAACCCTGAGCAGCCAACGAGTGAACTCTGGAGTTTGAACTCCCGTTGTTGCCTCAGTTATATCAGGCTGTATAATGTGGCAGTGTAAAAGTGTTTCCCTAATTCATCTCTCCTAGAGAGGAAATACCCGGTTCCAAAGGTCGGACCGGGGCCTCAGTGCCGATTGGTAAAGTTCTAATCTCACTGTATGTCGCTGTGGGCTGAAATAAACCGAAACAGAGGTGCAGGTGCTGCACAAGAGAGCCGTTTCATTGTGGACGAGAAACGTCTAATCCAGACCAACAGTTCTAAACTGTTATCATGAGGATACATGTGTGGATTTGTGACTCGGTGTCCAGACCTTCTAAAAGGTTGTTTGACCCGTAAGCAGCGACCCGTAAGCAGCGACCCGTAAGCAGCGACACGTTAGCACCGAGCTATTTCTTCGACAGCACTTGGACCCGCTCTCCAACCGCTCCATGTTCTCCTTTGATTTGCTTTGCTATTGATTTTTCTAAACGCTATTGTAGTGGACTTGAATGCTGGTCGTGTTGAGCGCATTTTGTTGTTGTTGTTGTTGATTTTTTTTTTTTCTTCTTTTCTACTGGATGGTTCCGATAAAAGCTTTTCAACACCTGTGAGCCTTACCAACCTTACTAAAGTTATGTTTTTATAGTTTTCAAAAACATTTATTATTTCTGTCTTCGTATTACATCAGGACAATCTATATGATGTATATATTTCTGCATAGGTAATGACTATATTTAGTATATTAAGATTTATTAATAAATCATATGTAATCTTCTAATTTATGTTGTGTGTCGTCTTTTTCAATGCTGACTCACGGTGAACATTTTACCGTGATACAGCAATATAACGTATTTCAAATATCCCAAATTCTGCTGTCAGACCCCTCACAAATTCTTACCTTCCCAGTACAACACAATATTTCAATTATTACGCCTCTTTGTGGGGCAACAGCTGACGGCTTTCAGACAAAACTACTTGTACAAAGGTTTTTTTTTTTTCAAGTGCTGTAAAATTTGCATTGTATTCCATGCGGCTTGCATGTTGGATTTTAAATAAATGCAGTTATGTGTCTGATTTAAATCAGATTTTGAGATTCACACTGCCATTAAAACAGATTTAAATCTGGTCCAGTTCAGAGCCTCGAGGGTTTGTGAAATCAGACTCCACATTTTAACTGTTTAACTTGTTTTCTTATTTAGTTTTTTATAGGTTAGGGTTAGGATTTTATGATATAGAGGTTTTTATATGTCCTCCTTAGATAATGCATTGTACCCTGATCTTTATGACATACAGCACTTACCATTTAATAGTGTGCTGTAAAAATAGAAATCATTTCTTATCAATCGTAAAAAAACAGCAAGAAGGAACAAAAACTGTGCTCGTAGTGCTCAGTCCCCAGAGAAATGATCCACAATTTTCATCAGATTTTCTTTCTCTGGCTTCCACTACAATCACTTCTGAATTCACTCGACTGTTTCCTCCGAGCTGATTGAAGTCAGCAGAACAGGCTTCAAGCTGCGCCGAGTCGTTCTACTTTGCTTACATCATTTTTTCCCAAAGGCCCGCCGTGTCGCTCTGCTCACGTTGTCGAGAAGGTTGAGCGAGGTCACGTATGAATGGGAGCCAATTGTACCGCGGCTGAGCTATGAAACCACTGAGTCAGGTAGCTGCAGCACCTGGCCAAGTGGCCTTTGTGCGTGCACACATGCATGCATGCAGCATATTTGTCCCTATTTTGTCACGCCTTTGTTTATTTCCCCTTTGTTTGTCAACAACACAAGCACGGTGTGGTTGCACTGTGTCCCAAAATGGGCCTTACTGTGCCCAACCAAAGTGTGTAGCTGGCACACGTGATCGCCTGCATGCCGAAAGGTGCTGTGAATTTTTGACTCAGTCACAGGCGCTCACTTATTTCTTGGCTTTTATGAGATGCGCAAAGCCTGCACTGTAACACAGATGTTCTTTCTTAGATGTTTCATACGCATTCCTGATTTTTAATTATTCTTAATCACTTGCATTTTTTCAGCTTTCTCACTTTCCATGTTCAAAATTCCATTCACTTTGATTCAGTTCATTTCGGCGTTTACTTCACAATCGGTCTGTTTAAAATACACAACAAGACACACAAGAGGACAGACAAAAATACATAAATTACACGTCTTGCAAACGATACATTGCCCTCCTTCTCCAATTAGTGTTCAGAAAATTGATTTACTCCTTTTTGTTCCACGTTTAACGCCGCACCCATTTCTACTTGTAATGACCTTCGCCTCGCAGCAGAGGGCAGGATCCACAACAGAAGGAGCTACTTACTCTTGGTTGTCCTTCACCTCAACGTGTACCCGTCATAAAAGTATCTGTGGCTTTATTGCAGGCCCGTGGTCATAAAAACAACAAGTAGGGTGAGTAGCAACGTTGCACATTCTCACAGTTGGAAATGTGGTGGTGGAAATAAAAAACGCTGCTCAGTGGTGAAAGCAAACAAAGACACCACGGGTTTGAATGAGGCTTCAAGTGCAAGTTTTTCTCTGAGTGATGCATGCACTGTGCGGTCTAGTTCCGATTTGCAGATGAAGCTCATTATAAATGTGGCTTTAAAGCTGAAGTCTGTGCCCAAGTATTGAGGAGAACAACACATGCGGAGCCTTTTGACTTTCTTTTCTCAAGCAAACATGTAAAGCTGTTAGATAATTTAGAAGTAGTTGCGTCATTCCTTTAGTTTGAAGGTTCGGGTTGAAGGACGAAGAACAGATCAGCCCTGAATGAAACATCTCAGATCAGGCCGCTGCATCACTCCGCCTGCATCAGCGCTTAAAGCTCAGGACGTCATCCTTGCACTTCTCCTTCATAGAAAATGTCCTGAGATGAAAGTGTCAGGCTTGTTAGCAGAGTGCAGACTAGACAACTTCCCAATGGCAGCTTCAGTGTGTAACTGCCAGTGCAAAAGAAAGAAAGAAAGAAAAAAAAGCTGGATGAAGCTGGAAAGCTGCCCGCCCTCCTGTTCTATCAGCAGTCTGGGGAATCCCACAGGTTTACACACTCCTGGGTGGGGGAGACGTGGTGGTATGGAAGCGTTGCACATTCCTGTCAGATGGCATAACACTTCCCATCAGCAGAAAGTGGGTGGGAGTGCATTGGAAAATAATACCTAATTTTTTCCTATCTTAAAAAAAAAGAAGTTTTGTAGGCCGTGAGGTGGAAACAAGAATCTGTCGATCACGTGCTGCTGTTTTGAATGGTCCTGCAGTAGTCGGAGAGGGGCTGTAAAGGTTTGTCAAGTAATTGTGCAATCAGGGGAGCATTCAATTGCATGTAGTGGATTTGTTGTTTGCTGAGGTCAACCAGTGCAACACAACACAAAATAAGATCCACTGTTGATCCAGTCTGTACGGTGAAGTTGTAAACAGTTTGTCAAAATGCAACAAAAATAGAAAATGTAAATATTTGTTAAGGCTTTATCTGAAATGAAATACAAAATCTGAACCTGAACTTGAATTGTTTTGGGATGGATGCAAAAAGGTGAAGTAAGCAGTCTGCGTAGGTGTCTATGCTGTGCAATGTAGACAGACATTCCAATACAGTGACACACACACACACACACACACACACACACACACACACACACACACACGCGCACACACACACACACACACACACACACACACACACACACACACACACACATGTTTATTGTCCTTCAGTCCACAGCTCAGTTTGCTACTGCAGGCTTGAGATGCTGCATTCAGGTCCTGTTGGATATATTGCCACAATTATTAGGGTACACCAATTTGTATGTCACACGTCTGGCTTGTCCCCTTTAAATTTTCAATCAACCAATGTAACAAAGACAAACAGACAAAGAAACATACGAAGCAAGCGGCACGTTTGGAACTCCCGGAGACATGCTAGTTGTTAGTGAAATCTGTCGGTGTGAAATAATATTAATAATAATAATAATAATAATCATAATAATACAAAAATCATGTGCTGTCTTCTTTGCAACACGAGTAAACTATGAAAAACAATGTTATTGTAAAAAAGTTTATATTGTGAAATTGTGTAATCCTAAACTAAGTTTTTTTTTTGGGGGGGTGGATGCGGGGGGTTATTACTGTAAATGTAAAACTACATCTAAATTAACTTCAAACTAGAAACATATAAAAAAAAAAACTTTGTAAAACTGTATGAGACGCTTGTCAAGGAAAACTATATGAATGATGTTATCCTGGTCTGGTTCAGTTTCACAGTAGATTGTGTTGATATCGATGTTATGTCTCAAATTTATTCTCATTATAGTCATTGTTATGTTTGCGTGTACGTTATGCATCGCAACATGAAAAGTGCAATTAACTTTTGTCATTTAAAAAAAAATTATCCTTCCATCAATTTTCAATACCCACTTCTTTGTTTCCAAGCATGGCTAGACTTTAGAAGTGAATTCATTCAAATTAATTATTCTAATTAGACAAGATGTCTCACATTACAAAACGACCCAAATATTCTTCTTTTACTGCTCAGTGGGGTTCTGGTTAGTTAACTAAAGGAAGGAAACAGAAATTCTATTATATTAACTTTTCTCACCATAAGCTAATGATCTAACTGATTCTGACAGAAATTTTATTCATAACATACAAAAGACATATAGTTCTAATTATTTAAGGTCACAGTTATTCATTCTTATTATCTCTATCAAATTTTGACCAACTATTAATTATGACAGGCCCCTGGCCCGGAAACGAACCACAAAACGCCCTTGGATCTCCAAATAGTATCCCCATTTTCGGGCAGCACGTGAACACAACGCGAGGGAGAGCCGTTTCCCCACCGCAGCACGCGACACGGCATCAGTGTGCGGGGCTCCACAGTGACTGAGCACCAAGTTCACCGAGCTGAGCTGAGTTGAGTTCTGAGTCCTCGGCCAGTGGACCGCTGCTAGCAGTGAATGCCCGCCGGATTCGACGACTTTCCCCGGTGAGTTGGCTGTAACGACACGAGGTGTCACCTCGGAGGAGCATTGTGACCTCCTCCGCTTTCTGTTTGTTGACGGAGTTGCCGTTGCACCGAGCGGGGTGGCTCCGTGCGGCGAGGGGAGCGCGAGGTCCCCTCCCCGCCCCCGTGAAAGTGGCATCCCTGAAATGAGCGCCACTCTGTAGACAAGCCGGTGTGTTTCGTGCGGTTGGTCGGAGGGTTTGTCTTGTCCCGGGTTCCAGACAGGAGAGGAGCTGACATGTGGTTGTGGCTTTGCCTTCGAGAGCCGCTGGGACACCGCAGTGAACCTCAAGCCGAGTTAAACTGTGTCTAAAGTGGGGTTCGGTTTGGTGGCAAAGTCATAAACTACTTGTCGGACGTATAGATTTTTTGGTTGCTTGCGGTCCTCTCCAAAACCTTGGTCTCTTTAACTTGACAAGTCTGCTCATTGTTTACATAGGCAGGGCCACTGAGGCATCCCCCCTGGGGCAGCTGCGAGTTTTAGCGCTTTTGTATGTGAGGCTGCGGTCAACCTACGGCTACATACGACTACAGACAACCTTTCGTTCCGAACTGAGGGGAAAAAGAAGGGAAATAATGGAGATCAGATGAGGTTGTTTTTCTTTTTTTTTTTTCTTTTTATCGAAATCAAAAACAGAAGGGCAGGAAAGAGAAAAGGGGGCAGCTGAGGGACAAAAGTTGAACTTTTTTTTTCTTTTTAACATTTCTAAACACACAGATGGCATCCACTTGTCTGCAGTGCCCTGTAATCCTGCTATTTTTATTTTTTATTTTTTTTTAAATTATCCTTTTATCCCAAAAGGATTGTTTTTGTTATGCACTCTGCTAAACTTCCAGAAAAACTGTTGCCACTTCTCCTGCACTCTATCTCTCAAGTGTACTCGAGTCAATCCCAGTTGTCTTCAGACCTGGAAATCGAACCTGCAACCTCATGATGGCCAATTGAAGCACTCGGAAAATGCTGCCGATACTGATGCTTTCTTGCATATGGGGGGGGGGTAAGCGTGAGGGTCACCTGGCTGGGGATGTTGTGACTAGCCTGGAAGAGGTGTTAGGGGATTACAGCTATCCTCTATGACATGAAGGACAGAGTCGATGGATAGATGGATAGATAGATAGATAGATAGATAGATAGATCTACCATATTGATCCCAAAATTGGAAACTACACAACTTTTTTGTTCAGGACCTGTGTGTTTTGACTCATGTTTTCTGAAAAGTAGAGCAAGAAAAAGCAGTGCTAATCTCTGAGAAGTTTATTCACAAGCCAGGGGAAACAATGGCAGAGCGAACGTTCCCATGCCTTTAAGCGACTGCTGTCATCTTGTTATGCGCAAATGTAGGATTGAAAGAGAAGGGACATCTTTCTGTTTATGTTTCTGTCTTTAATATTCTCATCATGCAAATGAAGCTTGAGCTTGGTGTTGCTTGACAGTATTGACGCCTGAGCTGTAGTATCGCTTTCTGAACTTCAGTATCTGCTTCTCTCATACCAGGAATTGACTTTGCGTTGTTATCAGTTGTGAAATGATAAAGAAGATGCGTCAGGAAATGACATGTTGAGAAATTCATTTTCATTTTGTTTGTTTTCGACTCCGACAGCTCATTGTTTAACATAAATAAGTGATAACAGAACGCCGACATTTCTTTTCCCCGAACCAGTTGGTTCAGATCAAAAGCAACACGTTCTTTGTTTGGTAAAGCAGTGAAAACCTGTGCGTACAGTCACCAGTTGTGCCAGGTTATATAAGTGCGGCGCGGTGACTGACACGGTTCATCAAGCGTTTGCTGGCACGGCTCGCTGTTGTTGTGCTCTAATGCAGATGCACAGATTTACAAAAAGCTGTTACTCATTTTGGCTTTCAAGTTCAACAGTCTCTCCCCTCTGAGTCATCTTATTCTCTTATTGGGAGCAAGGACACACACACACACACACACACACACACACGCACGCACGCACGCGCAAAGAAATTTAGATTTGTGCGCGCGCACACACTCGCAGCAGCACACGCTGTCTGTGTGCAGCTTTCACTGGAGCCTCTTGTCTACCCTGCCCTCTAATCAAAGCCATATGTTCTCCAGGTCCCATGAAATGCATGAAAAGTCTGCTCTGTTTTGCAGCACTGTTTCCAGTGATACTGCCGAGCGCCGCACTGTAGGGCGCTGGTTCGAAAAGAAAAAGGTAACCTTGTTGAAGTTCGCAGGTTGATGTTTTACCTTCTAAACCGTCCAAGTGTTTCGTATTCTGCGCCTTTTTTTGTGTTGGTCCTAGTTTTTTGCAGGTTGTTCATGCTGCTTGTGGATAGTGAGCAAGCAGATAGTTATGCTGACAGCCTTGACTCTCCCCCTGAGCCATGGTTACCAAGCTTGCACTGCTTTCATTTTGATGAAACCAGCATTCTGTCTGTAGGCGGAGAGAGCCACCCACACCTGACTACCTGAGTTAGCAAGTTAGCGTCCTTTCCGGTACTTTCCGGCAGAACAAGTTAAGCTGTGACATCACATCAGCCATTAGATCAACAGGAGAATCTGCCCTTTGGTGATGACGAGTTGGTGCAGGTTGTGCTGCAAACCCTGCAGGAGACGTTGCACCGCGTTGTTACCGGTGAAACTTTGGGCTTCCTCACTTTTCCAATCTGATTCCTCATCGACGTGCTGAGGAAACCTTGCAACCGAGTTGTTTTCGGCTGGTTGGAGTTCGACATGACCAATCACCTCGCGGTCCTCGACCCGGTCTCAGCTGTGTCAGAAACAGGAAGCAGCAGCGAAAAAGTAGAGCGCTGATGGCTCATTTGTAGAAGAGATGCTGCTCACTGGCTTTGGATACAGTTTAGTATAACACTGCGGCACATTGCTTCTTAGAGACGAGTGCATTGTGCTGCACTGTCACTGCTACTTGTGAAGAAATGACATTGGCCTGCGTTGAAAGGCTTTATCCATTTTGTATTCAAAATTCTTCTTTCAGGGACTCTCCCTTTTTGGAGTATAAATGAAATGTGTCACTGCCCTCAAGGGTTGTAGTGGGGTTGTTTTTTTCATAGTGTCGCTTTCACTACCAGAAGGCATCAATGATTCAAACTGCAAACTTCTGCAACAACTGTCTGGGAGTGATTGGGAGCAGTGGAAATAAACCAAGATGCGTTGGTGATCTGTATGAATGGAGTGAACTATGTGGTAAACAATTTACCGCTTCAGTTTTTCAGTTTCATCACTGGGAAAATATTTCCTTTATTTCAACATCTTCAGTTTAGCAAATTACTCCGGTGGAATCTGCTGAATGTTTTTGACTGGTCTGGTCTTGCTCATAGCTTAGTATAAAACTGCTAGGGCACTGCTAAAGCGCTTAAGATCTTCAGAGTTAGTAGGTTTACATCAGCGACAATGAATCAGCCCACCGTCTTCATTACTATTACGGTAATATATGTGTTTGGACTCCTGGACCAAAGACAAGGCCTGGAGCTTTTTAATCTTACAATCCATCTCATTATGTGACCATGACTAATATGATCTTACCCAGCGCTCTTTGTGGACGTGGACACCCACCAGAAACTGCCAAGTAAATCATTTTGGATCCAGATCCAAAATATTTAACGAGAGACTACTTCTTTGCTCATGGTAACATAACACGTTCTCTAATTCCAATAATTTGGGGGGGTGAGGGGGGGCTGTCATTCTGTTCGTCTGACTGCGGATAAAGAACTGATTTTTTTTATTCTGAAAAGGTTTGCTTTGCTGAAATTTACAGACCATCAGATTTGAGGCATTTTTCCATCATTTCTTAACCACTGGGGTTGCAGTTTGCTGCCCGGTGCTGGCTGCCTTGGACTGACTGTGTTCAGGCCAGTTCAGATTCTTTCATAAAACCTGGAATAGTTTGGGATTCAAAGCACTACAATTTTGTTGTAAAATATAATTGCAAACCAATGTATGTAGATGTAGCATTTTATGTAATGGCATATGGCTGCGCAAAGTTACTTATTCATTATTTAAACATAAGTAAGAGGCTGACGTCAAACATCTCCTTTGGTTATTGCTGATTGAATGGCAGGGTTGATCAATCAAGAGACACATTCAGCGCCCGGGGGTTGTTCAGGGTTTTTCCTCTTATCCCAAGGTTTTCCAATATTGTTTAAAAAGTCTGAACTTTTATCTGCCGTTCTGGCAGTCAGTCCGTGAACAAAAGGCACTGATCTCTCAGCGACACTCCTCCCATGTTTGTGACAAGACCCCCAGTCGGGGGTGTCGGCTCAGCCCGCATGTTTTTGTACCCTCTTAGACGTGTTGAGGCTGCAGCAAAGCATCAGTTTTAGCAGGAAGAACACACTCCTTCTTTGCGGGACAATTTTTGTTTTAGGAGATCTAAAGACTTTTTGTTTAAATAATCATAGACCACTTGTCTACCAGGGTCCAGGATGAAAAAATAAAGATGGGAATATCGGTAGAATATTGGATCTTTAGTATTTATCTTCCCACATGCATGTTGTTGCTGCAATTGATCTCTCTTCTCCCGCCGGCATGGCCTTTGCACAGCAGGGCAAGTGTGCCAGTTACGTTTTCAAAGGTGACCAGTTTAAGGAATGTGATTGTATTGTGGTCATATGATGGGTCTTTTCTTGTGTGACCGCCTTGAGTGAAAGCGAGGGGTTGGGGGTGGGAGGCGGATGGGCTCCCCAGATTGAGAATGCCTTCATATACTCAAGATTCAATGACAAACTCTTGTATGCTTTTGAATTTCTTTCTTTTTTTTTTGCTGCAGTTAAACCAAAGGTGATATGCACTCCTTTGCCAAACTTTATTCAAAATCAAAAATTTGAGTCTACAGTGTGTTGCTATTGAAATCATCAGTTTGGATTGTAGATGGCTGATTTGTAAAAAAGAAAAGAAAAGAAAAGAAAAGAAAAGAAAAAGTCACCATTGTAATTAAACTGTGCTGTAGTTTTTCATTGTGGTTTCAGCAATATAGATCCTGAAAACAGACCCTGAACTACCTCAGTCTAGCACTGCATGTATTTCAGTATGTGTGTAGGACAGCTTACTGCAGTTAGCATACTAGCCCAACTGAGCCTTGAGACCCTTGTTGTTGTTGTTGTCGTGGGAGACGGGTGTGATGCCTCCAGTCCAATCAATCCATAAATTGCCAAAAAAAAAAACAAATGCTTACCAGCTGGATGTGTAAGATAAATCCAAGGATTCCCATTGGTGTACCCAGTCAATTCTTGTTGAATATAGATTGAGAAAAATACAATAAAGTTTCCTTGTTGCTAAATAATCTTAGGTAGGAATCTTTATAAACAAAAAGGTCCATTCAAACTAATAGTCCATTAATATGCAACACTGGTTCTTCCCCTGATGGCTTTCTGCTTAGCAGGCAAATCTGTTACCTGTATAAAGTTTTTGGCACATGCTTTTTTTGCTGTTGTTAAAAGCATTAGTGTATGAAAAGATAATCCAGTTTGAACCTGTTTGTACGGCGTGACTGTTCCCCTACAGTTGGGTGACATCAGCCTGAGCGTCACCTCATTGTACTTGCACGGCAGGCAGTTTTTTTTTCCTTTCTCCTCAGTGGCCTCAACAAAACGTGAAAGGGGGATTCCTTCGCTCCCTGACCAGCCTTTAATGCCGCTGGAATGCCGAAGGGCCAGTGCCGAATCTTTGTGCAAGGTATTAAGTGGAGTATTTTGGAGGCTCGGGAGGATAAGCAGCAGTTGGGCTCAGTTTGAATCCAGCTCACATTCGCCTTTTCATATTATCCGTGTCATTTAATTTCTCCCCGCGTCGACCACTGTGGAGTTGTGAAGTGCGTATTTGGTGCAAAGGTCGGCCCCGTTTACCCCACGGCCGGGGCTCCATTCTCCTGCGCTCCATGTCCCGCTCACAAAGCCAGCGGCGGGTGAGTCATCGTCGGGATGAGTTGTGAAATAATGCCCAGGGAATGAAAAAAAGGGCTTTTGTTTGAGAGTTGAAAGTCCCTCTGAGCTGAGGACGAGGAAGAATGGCCCTCTGCAGTGGTGAGACCCAAATCTATGCTCTTCCTGAGTAACCACCACAGCGACACCATAGCTGCGTTCCCATTACAGTTTTTTGCAAAATAAAAGCGATATTTCTAAAAGTTCGACAAAGTGCAATTGCGTTTTGCAGGTGTTTCCATCGAATGCTGTGAAGAGCAAAAGCCGTAATTCTAGTAAAAACTCGTCCCGCGAGACTTACGAGAATTATGTTTGCTTTTCTTTATTTACGTTTGTTTACTGTCAAGAATGGTTATTATATTTTTCTCTTTGATTACTTGTAAAAAATATTCTGTCTCCTCCTCCGTCCAAACACAACGCGCCATTTGCAGCATGTTGATGATGAACTCCTCCGAAGAAACGAGAAAAGTTTTTTTTGTTTTGTTATGTTTTTCCAGGAGGATGTCCTTACATGAGTTCACATGAGTTAAAACATTAAAATTCATTGCAGGGAACAAGACCCCCACAGCTGCTCAAACCAGTGCCTGCACTTGGCCAGCACTTTACCCAGGACTGGGAAAAGGGCTGAGGTTGCTTTCATCTACATGTGTTACGCTTTGTTACACAGCCTGTATAAGTTAAGCGTCATGTAGAACAGTGCTGTTTTACTGCAAGATAACCAGATGACTTTGGTTTATGTGTCTTATACCCCCCCCCACCCTGATGCCACACCCCACAAAAATATTTTAATTTTTTTGTGTGTTTGTTCTTAAGTTAATATACTGTCCAAATTCAAGGCATTTAAAATTGTGGTTTTTATCATGTACAATTGGGCATCATTTAGTTCAGATTCCTTTTATTTCCCAGTAACACATTACGTCTTCAATGACAGCGCACCAATAATAATAATAATATAAACTTTTATTTGTACAGCGCTAAATCACAACCAAAGGCGTCTCAAAGCGCTTTATACAATCAGAGAGAACCAACCGGGCCCCCGGAGCAAGCAAGATGCGACAGTGGCTGGGAAAAACTCCCCTGTGGGAAGAAACCTAGGGCAGAACCAGACTCCAGAGGGCCATCATCTGCCTATGAGTAGTTGGGGTGAAGTAGAAAGATAGAGGAGAGACAGAGAAAGAGAGAAAGGAGCAGAGTGAGCCAGGGTGGCAGACAGGACAGAGTGAAAAACAGATACACCAACCAGGCAAAACGGATATAAACACAAAGAATAGGAAATAATTCAAGGCTGCTGTCCATGTGGAGTGTAAGTGTCCATGCTTTGGAAGGCAAGAGGATGGACAACGATGGATTGGACAACCCAGTACATAATACATCAAGTGTAGTAGAAGGAATTGAGGCTTTTCTTGGTCAGTGCACTTTTTTAGTGTTTGTGACCTGGTTCCCGTGTGTGTGTGTGTGTGTGTGTGTGTGTGTAGGGTGAGGGGGTGTGTTCGTGGGTGTGTCAGTGTTTGGAGCCCAAGGCTACACTGGAAAAGACATTTGCTGTCACAAGCAGGTTCACAGTTCAGACAGTAGCAGGAGATGTAATGAACTCTGTGTGTGCAGTGGTGCTGATCTTTTTGTATTTAAAGGGTCGTGGGGGGTGTCATCCTGGATCAGTCCACAGCTGATCTGATTGGTTGCTGTGCTGTGTAGAGGATTTGGGAAAATTTCAAGAAAAACTGGCGACTGCTGTGGTGAAGACGAGCACTAACTGAACAGCTGCATCCGATCAAATCTCAGTCTAAGTCCACCAGTTTGCGCTCAAAATAACCACAGAGTGAAAATGCTACCCAGCTGATCATATCAGAGTATTTTTAAATGAGCTTGATGGCAGGACGCAGCTGTGTATTACGTCCTGAGGCACGGGGTCTGGAGAGTGAGAGCTCCAGCGAGCCGGGACTTGTCCTTGAATTGCCCTTGTGACGCGCAACAGAACAGGTTCACTGACGGACTTTAACGTGTCCTCAGGCGACACCAGCGTTCATGTGACATTTAGAACGTTTGCGTCATTAGTGGCCACATGACGTACAAAGTAAATAAAACAACCAACAACCTTTCCTGTTGTACATTTGATTGACTTGGTTGATTATTCTGGGAAATTGGGAAGAGTAGGGTGTGACGCATGATGGGAGCCTCATCGCGTAAAGGTGCCGTTTAATTCATCAAAAAGATCAGACAGATGAAGGGATATGTAGGAATTGGGATCTAGTTGCTGTAAATTTTCATCGACTTTTCGGCCTGTGCAGTCAATCCAGTGAGATGACAAATGCCTGAGGTTTCATGCTGGCTCTAGCGGACTGTGAGTGCTAGTATAACTACTATCTAGTCATATAATGCAAAGTGGTGCATATACCACACGTACTACATGCAAAGTGGTGCATGTACCACACGTACTATGCAAAGTGGTGCATGTAGTACGTGCACTATTGACATATTTGGAATAAAAAAAATTATATTGTAGAAATACAGCAGATAATTTTTCCAAACACCTTATCGTCAACGGTTCTTTTTTTTTTTTTAGCTATCAGTTTCTTGCTGGTTGTGGTTGAACCGAACTGCACGAGTCAGCAGTGTGAAAGCTGGACGTCATTGTGAGCTCCTATGAATGGGCCGCTTGTCTGCTCCATCCACTTGGCTAAAGTTGTGTCTGTGCAAATCTAGCAGTGAGCCTTGAAATTAGACTTTCAACTGAAGCGGTCGGACACAGCAGTGCATTATTGCGGCCTTATTATGGCCTGCGTGTGCTGTTTGGAAGATTCATGTTGTCTTTAACTCTAAAAATGCGCCAACAGCGGCCAGCAGCAGCCTCTACTGGGTGCAGCCATGCTTTGGTTTTAACATGAGGGTCGGTTAAATACTGTGGCTGTGCACTCTGTTATGTTGGCATCGTGGCTTTAGTCACGGTTCCTTCATGGACAGGTATAGTTCCCAAGTGTAAGAGAGTCTAGTGGACAAAGTGGACTTGGGAACCGAGCCTGGGTGTGTTTCACTCTTGTTACCATTCATGAAATGAACTGCACTTTGTTTGCACTGACATTTGTTTTCCTTATATTACTCTCTTATCAAAGGTGTCCTCATTTTTATTCCTCTTGATCATGATCAGCAAAAATTTGCTTGTGTAATTCACCCCATCCAATCACTGTTAGATACATAGTTGCATCAGTGCGACCAGGGTGCCAAGGTCGAACTCACATGTGCCCTTCCAGACAGTGTTTACACTGACAACAAAAACGACTGGCCTGACCTGAAACTAGATACCAGTCATCCAGTGCAAGTTTATTATCACATTATTAACCAAGCACATTTGATGAACTGAGCTCCAAATATGTTTTTGCAAGAAATGTCCCGTACGCCCTTTGAATTCAATCCTATGGTCTCTGAGAATGCCTGCTGCTCAATCCTGCAACAGGTTTGTAAGACTTGAAGTGAGAAATCATTGGGTTTGTTCTTTTATCTGCTTCATAACAACCTCAAACACTCATCGCTACATACCACCTGTGCAATGAGATTTTGCCGTGAGGGTGATTGGGGTGAATCCTGTTGGGCACTTGTACACCACCAAATAGTGTTTCCACTGACATCATCATCATCATCATCAGTGGGAACTGAAACTGGGCACCGGCCGAGCGTCGGCTGCGCTGCATCGTCCCAGTCGGTTCAGTATTTTCTCATCCGCCGGCGTGTTGCATGAGGTGCTTTGATCTGTGTAATGACTTCCCCGAAAAGCTGCTTCAGTTGGAACGAGACCTCATTGTCAAACAGTGGCTCGATTAAACCTCGAGCCCACGTGCGCTCCGTTAGTCCACGTTTACACTGTCAACACATCGGCTGCCACTGAAACTAGATCAGCTGCTTCTTCCCTCAGATGACACTTTGCACTTTGAACACATCAAAGTGAAACTCAATCCAGTGCACTTTTGAATGGGTGAATGAATAGTTTGTTTTCGTTTACAGTGTAAAATAATGTAATATTATGCAATCATCTAACAAAAATGAAAAAAAAAAACTTCCAAAACAAATGTTCACATTGTATACACTCACAATAAAAGTAAAACAACTCTGTTAATGAAATAAGGAGGAGGCTGAAGCTGAAGCTTATTCTATCCTTTGCAGTCCATAAGATTACCCAGAATATCAGTAATCCAAAATCAAAAAGGAAAAAAAAAAGAAACACAACAAAACAAAACATGGTTTACATTATTCTTCATAATTGATTCGCAATTTAATAATTTATTTTTATAATCATGATGTTTTTTGCCCTTCAATATTTTTTTTAAAACTCAACAAAGATTTCCACATTTTCCAATCGTCACTGATCCCATTCCAAAATTTAACTCCCAAAAAAAGAAACCCATCTATATTTAACATTGGTTCTCATTCTTTCATTCTTTGTAATCTGTTGCGAGTTAATCGTCCACCAAGTACACAGCTGTGAAGTGAACTTCAGGTCTGTTTGGAGGAGATGGAGAGACCCGCCTCATACAAACTTCTTGTTGTCGTCGGTGTCCCAGAATATTGAAAAGTTTTGAAGGGGCGAAAATGGTGTTTTTCCTTCCTGCTCCAATGTTGTTTCAGTCGTTTCAGTCACAATGACTCATGTTGCTTGTATGTGTGTGTGGTGATTTTAGTTGAATAGTTATAGATAAGAAAGTTAAGGTGGTGACAGAAGACGGCTCAGAAGGAACCGGCAGAACAGCCAGAGCTCTTGATGCTCTGTTTAAATTGTTTCTCCCAGAGTTGTTTTTTTTTTCTAATGAAACCATGCTTTCTCCTCTTCTGTTTCTCAGAACCTCAGTGTGGACAACGATACCCATGATGCAAGTCGGAACCAGTCAGAACTAGCAGCCCAGAACACACACACACACACACACACACACACACACACACACACACACACGCTGAGCTGTGACTACTTACTGTACTATCAAGGAAATTCCATCGGCCCTCCAGGATCTCCACCGCAGCTTCGCTATCTGCCCGTTTGTACAGCTGCTCCAGCTACTGTTGCCCGATACCAGCCCCCTTTTCCAGTCAGAGCGCCCTCTTTCTTGGTTATGCTGCCTCGGTCACTTGAGAGGTTGGTGGAAGCTGAAGAAACGGTCGCTCTCTCCTTCACAGTCCACTATGACACACTGACCAGGACCTGAAGTGGATTTCTGCCATTGCCTGAGTGAGGTACGGAAAGTATAGTGCACATCCTTGGGATGAGACAAACTCTTTTCCTCCATAGCCACAATTAAAATTGGAAAAAAAATCCTGCTTCTCATTTTTTCATTTTTATTGTTAAAAAACATTTTTGAGTCATGATTTTTACCGCTACTTATTTTCTATTGCTACCTGATTACTGCTGTTATTGTCAGTAGTAATTTTTAAAGTTTTTTTTGAAAACCAAAATGACCACAAGCCCAAGTTTGTTACATACTGTTATATTGATGCTTACTTGCCATACATTTTTTCGTACAGAAAAACAAGGGATAGACTGAGCCTCACCGGGGGGGGTCGATGCCATGGCGACCGACGGGAATCTGACACGGATGGAGGCTTCGCTCACCGCTCGGCACACTTCACCTCCAGCCGCTGCAAGAAAACCCGGCAGGGGAGTCAAGCATGCCAACAACAACCAGGAAGTCCAGCGATACTCGAACCACCTGTGGCTTTCAAAGCAGAGGAGCAGCCCGTCGCTCCTCTGCTACAGAAAGCTGTCGGACGACAGCAGCGATGGAACCGTTTCCAACGAGGAGTACGACTGTCTGGACTGCAGCGCTAAGGTCCTGGGCGCCGCTCAGAAAGCTCCTCTGGAGCCGCCAGCCCTGAGGACAACCAGCTCGGAGGAGCGACAGGGCGGGGACCCGGCCAGGAACAGAGCCGTCAGAAGCCGCTGCTGCACCAGTCCAAGCAGCTGCTCTTACCACAGCTCTGCGTCCAGCTCGACCTCCAGCGCCAGCCCTGCTGACAGTCCTCACCTGACCTCCAGCCTGGCCCGAGCCAACCCACAACACTCCCGCCGCTGCAGCCTGCCCGTGTCCGTGCTGCCTTTCCACATGGTAGTTATAAACCTTCAAAGGCACACACACACACAGACACACACACACAGACACACACACACACACACACACACACACACACACACACATATTTTGTATTGCATTTTTTGTCAGTAGGGTTCGCAGATTGGTGCAGTGGTTCACCGTGGGGCTTCACAGCAAAATGCTCATAGCTTTGATTCCGACTCTTTTTGCATGAGTTTGCATGCTCTCACAGTGTCTGCGTGGATGATCCTGCTCCCTCCCGCTGTGCAAAGACTGGCATGTCAGGCTGACTTTGAACTCGTCAGTGAGTCTGGGTGGTCGTTTGCCTCTGTGTGGTGACTCGTCCTGGTTATAACCCCTTCCCCCAGGACAGCTGGGATAGGCTGCAGCACCTGAGCGAGTGCAGGATAAGCGGAGATGGGAAATAGACAATGAATGAATGTCACACGCTGGGCCTTTCAGTCAGCAATGATTGTGCACGTTATTCTGCTACACATTGAAAGGTCAACCTACTAAATTCTATTGAAATGTTTTGTTGCTTTTCAGACGTCGCCCTGCCTCTCGTCTCGCTGCGGCATGTCCAGCCAACCGAACTCTTTGGGCTCGTCCCCGTCTGGTTCTCCCCTCGTCAACCACCGGCAGCACCACCACAATGGGCACTCGCATCGGCACCACCACAGGGACGGCTACTCCAGCCTGGAAAGGCTGAACCGAAGGCCGAGGGTCAACAAATGCTCGCGAGAAAAACTGGTTTTGCGGCGGGTGTCTCTGCAACCCGTGACGATGAGGAGTTTCAGGAGCGAGGAGACATCAGGAGACACCAGGACCTGCAGCCACGATGGCAGCAGCAGCAGCAGCGATGAGGAGGATGGAGGCGGTTTCTCGGATAGTGCAGAGTTTATCAGGAGCCGTAAAGAGCGCTCAACGGTCCTGGTGAGGCGGTTCTTCAAGAACAACCAAAAGGTATCCGTGTTTATTGACCATGTAGAGATATAAGCAGATACCCTCCCTCACTGATTTTACTGTCCACAATGCCACATAGCAACAGGCGTTCAGTTTTTTCCCCTGCACCCACTGGCTGGCAGCCGAGGTTCCTCCAGGGAAATAAATCCTGCGCTTCGCTTGTGTTGCGGCTTTGTTTTTCTCTGCTGTCTCGGCAACTGGCAGTAACAATGAAAAGAGAAGTTTGGAAATGGGCTGTGACACCTGTGTGAGGACAGACGATAAAGTTGAGTTGTAACAATAGACGTGCACAAACTGGACTATTAACTTTCCCCATTTTATGTCTTCTTGGATTGGAGCAACCGGTCATTCTTTACAATGAAAGGTTGTTTCAAAAAAGTATTTTTGTGACCTAAAACACCATTAGAATCTGCCACAACACTCTGACGAAATGGCATTTAAAAATACCTGTGCACCTGTGAACTCTTCCATCTTTTGAAGTTTGGCAGCCATAAACAACATGTGCAGAAGAAAAATAAAACACTCTGCTTTTCATCAGGTGACCAAGTCGGTGTGCACCGGTACCAGAGCCATCGTCAAGACTCTGCCGTCTGGACGCATCTCAGAGGAGGTCTGGGAGCTGGTCGACTCCCATGGGTCAGGGCGACCCAGCAAGAGGGAGGTGTGGCCAATCTTGAAGCGCCTCGTGGGAGGTGAAAAGTTCAGGGTCTCCAGAGAGATGCTGCGTCTTGTCAGAGTGGAGCTACATCTGGTAAGAGGAGGACGATTATGATGAAACAATCTCTGCTTTTAAAAATATGAATGCAATGCTAAAATTGCTCACACCTTCTTCTCTGGAACAGGTGTAGAATTTAGACCAGAGACCTTTTCAGGGTTACATAGTTTCAAGTGTCAGTGCGTCGCTAAAAGTGTTTGTCCGCTGTGTTGGAGAAAATCTGGAAACACTCTGCAGACGGAGATGTTCCACCTTCACCGTGTGCGTGATTTTGCATCAGCAACAGCTTGTCCAAAGCTAGAGAGGGCTCTTATTCAACGTGTCTGTGAGTGATGTGGGATTTCCACAGATGAGAAGGCGTCAAAGCTTTTTTTTTTATGTGGTTTTTGCATTTCAAACTGGTTTTGTTCTGCCAGAGTGCTGATACATCAGTGCAGAACAATTGAGCCTGGCGTGTGCTGTTCCATGTCTGGTGTGGAAATTATAGGAATAATTTGCACAGGGCATAGTTTTGACTGAAGATGAACAGACACACGTGCGCACACACACACACACACACACACATACTCACACTCACACCAGACTGGCTCCTTTGTGAAAGGTTGTCCCTGCTGTGGAAAAAATGATTGATTCCGTGAATTCTGCTTCCCATATTACTGAGACTAAATGACTGGCTGTGTGTGCGTGTGAGTGCACGTGCACGCCTGTGTTTGAATGGCCCGAACAGGCCTGGCTTCTGCATGAAAGTTATTGCTGTGGAAACTGGAGAGCGTCTCTAAATGAGCAGGCCAGAGGGACAGAGATACTGGTGAGGGCTGATGGTGGATGGAGGGAAAAGAGGCCGAGTGAGAGTGACGACGTCTGGCTGCCCGCTTATCCCAGCAAGAAAAAGTGTGTTAATCAAATATAAAAAAAAAAACCTCCCCTTGCAGGAGCCGTTTAACTTTAGTCACCCTTGAAGAACAGATTTTCTGCTTTTACAACAAGCCAGTATTTTGTGAGGTTGTCAGTGAGTGCAGGGGGGTGGAACCCGTGTGAGAGGCTTTGAGGACGAGGATCCACTGCTATCAAACAGGATGCTCTGCCTGTTGTCTTTACTTATCGACGTACGGCTTTTTCCTGTAAAAACATAAAAAACACGTGCACGCCAGAACCCATTTCCTTGGAGACGTGTCGCTGCTGGCTGGCAGAGTAAATGTGGTGTACTTGTACTTGATGTGAAAATAACTATCAGCTGTTGTTGTATCGTTACAAAACTTGCATCCATTTGTAATTTTGTCTTTGCCATTTAGCAAAGAATTCCAACACTGACTGCTCTTTTTTGTAGCTTTACATATTCTGGCTTCTTTTTTCCCTCATGTTACCTCTCTCTGCAGTTTCCCATCTCTTGGGATTTGCTTGCTTAATGAGAGTCTTTTCCTAAGCACAGGTTTCCATTCGCTGTGGGGAAGCAGTCCATTAAATTAACAACATAAAATTGCAGGAACCTCTGCCAAGATAAGATCACAGATACTCTGGTCTCATTACCGATAGAAGGTTTTTCCTTTAATATCCCCCAAAAAATCAAATACCCAGTCCCCACAGATATTAGAACAGGGGAGCCATCATGTGCATCTGCCTTTAATATTTTGACTTGGAAAATTCACACGCATGATCCTCAACAGGGTCAGGTTATGTCAAGTTCTCACGTGTGGAGAAAAGTGCTTATGGACCGAGTCTGTACAGATGCACACATTCATGCTTGTGCGCACACTGCAGCGAGGTTCCCGACTTTGCCAAAGTGTTTTTATGACTCCTTTGTGGTCATGGTATACGGGCCGAGCTCAGTCCAGGCAGGGCTGCTTTAATAATGCGCCCATTGAAAGCGAGGGGGAGCTGCCAGCACTTCCCTTGTCAAAACACCATGTGAATTACTCCTGCAAGGGTCAGCAGAGGAGCTCCGACAACACTGAGCAGAAGCAGAGCTGCTCCCCAGTCTATATTACAAAAATATTGTCCTGCCGTGTTGGAGCACTGTGAGTAGGTGGGAGTCGTTCGATTAAAAGAAAATATACAGTGACACTTCTAATATCTACTATTTTGAAGGTCTTGGCATGTAGTGTTTTCTAAAACAAAGCTCTGCTTGAAAAAACTTAGCCCTCTGTTTACAGCCTAGGTTTTTCCTTCCTGCTAAAACTTTGTGACATCACAAAGGGCTGGTTTTACGGCACACTTTTTCTGAAAGTCTGGTCAAGGCGTAAAAGGGTGGAGTTTCCTCACTCACTGGCAGACTACAACCATATGTTTTTGACAATGGATTTCACATAATGCACGACAGCGTGAAAACAAACGTGTCCACTGTCGTCCATATCCCGTTTCTCTCAAACTTAAAAAGTGCTGCATGTTGCTGCAGTGGATGTCGCATTAGCATTCAGTTTGGATTTCTTCTTTAAATGTGTGGGCGTGCGATGGGAGCTGCATTGCTTATGCGGGGACTCGAGGCCGCAGCAACGGAGAGCTGTCACTAGAACAGCAGAGAGTGTTGTAGTCCGCACCAACACCAACCGAGACCAAGACATTATCAAGACTAGAGAGTATCGAGATCGCGACCAGACCAACACATTTGGAGTTCGAGACCAAGACCAGAGCAAGACTTTATATATCAAAGAAAAATAACACCAAAACAGAAAAAAAGTCCAGTCCAAGACGGGACAGAAACCCTTGAAAAGTGGCCTCGAGACCGAGACCAATTTCCAGTACTACAACACCTGCGTCTGGAGCCGCAAACGAGTAAGAGCAACACGTCATGCTGCACCCAGTCGCTGGCTTCACTGCGGTCGCTGAAATCCCTCTGGTTGTTGACATGACTGACATCTGTATCAGTCATTTTAAAGTATGTAAGCCGCCCCAGCTGTGCAAGCACACACACACAGACACACACACACACACACACACACACACACAGACTCCGCCCCCATTGATGGACAGTAGTTTAGCAATGACTCAAGTCGGCAAACACCAGGCTTCCCAGTCCTGCTCTACTGGTTCTTTAGTGGGACCGTCTGCTGCTCGCAGTCACTTCTGCAGTGACGGCTTGTTGCACACTTCAGTTGTATAAGCAGATGAGGATTTATTTTTTCTCTGTCCGCACACACACACACATTTGCATGAGCTCCAAAGCTCAATATATATCTTCTTGCCATGATGCTTCTCTCTACTTGAGCAATGAGGAAACCAACACACGTGCACACAACCATAATACAAACCAATACATAATAACGCACGTTAAGCAGACACGGCTGTCATCACACTGAGGGCTTTTCTCAGTAGGTGTCGTGCCCCCGCGTGTTTATAGCCACAACTAATGAGCGAGCCAACAAAAACCGCAAGATTATATTATGAAGGAGGGACTGGAGCAGAGCAGCAGTGAACGTGAGGGAGAGCGAAGGGGAAACGACAGGGTAACACACTGTGAGAGGAAGAAAGAAACGAGAAAATGAGCTTTAAAACGATGGAAAAAAAGAAGCAGATCTGCCGTGGAGGAAAATTGAGGGGGAACAACGAAGCAGCAAGAAGGTTTCTGCCTGAGGAGAATCTATGAACCTTTTCTTTTACCTAATGCTTGGAATGGCACTCTTGTAAAAGAGTGTTTGTTTGATTATGACACATAGTTGCTTTTTTTCTTGAGAGACCCCTATTGGTAGGAATTTTTGCAGTTGGCACGCTAAATGACGTGTGAGAAATAAGGTGTTATTCCAGGGTAATGCAGCCTTCTGGTGCCATTCTGACTGGATTTAATGAAATTACATGGCAGGTTTGGGTGTCGAAATTGAATGCAAAGGACCTTAATGATAGAATTTTTCCAAGGATTTTACTTAGAAAGTTTTGAAACCTCTATACTTTTATCCTGGATGTAATATCTTTAATCCTAATATCTTTTTAATTCAAGTTTCTCTTCCTCTGGTGGTGCCCAACAAGCTGTCTGGAAACAGTGTCTTTCCCATAAAACATGTGTTTCATTGTTCAGCTTTTTAACCATAAAACACACACACACACAGACACACACAGACACACACACACACACACACACACACGCACACCTGGATTAGAGATCAAACGGCCACTAAAGCCAGAAGCATTTTATTGTTTGCACCTTTTTTTTTTGCCCCGCAATTAGAGCACCGCTGAGTCCTTTAATTTAACTCCGGCCAGGGTTGGTGTCAAGCTGTGTGGTAAGTGACCCTGCGCTTACATGCACAGTCCTATATTCACTTAAATGCTTTTAACCCTGGCGAGGGCTCAGTGGGAATCTGTCTGAACAAGCGATGCTCATAAATACGCTGCTTTCCCACATCCCAGGATGTAGAGTCTCTGGGGACCAGAAAATATTCTTCCCTTTTGGGAGTCTCTGCTTTTCTGTGTTTTCCGTGTTTCCCCAGTGTTGTCTCGTCATTCCTGTCCTAAATCTCAAATTCTACCGTGGGAAATTGACCGAAAATGTGTTTTCCTAAAATGGGACTCATGGTGTTATCTAAACAAATATTGTCAAACACATACTTTTAACCTGTGCATAAAATCCTGTTCGAATTGACTGATGGATTGGCTTTCCAGGCGGTTAGTTACCTGGAAATCCAATCAGTGCAGTGCAATAGCGCAGCTGCAATCTTGGAAGCGGATATTTGCTCTACCTTCTAACTGCAAGGTGAGCGGCTTCAGAGAGGCCTCAGACATTTGACAGGTTTGTAAAACTTGTTTGCCTTCATTAAAAAGGAGGCATAAAAAGAGAGCAAACAAAGCGGCCGGTTTCACAGGCATGGATTTATAACTGCAAACAAAAGTCAAAGTCAAACAGTAATTTCAGTATGTTGGAAGCTCTTTTTAATCTTGACGTTTAGTGTCTGGTGCCAAAGCCGAACACCAATATTGAGATCTATAAAAGTTTATGTAAGCCGCTGGCACCGTATAGTTTGGCCCAACTGTAGAAAAGTAAATGGACTGCACTTAGACAGCGCTTTCCAGCACCTTCACGGAACCCTAAGTTATCTTCTTATATTATCATTTATTGTCAGTAAAGCTGAAATGATGAATCAATTGAATTACACAACAGTTTGATCAAAGCTGAATTGAAGCTTTTTCCCCTTAATTTCACTGCTGCTAAACATTGGTTCCACTGCTGCGTTTCACACCGACGCTTATTATGACGCACGTGACACCAGGGTAGATATTTTCTTGTATGTCTTTTTACTTTAGACTTTTTGTGGTTGTGTTCAAAAAATGGACTAATGGTGGAAAACTTGATCCCTCTGATCCCTCTGCATAGTGCCGAATGTATTTCGACCTTAAAAACTGGTACTTAAGTGTGTGTGTGTTGTTTTGACTGCCAGTGCCACTAATTCACTCTAAGCGAAGTTCGAGTGACTCTGCCTCTCTGGCTAATTGTTGTAAGATGTGTCCCTCCAACCCAGCAACACTGAAAAAGTACTGCAGTTGATTAAGAGCCACCGTGGCTCTTAATCATGTGGCTCTTAATATTTCCGTAATAGAGTTGTCTGGAAGAGGAAATTAAACGCTGTTGGCCTCCTGATGTTGAAGAGATTTCTTATAGTTTCCATCCACTACAGTTCATCAAGTTCATCAAGATAAGTTGTAGGTGGCAGGCAGGTGTTATTCACCACGGCGCAAGATGGAGTTATGTGATAAGATGTTTTTGACAGCAGCGCTTCGTTGCCCTGGACCATCTATTTTTTTTTCAAGAAATGTGGAACGTTGCTTCACACGTTCTGTGTGTTTTCATCTGCTGCTGCTTCTGCCGCTGATTCCTCGATGCAGAGCGCGACTCTTCAGAGTGACGGTTAAAGTGGTGTGATTTTTAAACCTCAGCCTGCATTTGCTAAACCTACACTGCGCTTATTTGTGCTCATCCTTGTGACGAGACGACGACTTTGTCACCACCCTTACAGCCTTTGTTGCAACATTTCTGGGTTTAGGTTTAGGTTCTGTCGTGGCATTTTTAATTCACAAATAGAAAGTATTCAAAAAGACAAATGCAGGCGGTTGAAAACCCAGCGATAGAGAAAGATCAGAACATGTTTTCGCCAGTGAAACCTGTGATTATCAGCTCGTTGGAGAAATTTCTTCTTTGTTTCTGCGCTTCTCTCGTGAAGGCGTTAAAAAAATAATTAGATAAGATATCGGATTAAGGGGGGCTCTATGGAAATTTGTGTACGTACTTGGACACACAGGTTGTGTGTCACACTCTCTTGATCTGGTGTCGATCACCTTAATGTTCTCCCTGTGTGAGTGCTGGGCCACTACAAAAGGAATGTGCCGAGCAGGCCACTCTCACTCAGCTGGGTGTTGCAGCTTAGCCAGAGATTAGTGTGTGTGTGTGTGTGTGTGTGTGTGTGTGTGTGTGTGTGTGTGTGTGTGTGTGTGTGTGTGTGTGTGTGTGTGTGTGTGTGTGTGTGTGTGGTGGGCGGTTGTGTGTGTGTTTCGTCAGATGTCTGCTTCCACAAAAAAAAAAAACAAAAAAAAAAACAGGTAGGGCAGTATCTGGAGGACATATCTGGAGGGCCTTTGTTGCAAGCTATGTCTCTGGCAATGGTGCATATCTTCAATGATGTCATCTCTGCCCAAGGTACTGGGTGTATCCATCAAAAATATCGACAGTGTTAATACCGAGGTTTGGTATTGGTATCGTCACGTGCTGAGAACAATGCTTTTGTTGCAGTTTGTCTTCTAGACATCTGGCAAATTATCCCAACTTCCTCCTCACATCTTCTCCTTCAGTCGGTCTCGACCAGGGGTCACCAAGGTGGTGCCCACGGGCACCAGGTCGCCCGCAAGGACCACATGAGTCCCCCCCCCCCCGCAGGCCTGTTTGAAAAATTGCACAACTCGTTAAGCTGTGTTTAAAATTCAATTTTATCCAATCTTGTTAAGTCATTGTTGATTATTGTAGACTCATTAACTTGATAAGTGTCCCACATAGAGAAGTATCATTATTATTATTGATAATAATAATAATAATAATAATAATAATAATAATAATAATAATATATCACTCAGAGAGTTTGTTATTTCAGGAGACTGTAGCAATCTGGTAGCCCTTCATATGACAGGACCTGTGAAGTCGCTGTCAGGGCCATAAAGGTTGGTGACTCCTGGTCTAGGCAAACAGCCTGGTCCCCCAGCCACGTGTGTAATGTAAGGTAGTTTTCGTTGCGTTGCTGACACTGCTAGATCTATATTTTGTAACATTATTGCTTTTTTGTGATTTTTTTTTTCTTTTTTCTTCAACAATTGTGTAGCAAAAGCGGAATTATCTTATTACTTTTCGTCATATTCAACTAACTGAAGGCAAAGTCACAAAATTCCTCGATGTTCATGACATTTCAAGTGTCTGTGATACTAGCCTTGTATTTACTTGGTTTCGGATCAATACCTCAATCCGCAGTATCGGCCTACTCGGCCGTGGCAGGGGAGCCGCTTTACTGTCTGTTTGATTTCCCCACTAGTCAGTTTTGTTTTTTGTTTTTTTTGTCTGCTGCACTTGTTTTTTTGAAAATCCCAGCCTGCTTCTGTTTGTTTGAGGGAAAGGTGTCAAAAATGCATGTGGGTGGGTTTTTCCCCCCTGCTTTGTTTGGTTAAAATGTGTGTGTTTCCAACTGTGAAAAGGAGGACAATATATGTGTGTGTGTGTGTGTGTGTGTGTGTGTGTGTGTGTGTGTGTGTGTGTGTGTGTGTGTGTGTGTGTGTGTGTGTGTGTGTGTGTGTGTTACGGCCTCTCGCATCCCTGCGATATTGTGGGAAAGTGACTGGCAGCGTGCCGGAGGTCCTGGTCGCTGCAGTGGCGCTCCAGAGCAGCAGCGGCTGTTGAACTGTGCTGCACACAAAGTACACAACCCGGCGGAGAATCTTGACCTCCTCGTGCAAACGCACGCAGCAGAACACAGCGTTTGTTTTTGTGTATTTATATCCGAAGAATGCATGATTTCGTGGCATTTTTAGTACTTCCTGTGAGCCGCACTGGAAGAAAGAGGAAAAAAAAAAAGATGAACAATCCCATGGCTTCCTCTCCAACTGAGTGACTTGTTTCTTGTGTTTCTTGTGAGCTCACCCAAGTTTCATCATCCTCGTGTAACAAATTGCGCAGCCAGACGTGCTGGACTATGTATCACACTGTTGAGGTTCTCCCTCAGACCTGGAGCCGCACTGCAGCTGATTAACCCCTGAAACCACTGACTGGTGTCACTTTAGAGAAGCAGCAGCTGGAAGGACAGCAACGTTTCAACCTCATACTGTAGATGTTTGGATCGTGTTAAACCTTTTTCTTTCATTCATTTTCTGATTTACCAGCATGAAAATGCATTCACTGCACCGCTTTGCACTGAGAAGATTTCTCTTGTCCTGCACTTCTCAGCGTTTTCTGAATTTGTTGTCTGTTTTTGTTAATTTGCTCATCAACTATGTTAATCTCTATCATCTCTTAAATGTGTTTGTTTAAATTGAACATTATTTAGCATGAGCAGTCGCCAGCTGTGATGTATCTAAACACAGCCTTTGCTGCCATCTGTTGGAAAGGAATATATATGTACACATACAGCTGCATTGAAAGTCACCACCCAACACCCGCAACATTTCATCTCTGAGAAAAATGTAGAAAGCGTTCTTCAATAATTAAAATAGCGTCGCTGAATTTTCTGTACTGCTTCAAAATCTTCAACTTTGAAATGTTGTCCTAAACACGATCATCAGGAGAGTAATTCAACACTTTTTCCTCATCAATTGTGTCTTTTCTGTAAGTATAGTGAAATGAAGCAATCTGATTTCAACCATCCTCCAGCTGCTGGAGTGACGTGTCATTGCTGTGGTGAGACTGCACAGATTGCAAACCGCTCTCACTCTGTGGTTGCATGTCCCCCAGGGGGCAGCACAGCTTTTTATATAGACACTCTCTGGAATTGGCCTCTGTGTTACAGACTGCAGACTGCGCTGCACTGAGCCTTGCCGACTGACCTTCATGTCCTCAGCATTTTGGTTTTAAGTCGTAATTGTGTTAGTTTGTGCATGTTGGGGATTGTTTTCTTTTTGAAAAAACGCATTTGCCTGTAAACTGGTAAACGATCAAAAGAAATGTAAAGCAGGGGCTGAGAGAGCCGGGCCAGCTGTTTGCTTTGTTTCACAAAAACCACTTGAAAAACCAATTGAGTTTCCCAATTTTATTAAGGAGACTCAGTCAGAGACACAACGGTCATTAAAACCTCCTCCGCCGCCGCCTCCTGTTGTTTAGAGCGTCTGCTCTGTTACGTCACCGTTCACAGAGGTGGAATCAACGGACGTTGGATCCATTTCCTCCAAACGTTTCATTTTACTGGCCTGATTTTTAAATTCCACTAAAGAAAATTTGCCCTGCTTTGTCAGTTTCTGTCATTTCAAGTCATTGTGAAATTCCATAATGAGACAATTTATTTTTTCGTCGTAATAAAATACCCGCTTGCCTTCTGCAGCAACATAAGGCCGATAAGGTCTTTTCATTTAAACCTTTTATTGACTCACAGGAGCAATTTGCACGAGCCAACCCCCTGAAAATGGAATAATGATCTGCTGCTTCATACGCCACTGTCACATGTATCCTTCTTTATGACGAGTAATTACTGACCAGTGCCTTATTGCGTTTTGATACGTGCAGTATAGTTTATTGCATATACGCTTGTGTCATTTGTTGCCTGCAACGTTGGCCTTTAATTAGGGATTGGCATGGAAACGCAGGCCTGGGCAAAGCCAATCACCTGGGTTCAAGTGGCCATTCCACCGTCTCTATTGGTTATATGGCCCCACGCTGCGTCTGCAGCCAACGCGGCTATTTCTGGACAGTCGTGACACTTCTGAGGCAGTTTGGGATCAGTGGGACAGAATCCGACTTTGCACAAGAGTCGGTTATGAGTCGCCACTTGTTGTCGGTTGACTTGGTAATGTAGATGGTCGGAAGTACAGAAGACAAGAATTACCTTGAGTTGTTTGTCTGCAGGTTTTAGGTGCAGCAGCAGTAATCCAGTCATGTTTCTTCTCCTTTCATTCTGATATCCCTTCTTTATTGATTTCAGATATCATGAAACGCTAATTTATACAAACAATAATTGTGTCAAAATTATGCGTCAAATATTTTTTATCACCTAAGAACAGTAGATAAGTAGATATATGAAAAGCAGGACTTCAAATTGCACACAGTAATTTGGTGACAGTGTATAAAAGGTGGCATCTTTTGAGCTTTTTCTTTTTTTTTTTTTTTTTTTAAAAAAGACAACTTTCCTCCTTAATTTGATCAATTTGACACAATTTGTGTGTTGCATGAAGTCCTTGAGTCCCCCCCCCCAGCTGCATAGATGGACAACTGCAGGTGATTGGTGATATTTTGAATTTGTTTTGACATTTGCAGGCATTTTCATTTCCAGGAATTTATGAACCTGGATGAAAAATTCTTGGTAATCAGTGCGGTTTCACCAAAGTTTCTGAAAGTTTATTCAAATCAGACTGGTGGCATGTGGTGGAGTGGTGACGGTTTCTTTTTGGTGGAAGGTTCAAAAGGTCAGGTTGAAAAATTATGATTGACACACACATTGAACTCCAAATAAACAAAATAATTTTATGATTCGGGACTGTCGGGGTGCATCCACTCAATGCAAGACAGTATTGGTGAGGTGTCCGTGCCCTCTGTGACATCACACAGGGCTGATTTTCAGAACTGCCAGCTTTGGCAGAAACCAAAAATTTAGCAAAGCACAAGAAGCGAAGGACAGACTTTTTTGTTTTGTGCCACGGCGACGCTGTTCTCTCGCTGTACGAGACATCAAAGAGACGGATCGATTGAAATCTGGTGTGTTGCTGCGTCTCCTCCAACTCAACATGTTTACAGCCTGCTGATAAGATCTCCTGTCTGTTCAGCCAAATATGGGGATCTCCGTCGCTGGGGATGTAGCAGGGCGAGCGGTGAGCGTCCTCTCTCCTCACTCACTCCCTCCATCCTCCGTCTTTCTCTCCCCACGCCGGTCGCCCTGCTGGTGAGATCTCTTTCTCTCTCTCTCTCTCTCTCTCTCCCTCTCTCTCTCTCTCTCTCTCTCTCTCTCTGGCTCTCACGCTCTCCTCCACTCAAGCCTCAAGCAGCTCTCACTCCTGCAAGTGTGCGCAGTGGGACTGGAGGTCGGCGGCTGTGCGTTTTGTTTCGTTTCTTTTCTCCCTCCTCCCCCCGCATCCTCCCCCTCCATTTTTTTATTCTCTGCAACACAGCAGCAGCGTCTCTGCGACTCCGTAAGTAAACTGTTTACTACCGCCAGTGCTCGCTGCACTCGGAGAACCACTCCGCCAGCCGAGAGGGAGCATCTTTATCATTCACTCTGCGGAACTGAAACTTTCAGGTTTTCACCTCTTTTTTTTTTTCTTTCTTTTTTTTAAAGCGCTGGTGAGTTTTAGAGCGACAAGATTTAAACCAAAAGTGTTGTGTGAAGTTTAGTTGCAGGGGACTTGATTGCTTGATGCTTTGATGCTGTGAGATCTTGTGCGAGATCTTTGCGTCTTATTTTCAAAAACAATTTTTTTCCACCTGTTTTTGTACCAAAGTTTTCCTTTCGACTTCACTTTGGAGCAGCTGATTTAGGAAAAAAGAAATCTCTCCAAACTCGCCGGCAATGAGAACTTGTGTTGCTCTCACGTCTTCTGCTCTGAGGGCTGCGAAACATTCATCAGGCTTATCTGTGGCTGTCTCACCCGCTTTGTGAGCCGTGATGTTGGAGAGTGCAGGGGCTCGTTTTGGTGTGACATCATGAGAACTGTGAGTGGAGGGGGGGCGGGGGGGGGGGGGGGGGGGGAGTGTACTGGTGTGGAAGGGTCCCGCCGGGTGCTCTGGGTAATGGCTTCCAGGTTGCTCCGGCCCCTGAGATGACCTCCTCTCCGTAGTTTCCCTCAGTTCTGTCCTATCGGATGTAACACATACATCGAAAGTCATTTGCTCCTTTGCCAGATTGCACACATTCCTGTTTCCATCCTGTGCTCCCTGTGGAGTTGGTGGCTGCAAGAATAATGGTTTCTGCACGGGTTCTGTTCGCTTTTGCGCCGCTGCGTACCTCGTTAGTGGCTAATTATGGACAGAAACAATAACAGCATTACCTTGCATTAACAGCACCTCATATGGAATATTAAAGGTGTTGTTTTTGGCTTACAAGGAGACCTGGAATCAGTTAGGGGCTGTGATGATGCTCAGTTTGTCTTTTCCTTGAATTACATTTGCTGTACACAAATGAAATTCATTTCATCCTTTCCTGTTGATTTGTGCTCCCGCTGCACTTTGTTGCTCATTTAAAGCTGTGTTCTTCACTCCTCGCTGGTATTAAAGACAGATGACAGCCAGTGAAGGATTCACGGCTTCACGACTCTCCGTCATGCATTCTCGTCGCCGCTTTAAAAAGGGCAGCGCAGGGTTTGTTCTTTGCTGCTCTCTCTTCCCTGTTGTTCCTCGGTTTGCACTCACAGTAATGCCTTAAGCGTGTTAAAGGTGTGAGGCAGTGCTTGGGAGGCGGGCCCTTCCCCCAAGGACCTGGGCTCAAACAACTCCTTGTGAAATTCATTAAGCGATTATGATTTAAGTCGCCGCTGGCTTCCGTCTTGGTCTCCTCTGTTTTCCTCTGTTTCTTCTCTCTTCTGCCCTGTTGACGTCTCTCATTTTTATTTAAAACCCTGTTATATCCTCCGCTACTCCATCTTTTGCTCCGTTGCTCATCCTTCTCCTCCGTCTCTTCCTGCTCCGGCCAACTTTCCTTGTTGATCTTATTTCATCCCTTTCGCTCCCTGCCACCCCCCCCCCTTCCTCTTGTTACAGCTGTTAATTCATCTGCACAAATTCAATTTCATCATTCATTTTTCTTCTTGCCCTTATTCTTTTACAATGCTCTTCATTAAATGGGGTAATGCGTGCATGTATTTTGATTTACATATGAAACTAGATGACAGTTAGAATTCTGGACCAACCACCTCACAGTGTGCGCTGTTATGAATAATGTCAACATGCTTTAATTGGTTTTATACAAAGTTATATAACAGCTTTGGTCATAAAATACTTAAATGAGTCACTTTATACACATTAGTTAAGCTTTGATTTGAAACACATTTTGATTGGAAAACCTGCTGATTCCACTTCTGGATGTGCTGTTTTCACGAATACATGTTGTTATTATTATTATTATTTTCATCATTCCTGGAAAACATTCCACACACCCACGCACACTTAAAACATCCATGGGACATTTTCAAGAGCCGAAAATTGACACAAGTTTAAAGTCATAGCTCGCTGGAACTAAGATGTGAGTCAGACAAAGAGAGGATCAGACTCAAGCTGCAGACTGACAAACCCCGCTGGGGATTCTCACTGCCCTTGCAGCCTGTTTCTCCACAGTGGAGTCACACAGACAACCCGTCTTTTCTCTCCTGACTCCGTTTGGTCATTTTCGTCTCTGGAGCACGTTTTGCTTTCAGAACTTCACTTATTGTCTTTGCCTTGACTCGGTACAAGAACATGTTATCTCGGTGTGTTTGGGTTAGTGCCTCCAATGTGGCTCGCAGGAGAGTCCAGCATAAACGCGAGGCCTTGAAACTGCTGAAGCTGCATAAAATTTGCAGCAAGATGGGAAACGTTCTTCTAGAAAACTCTGACTTTCGTCTCTGTTTTTGTTTTGGGCTGTTTAACGTGCGTCCAGCTGTGTGCAGTACAATACAACCGTTCAGGCCATGTACTTAATTTTACGAGCTCATACTTCAGACGCTTCTTTTCCAGGCAATACAGACGCCCTGAACGTAGCGTAAATGTGGACCACCTACATCCTCAGACGGTCAATTTTATGTCGCTGCTCGTTCAAAGGTTTAAAAAAAAAAAAAAAAAAAAAAAAAAAGCGGCTGTACAATAAATTATTATATAAGCACATGCTTTTTGAGTGCACACATGATAGGGCGTGTTTACATGGAACCGACATCTGACTGCACACCGCAGATTCTTCTCAGTCAGCGGTGAGTCAGTCCAGGCTCGCTGCTGCAGGAAAGCAAACTTCACCCTCTGGAGTCGGAAGAAAAAACAAGTATGGCATGATGTCAGATGCCCTGCGCAAAGCCTGATGCTGACCAGGATTAGGATTGTGCACGTATACATACATGTATGCAGAAGAAACGGGCAGCTGGTTGCAGATCAGACGGAACTGTTTGGACCCTTTCACGTGGTCTGCTTGGCATGTTTGGACGGGTTTGCTTTACGTCCTGATTTGTTTGGGGTCCAGAAGGGGGCGTTGCCGAGTGTGGTCTGACTCCTGAGATACCAGAGCTGCTGAACATACCTGACGTCTCGCACGGTTTTCCAAACAGACGCGCAAAGTCCATTCTAACGTGCTCGTCGCGTTGGGTGGGCACGGTGCGCAACCCTTCCCCACCACTCCCCCCGCCTCCCACCCTTCATACCCCCCCCAAAGAGCAGCTTTTCTGGCTCCATTTTCACGTCGTTAAAGCAAACTCACACAACCCAAGTAGCATGACACATTTTTGGGAGCGCTGCGCTCTCAGGGGTCAGGGCCATTGCAGTGATTTGCACCATCTTGAGATTCAGACCTGGAATCTAAAGTGAAGTGCTTCAGTTTGCTGAGTTCTGTCTGCTGTGCCAGAATCATCCTTGGTTCGCTAAAAATACTGAGGAATAACGTCTTAGCTCAGGGCTTGTAGCACGAAAAAAAAATACTCACATTGCAATTCTTTGTTGTGTGAATGTGTTTAATTCTACTGGATGGTAAAACGATCTTTCGATTACACTTTCAACCAAGTGTTTTGTCCAGACGCCTAAACTAAGACCTAAACGCTGACATGATGTAAACTTTCTGATCATTTTATTTGGTACAGCGGTTGAGCGATAAGATCTAAATATTTGATTAGCCAATCACAGGACAGCCACTTAATTTGCTCAGGCTTGTAGACACGCTTGTGACGACCTGCTCAAGTTCAAACAGAGTGTTAGAATTCACTACAGAAGTAATTTAAAGTGACTTTGATCTGCTAGAGACTTCACGCAATTAACTGTAGGCTTCAACACAGAAAACTCCCTCACTGTGTGTAGCAACTGTGTGTAGTGAAAAAACAATGTTGATGCCCAAAGTCAAAGGAGTGAGAAAACATGGGTCCATTCTGCTTTGCATCAACAGTTCAGGCTGCTGCAAGTGGCTGCTGGAATAGTAGGAGGACATTTTAATATGAGTCAATTTTTATTAGTTTGTACAACTGCTGTACTGGAGGTACTGTAGGTGCTGTAGGTACTACTCCAGTCACTCTTGTATGATACTGCGTCATGCATTTTTTTAGCCTTGTTTTTTTTACTGCACTTTCTTCTATCATTTATGTTATATTGAACCCTTTTCTCGCAGTTCCTTTCTTCAATGTGCCACGTTTCCGACCGTTCCGCTTCTGAATCCAATGCAGATTGTGGTTCATTTTGCAAAGAAAAAAAATCAACAAGTATTTCAACACGTCTAAAGCATTAAATTAACCGGCGCCCTGATCTATGGCAAAAGTCAGCCTTCGCCAGCATAACCGAGGGAGGGCTCAAGACTGACGTTTCCCCCCGTGACCTCGACTTCAGTTCCACAGACCAGAATAACAGCGTTCTTCAAACACTGACCCCGCAGTGACCTCAGCCTACCCCGGACCCTCCATGATGCGTCTAAAAATAGAAGTCAGTGGAAATGACGCGTTTCGGTTTGATTTCTTGTGGGAGATCATGTTGGGAAACTATTACTGGTTTGTGTACTCCTATGCAATTGCCTGCTCACAGTAATTTGGATGATATCATCTTTATCAGACAGGCCCAGAACTTGTGTGTATGTGGCAGTGACAGTCACTACTTAAACGCACGACTGTTGCGTCCTCTCAGTCGACTGCCTGACCACCTCTTATCATATGGTCTCATCTTCGCAGTACCAGAGAATATTCAGAGTGATTGAAGAGGTGTGTGTGTGTGTGTGTGTGTGTGTGTGTGTGTGTGTGTGTGTGTGTGTGTGTGTGTGTGTGTGTGTGTGTGTGTGTGTGTGTGAGAGTGTGTGTGAGAGAGAGAGAGAGCCTGAGACAGAGAGTGCTGGTCTGGGAAGTGGGTGTCACTGTTGAAGTATGTGTGTGTGCGCGCGCGTGTGTGTGGCGAGCCAAAGACATCAAAGTGTGGAGGTGGAGATGTGGGCTGGTGGGTTTCAGGAAGAGGGTCTGGGGCCTCTGCAGCAGCCTCCTGCGTCGCATACCTCAAGTATGAAATACATAACGGCACTCGCATGAGTCACACAGCACTCGCATGTCTGGGCTCCTTGTGCATGTCAAAACTTTTGCTGTGTGTGTGTGTGTGTGTGTGTGTACATTCCAGCTCAAAGTTCAGCTGATCTATGCGGTGCCCCTGCTAATCCCTTCCCAGAATGGCTGTTGCCAGGCAGAGAAATTACCCAACGGGCCACTAAAGGGACTTAATGGTAAACTCATTCATGACTGCGGGTTATTCGGATTGCTGGCCAGCAGCGTGAAGTCATGGCTGGTTGGTGAAAGTACGTCTGCGTTGTCCGACGCTGAGCGTTAAGAACCGAGAGTGGAAAACCGCCCTGCGGCTAAGTCGGCTGAACAGGAAGTGACAGTGAACAGTGTCGGGTCCGGTCCCTGGTGTTTGGCTGTTTCTTTTCATCATTTTGCTTTGCTGTTTTCAAGAATTCTGTTTTCTATGTTTGCGAAGCCAAACTGGGATGGGAAATTGTAATGCTCTGCCGCATTTTTAGAGGAAAAAGTCCAAAAACCAACAGTGGCCGGACACATGACAAGTGTCATACTTCTGTTTGCTGACGTAAGAAACAGGTGTTCCCTCCGGAAAACAAAGCTTTGCTGTGGCCGGCTGCGCTGGAAATAACCTTTGGCATGAAGTAGCAGCACAGCGTCCACAGCACAGCCAGGTACACCAGGTGCCAGAGTTGCTCAGTGGCACAGTGGTAGACTGGGAGGTCTGATCCCCAGGCTAAAGGGCCTTACACACCGGCAACAAATTTCCACGGAGCGAAAAAGCGGCTGTTATTTTTTCGCTCTTGAGTCGAATTTTGCGGAGGCAAAAAGGCAAACGGCCAGACCTCTGGCCAATCAAAATGATGCTGGCATGTCGATGACATGCTGACCTTACCTCAGATATGTAACTAGTCGCTGTTCCGGATCAATCGACTCTCTTTAATTTGTTCTCTCCCTCTGCAAATGTGGAGCCAGTTGACGGAGCAGTTCCTTCAAATTGTCCGATGGGAATTCCGAAGTACTGGCGAAATTCCGAAGTACTCACCCATTTCCTCTCTCAAGAACAATATTGGGTGCACCCAAAGACTTCTATTCTTTTTCTTTTTTAATTCAACCATCACCAGGACATCATCATTTGTGGATGTAGTCGACTCCACTGTTTCTCCTTTGGTGTGAAAGAAAGAGCGCCAAACTTTATTCTCCTAGTGAATTTTATACGCATATTCGCCTCGCACTAGGCATTTTTCCGTTGTTTATTCACGTCGCTTCACTTATTTCCCGGTGTGTAAGGACCTATAGACTGTAACGATGGTACCCACAGCCCCCCTGCTTGGCACTCAGTATCTATGGTTGGACTTGGGTTAGATCACCCAATGATTCCTGAGGGCAGCGTGGTCAGATGCTGAGGACAAACTTCACATCCTTCGGGCCGGAAAAATCAGTGGGACTTAGCTTTGACTTTGGGTTTGCATAGAAAACAATGACGGCAGACAAATTGAATGGTGGCAGTTTTCTCCTGAACATTTGAAAGGACCTTTTTAACGTGAACACTTTTGGCATAAAAAGTTGTGCTGCTGCTGTGTTTTCATTTGCTATTAATAGGCTTTTATTCATACATGGTGAACAGGTGGCCAGATTGGATCTGCTCAGTCTTTTGTGAACCCCCCCCCTCTGACGTTACAGCTATTACAGGGACGATGTGAGATGAAGTGATTCATCAGAAAGTGTGGTTTCATATGAACACTTTCTGCTTTTATTACTGTCTGGCGCACTGTCGTCTCACACAGTGCGCACATGTCAACTTCAATCTGTCTCACTGGAAGTTACAACCCAATCAGCGCTGCTGTCTGGAGGGCTCATCATTCACCTTCGCTGAGCTCGGGCTTGCAGCGTTTCCTGTACAGACTCTCACACTCACAGTGTAACCTGATACATTGAGCTGCGTTAGTGGAAGCTGACTTGTAATGCAGCCACTAACCGGCAGCGTCGAGACTGTAACTTGCTAGAATGAACGCGATAGACGTTGGCTGACCTGTTCTTACGCAACTGACCCAGAATGCAAGAATGCACTTCTTTCGTGTCATGTTTGCGATGCTGCCTTTAACGAAAAACACGACCAGGAGACGTGATTCACCCACAGAAACATTCAGAATGGAACGATCGTTACTTTTCTGAAAATGTGAGGCTCACCCCTTTTTTATTCCTTTTTTTTCGTCGGCATGTGGAATAAATACCCTGTCTGTTCTGTATTTTATTAGTTTTAAGACGGCTTTGTTTGTGTGCCCTCATGCATAAAGACGGCAGCTGCTCTGAGCCAATATAACGCAGCACTGCAATGTTCTTTAGGGATCTTTTTGGTGCCCCGAGTTACACAAAACTTTTTCTGCAACAGTTTTCTCTTTTATGAAAACAAGCCTAGTGTTTATTGTTGAAATTGACCAACGCAAATTATATTGAAATATCTCGATAAATTGCACACGTATAATGAAAATAAAAATAAAGAAAAATTACATTAACATAATTTATTTTCTGTAATCATGCACAGAATCAGTAAATAGAAGCTAGAATTAAAATTTTTGAAACAATTAAGAGCCTGCCATCTCAATGTGTGTTTTTTTTTGTGCGTTCTCCACCCAAAACCTTCACATCGGTTGCTAGTATGCTGCTGCATGCACTTGTCTATGTGTTGGGCTGCTCAGCTCTTCTAGCTGCCCACTTGTTGGCTTTCTCACTGGCTAAACGTGCAGTCTGGTACATGTCGTTTTCCCTGGGGGTGACCCTGATCTGACAACGGCCTGGCCTACACCCCATCCAGGAAACCCATCCCAGTGAGGCAACAGGCTGGCAATCTATGTGCACGCTTCTGCATGCGTGCACGTGTGTGTGTGTGTTTGCACTGTATGCCGACCGGCCCTTTTTTATACAAACAGGACAGATCTTGGAGTTCTTACATCGCAGTCCTTGCCGTCCTTTACCTGCCTATTTTCCACCCCAGCACTGTCACAATTTGCTGATGTTCCCACCTGGACTATATTTTCTCATTTCACTCACATTACACTTATCCCCACTTTGTCACTCCTATTGATTTTGTTTGCTTTTTTTTTCAAGTGCTGCTGGAGTGCCCACTTACAGTGCCACAAAATGCTGCCCTAATGGCTTTTCCAAGATCTGCCCCAGGGAGGCTGCTGCTTTGGTTCCCTCCAAAATGTAAAAATTAGTTTGAGCTATGGAGTATATTTGGCATGTACAAATGTTTGGAAAGGCAACAATCCCTTGGAACCCTTGAAAAAATTGAGGAAATGATGGAAACTTCTGGTAAAAGATCAAATCATCTACATAAATAGTGTGTTCTTTTATACCTCCAAACTCAGAGTTCAAGACATTTAACATCACCAGGAGGGCCCCCTAAAGTCAGAATCTGGGTTGGGAAAAGAATGGCTGTCTTTATCTTTCTAGCTATCTCATGTTCTCTTGGCCACCGTTATGGGTGGATGTGGATGAACAATGCCGACAGATATCAACCTTCTGTTTTCCGGCTTGCCAATGGAACATTGTGTGTTTGCTGTAGCCTCTCCGTACCTGCCTGTCGCTCCTGCTCTTTTTCTTCACAGTGAATGCTCTTCCTACCAACGGAAATGAATTGCACCAGCTGGAAACAAGCCCATTTTCCTGGGTGACCGCATTTTGTCGTGTCAGACAAGATGATCACAGGACATCATTGAGGACGGACAATCATTCGTCCCCAATGATGTTTCATCTTTTGCTCTTTCGCTTCCTACCTTCTTCGACAGGACCTTGTGATTTTTCTTCACTAAGGACCTGCGTCCCTTGGTCCCAATGACACTTTCTTTTTGCATGTGTGTCTGAGCGGATCTCTCCCTGCCTCTGCTTCCTGTCTATTATGCCCCCTGGGGGCATTTTTCTCTATTCAATTCTCTCTTTTCACACCTTGAACTGCGTTCCGTTAAGAGGAAATTGCTCCCGATAAAGGCAGGAACACGTGTCACTGGCAATGACCTGTGAATCAAATGCAATAGAAAGGTACAACAGCTCCGGGTAAAGGAAATTCTACTGGGACTCTGAAAAATCGTTTCCATTTTTACCTCTGGCTGCTTTTTTTGTTTGTTTTTCCTGAATCATCCTAACATCGTCAGAAATAACCAAAATAAAAGGTTCCTTTCTCTATCTGGTCCCATTATATAAATGAACTGTGGGATAATTGGCCAACGTCTTGTGTCGCCAGGTGACCCGCTATGTCCAGGACAGAAAGGAGCTCAACCTGACGCATCCGGCTGAAAAGCTCCTGCTGCGGAGCCGCGGATGTGCGTGTCGGAGGTCTGCACTCGCTGCTGGTGACGACCCCGCCGGAACAAACTGGTATCACTGCTGGTGTAGCACGTCTCACCCGCCCAGGTAAACATCTCCAGCCACAACCGCCTTTCGCAAACCCATACCAGCGCCATCCAAGTTAGGAGTTGATGGCAGTGCGTGCCGATTCCCGTTCCCTCGCAGGTTTTACCGCGCTTGTCTCCAGAGGACGCCGCTGTGCTCCCTGCTGACCGGAGCCCTGCTGGAGGCCACGACAGCTATCGGCGCCCGCACCGCTCTGCTGTGCCCTCTTCCCCAGGGGCTGAGCAGCCAGGCTGTACTCAAAGGTAGGTGCTTTATGCATCAAGAGGAAGAAAGAAACTAAGATTTAGTTGAGTTGGTGGATTAAGTTCACTATGTCTTTCCTTACTTAGGTCTGCTATGGTTTCTTTTCTGTCCTTTATCTCCCGCTCTTGCTCTTTTCCCCACGTGGCGTCTTCATCCCCAGCGGGTTTCGGTTTTTGAAGGAGCACGTCTGCCCCTGCCCTGTCTCATTTACTTTTCTCTTTATATCCTTTGCAGTCTTTTTTCTCCCCACTCTTCATATCCAGCGTATCCCCTCGATTGCCCATCGCAGATCAGACGTTTGTTTTTTTTCCATGAATAGAAAATCAAAGTCTTGAAATGAAATTTCCAATGAAAAGCAAAGAAAGAACGTGTGTGTTTAGCGTTTAAGCTGTGTCAAGTTTTGTCGGTAGATGGCGGAACAAGCAACACTAGCTGCGTTTCCATTACCCCTGGAGTTGCGCAGAACCTAAATATCGCAATAACAACTGGTAATGGAAACATCTAAACTTTAAAAAACCTCTAAAATATGGCTAAAAGGTTTTGACGCTCGTGTTTTTTTAGACGTATGGATATAGAGGTATGCTGCAAAATTGTCATGGAAACCCATTATTGTATATAACTTAAAAAAATCTTTTATATGATAACTAGATGATTTATCTGCTGTAATATTACAATTTCCATCACTCCAGTGCTTTCGAATGAGATACAATAAGTCAGTGAGAGAGACCGAAATCTGGTGACATTTCATGGTTTTGTGAAAGGGCATGCTCTGTCAGTCGTTCCTATTTTCTTTCTCGATGTATTATCTTTAAAAAAACAACAACAACAAAAAAAAAACAACCGCGCACAAACACGCACGTTGCAATTCGGCCTCCACCACCCCACATGACTTCATCGCACAACCACTCAGGCGCTCGGTCAGTTTCTCGGCTGGTAACCGTCCGTCCACTTTCTCCGCTGCCGCGATGCTACGTATGACTCGGATGTAAGCTGATCCTGACGTTAATTTCCACTGGCGCGGCTCCAGGGGACACGCTGTCTCTGGCAAGATCAAGGAGACTCGCTGGCGCACATATATAACATTTTTTTTTCACTTGTCTTTTTTCTTTTTTTCTTTGCTTGCAGACATTGGACATTTACACACACGTAAACACACGCAAACTCACGGTGCATATCTCCAACGTGACGCAGCGGCCCGTTTTAACGAGCGTTGCAGGAAACAGAAGAGAGAGAGCCAGATCTGCACACACACACACACGCGCGCGTTTGGAAGTCTTGGCAGGACGAGGATTTCACAGTGTCACACACACACATACGCGCGTGCACACACACACACCTGAACACACGCACGCACGCACACACACACACACACACACACCCTCTCTCTTCAACTTTTGTCAGTCTCTCTAATGGAGCAGCTGATGCTACCCAGACGTCGCGCATTACCTTTTAAGACCTGTCCCACCTTCCCTCCACACGCGTGAACTCCACCGCCGATGAACTGGTTTGACTTTTACTGGATCAAACGCACGGTTCCACCTACTTTTACTTTTTTTTAAATGTATGTATTTTTTTTCGCTCCTTGAGTTTTATTTCAGGGCCAAAATCAAAAGAAAATGCTCTTAATTCTCATATTGACTTGACTTTTCTGAGTGTAAATAACTTCTTCCGCGCTGTAAACTACATCTCTGATGACACACGAGATGTTTCATTATTCCCAACTCTGGGCGAAGCGTGTTTCCAATTGTTTTAGTGTACTTGTTGTCTTTTTTACCTTTTATGGTGCTGTTTAAGTCCTTAGTGTTTTCCACAAAATCAGTCCTCGTTTCCCCTGAATTACTATCAGTAAAGCCATTCCTCTGTAATTCAGTTCAGTTTTAAATTCTTTAAAACTCCCAAAACTTCCCAGCAGGTCGAAGAGGTTATTGTAAGCCCTGTGCTTGGTTTTCTCTTCCTATCTAGAACCCACAAATTTACTTAGTGGTCCTGCGTGTACTTTCAGCTGAAGTGGCTGAAGTCATCCATTCCTTCTTTCAAAAAAAGTCTCTCCAATCTTCATTCACATTTTTTCAAAAAGCAATGTGGTCAATTGTTGTCGCTTTTTTTTATTATCATAATTATTATTTCTTGACTTTCATTTTTTAAGTAATGTTAAAATTCAACAGCAGTGTAAAAAGTTATGATTAAAAGTATTGTTTTAATTTTTATACAGTTTCCGAATGAAAATGAGGCAAAAATTTAAATTGTAAAGAGCCATTTATCAGTTTTTATTACATTTATCCAAATTTGTTACTCCATAGTGCAAAACTAAAATCGGAAACATCTATCTCAAATATAACATTTACGGTATATTACTCTTAAGGGTTGCATATCTCTTAAAGTGTCAAGACTTATGTGTGTGTATCCATCTTTATTCATTCCAGGTAAGCTTTTTTATTATTTTTTTTAAAGTTTATACTCTCTTTTTTCTTTCTGAGAGCTGGAGGCACATTCTTCTGAGAATTAGCGTGGATAATCCCCAGACCATCACTGATGTATTCTTAGACTTTGGTTGGGTGCTGACAGGTGAAATGTTCTTCTCACGTTCTGCGCGTGCCGCCTCCTCCAGTAACGGTCTGAAAAAATCTTCCTCCTCCTTTGATGTATTCATATGGCTTATGTCTCCCTGCAGAACCGCAGCTCTGGTTCGCAGGTCAGGAGGAACATGTTGCACATGTCTGGGTCAGTGTGACACGCTTTTGTTATGAGGCTAAACTTACTCCTGTAAAACACAAATGCTGGTGTTTGGTTAGAACACAGTAGGGTCAAGGTGGCGTCTGTGTACGTTTTCATAGAACGCAGGCATTAATACTCACTCTGTCGCTACGATGTTTGTCAGTTGTGAGGGGAGGAAGTGGTTTTTCATGGATGTAACTCTTCTTCCTGAAGCTATTAGAACATCACCTCTAATAGCTTCTGTAATTACGGTAAACGCTGTGTGACGCAACACTTGGAACTCTTTCCTGAAACATAATACGTTTTAATGTATTTTGATTGCACAGGGGCATCTTATCAATGTCACTCATGTCCTCAATTATGTAAATACAGTGAAATGCACACCGCCAGTCCAAACGGGCTGCACTCACCGCAGTATTAAGGGTAGGAACTTTTTTTTTGTTGTTTGTTTCTTTGGCCAAGTATTTCTGTGCACTGCAAGATTGGCAAAGTGTTCTTTCAGGGAAGTCGCTATGGTAGTGGCTGTGCTAACAGGGGTAATAGTAGTGATAATGGCAGTGGGTAGTTAATGGAGAATTAATTCTCGATACAGTGAGGAGATGGGAGATGAGGCGGAAACACACGAGGCGATTCGGCTTATGAAACATTTAAAAACAGCAAAAAAAAACTGCGACGGAGCTTGGAACACCTCCGGGATTCCGTCATAACAATGCAAGTGGCTTTAAGTGCTTTTCATGACCTTGTTTTCACAACTTATCATCCTGCCAAAAAGGAAGTAGGTTGGTTAGCTACGGGCTGCCATCCCTGCCGAGCCCTGGAGACCTTCTTTCTTTTTCTCCTCTTTCTTTTACTCAACATTGTGCATTATGCCTTTTTACTGCCAGCATTCAGGGCCCATTGACGGCAGATGTGGCTGGTGGGGAGTCACTCTCAAAGACTCTCCAAAGGCCCCTTATTGTGTGCGTGACCCTAATTTCTAAAAATAGCCGCCTCAAAAGTGAACCGAAGCGTTTTTCAACTTCACTTGCCAATGACCCAAACTTCTCAGTATACATACTGTGCAAACGTACCGCATGGCTCTTGTGAAATCAGAGATGGTATTTTGATCTAGATAGTGGTTGAACAGTGTTACGAGCGCTGTGGCGAATAACAGAAGCCCTCGGGGTTAGCCTGGAGGAGCTGTTGCTGCCTTTGCAGTGCACAGAACAGATGCACAACTGAATTTTGCCTATGATGGTTGTCATTAAGTGTCATTCCGTGAATGATCTCAATGTCAACTTGGCATTAAAAGTGAGACAAATGACCCAATGACACGAACCATCATAGGCTATTCATAAAGTGTCACAACAGTCTTAGGCACACCCATTAAAGTAAAATGTTACCAGTTTTTGTTTGTTAGTGTTTTGCAGATGCTGCTTCTGCTTCTGTGTTTAACTGACTCAGAATCAAACGACTCAGAATCAAACTTCTTTTAATCACTATCAGCATTATTATACCATCATTACACTGTGTGATTAAATCCCATTGATCAGTCATAATATTTTTTATTTTAAAATTCTAATCACTCAGATATGAATTGAAGCATACATTTTTTTTAATCTTTATCAAATTCTTTGTTATTTCTATATAGAATTTTATTGAAAAGTAGCGCAACAGCAATTACGTATGTAAACATATTGTAATTCCGACGATCGGAATGGTGGCATTGCTGCCACCCTGGGAAAATAAAATGGGCTCAGTATCACGTTAAAACGTGATAGTTTCACGTTTTTACGTGATGATTATCACAAATAACGTGATAATTTCACCTGATAACGTGAAAATGATCATGTGAAGATGTGATAGTATCACGTTATAACGTGATACTGAGCCCAGTTTTTTTTTTTCTAGGGTGGCAACAATGCGCTTCCGTCAGTTTCTGTAGACGCAAAGAAATATTAATTTTACATAGAAAACTTGAGCCCAATTTGTGGCGTGTGAATTACAGCTGTGCGTGATGTTGTCGTGGGCCAATCTGGCCGCTCTAACTCTAGCGTGTGGCTGTGAACTATATGGGGAGGGGGCGGCAGGGGGAGAGGGAGGGGAGAGAGAGAGAGAGAGAGAGAGAGAGAGAGAGAGAGAGAGAGAGAGAGAGAGAGAGAGAGAGAGAGAGAGAGAGAGAGAGAGAGAGAGAGAGAGAGAGAGAGAGAGAGAGAGAGAGAGAGAGAGAGAGAGAGAGAGAGAGAGAGAGAGGAGACAGCAGGGGTTGTTTGCCGACCAGGAGCCGGAGAGAAGCCAGGTGGCCGAGGGGGAAAGTGAGCTCAGACGGCGCGAGCTGGAGCGAGTCCAAGTGAAGAAGTGGGTTTGGGGATAGAGACACAGAGCAGATAGAGGGAGAGAGAAAGAGAGAGGGAGAGAGAGAGCGAGAGGGAACAGCTGCTGGGGAGACGGTGCTCCGGTCGGCTCAAATGTGGACGGAGGGGACGGAGCTGGCCGCCGAGCCGTCAGTGTGATCAGCTGAAGGCAGCGAGCATGAAGCACTCCCACTCCGTGGACCTCAAGCTGATCAGTGAGTAGCAGAAATGTGAGTGTGCGACGCCGGCGCCGTGTCCTCTTCTTATCGTCTTATCGTGCTGGTGTTGGTCTTGGAGATGTGAAGGAGCTGTTCACTGACTCGGAGGACTGGGCTGATTTTCAAGTTATTTAGTAGGGAAAAAAAGTATGCGAGTGATTTTATAACTTTTAAATCTTTCCACAAGTTCTGTTACGTCATGTTTTTGCAGATTTTTTGTCAAAGAATCTTGATTTGTGAAGAACGCTGTTGAGACGTCTGATTGATGCAAGTCAACAGCTTTTTTTGTTGTTTAGTTGTTGGCTGTTTTTTGTGAAAACTTTTTTTTTCATTGCATGAAAACATCCTGCTTTCCTTGCCGTCTTGCGATACCTTAACCCCCCCCCCCCCCACACACACACACACACCTCACCGTTTCAAGTCATCATCACAGAATCACTTGCACTTGACGGTTCTGACTTGCTTGGATGGTGCAGCAGGAGCCCACTGGCCGCCTCATGCAAGCCATCCTACACAGGAAGTATTTGTGCAACCCTCTCGCCACGTTCTCATCCAGCCTGAGAACTGAGCAGAGACACGCAGACACGCGGTGCACATGTTCCGATGCCGCGCCTGCATTCGCACACCTTCGCCTTCGCCAAAGTCACACGTGTGTTCCATCACATTTGTGTCACGTCGTTGTCAACTTGCACCCAGACATGATTCACACCCGTTTGATAGTTTTAGTAGTTTCTTTTTGTGTGTGTTATGTGTGCGGGTGGAATTAAAACACCAGTTGCGAGAGTTTGACCTTGTGCCGCCGGAGCAAAGATAAAAGTGCAAAGTTGGAATTTGGCGTTGCATGTTCAAAGGATATTCTTTTGCGTAGCAAAGACATGATATTCTTAAATCAACATTACCTGAGGCCAAAAAGAATTGCCCTCATTGACTTCAAATAACCTGCAAACCCTTTAATCCAAGATTTATTTTTTTTGTTTGAACTTGTGAATACTTGATTTTAAAGGGAAACTCTGTGACGTAACTGGTTGTCATCAGCAGTCAGACAAGTATTTATCGCCTCTGTTGCTGCTCTGCTTGTTACTGTAGGTCTCGACTGTCTATTTTTTTTCCTCTTATGTTTTACCATCATGCGTGTCTTTGTTTACTGCTGTTTGCTGAGTTTTTTACTGGCACAGACACATACGTGACCTTGTACGTATGTAAAATTTAGCACTGGACTGTCTTCCATATTTGATTGCCTTCTGCATTGGTGCAGCCAGCGAATAAATTGTTGGGTGGTTTATTATTTAGCAGGTTCCTGCTAAATAAATAAACTCAATAATGAGGGGACACCAGAAGGCACAATGTTTGTTTGATATGATGATGTTCAACCGTATGAATTAGCATTTACTCGACCACTTTTCACATCATTAACATTCATTTCTTTTTGCTAATTGTCTTTTTTGGGTTTTGTATTTTTTTGGTTGAACCGTTGAAAAACTAATTGGGCTTCGAGTCCTTGACTCTGGCTGCTTGTGTTGCACCTGTTTGAGTGCCCTACATACTCTGCTGGGGAAGTTGTCAGCTCCGAGCATGTTTATGACAACAGTCTGCAAGTGCACGCAGCGCGTGTGCGCACTCGTCTGTCAGACAGGGATGACCAGGTTCACCACAGGGATTCATTTCATTTTGTACATAGAGTACAACCAGGAAGACCCAACAATTCAAAAGTTGTGTCAAAGGTTTTGACACGACTGTTTCTGCGTTATCTTTACTACTTTCTACACTGTAGATTCACACTGAAGACATCAAATATATGACCAAGATATGTGGATTAATGTGGCAAAATAAAAAAAATGTTAAATACCTAAATATGTCATGTTGTATGTATTTTATATGAAAGGTGGCTATTCTAGATCATCTAAAATATAAAACTTGTTTGAGTTATTTCACGCTTTTTGTTTAATACATATTCCATATGTGTTCATTCCATTAAATCAGAAGTATGTGTCTGAACTTTTGACTGGTCGTGTAGATGTGTTGATTGGATGAGAAACACTTGTTTAATTTCAGTGTTTGATATTCGCTTTGTGTTGAGACCTGTAGAAGAGACACATTACAATTATAGATTGAAGAGGGGTCGTTAATGGCTGAATTATAAAAGAGGCGGAGCTCATGTGAGGGGAAAGAAAATTGTTTGTACAATATAAACATTGTCTTAAGACTCAAAAGCTTCCGTTGCATTGAAGATCATCATTAATCGTCATTCATAATTATCATTATGCAACGCCAGTCATGAAGAGACGGCAAAAGCTACTCTCACAGTAACATTAAAAGATGCTTTTATTAACACGCACACACGTCCTTTACTTGCTGCCTCCACAAGTATCATTTCCTGTCTGAGAAAAATTGTCATGAACAAATTTAAAAGGGAAGTTCAGCTCATCAATTGTAGCCGCTGTTCTGTACAACAAAAGAAAAAAAAAATACTCTCCCCTGCAATAAATGGGCACACATGAACGCCGCACAGAGGGTTTTAGTATTCATGCAGTTTGTCCATGCATAAAAATCACAGGTCACTCACTGTCAATTATTCATGGTTTATGTCGCCCCAGTCTGACAGGGGAAGTGCTGCAGACGATGCAATCATCTGGTTTTCCAAGACGAGTGTTTGAACTGCACAGATCGTTGCTTTAATTTGTCTTCTGAAGATTATATTCAGTATGTTTGGGAAATTAGCAGATCGTTCCATTCACTTTTCTACGTTATCATTGCCTTCTTTTGCTCAGTAAGACTGTTCACCTTTTTGCAACATAATGAACATCCATCGATTCATCCATTTTCTATCCCTGCACCCTCAGGGTCCTTCACGTTTTTTCCCCCCCTAGTAAATAATGCTCATTTGTTTTTAATTGAGTTCCTTTCAGAATATATTACTGTGACTGTTTTCACCCCTGCCTGCCCCCCTTGAATTGGCTTTGTTTGCATATGTATTCCCCATTTTGAAGGACGAGTACATGAATTATTGAGGCGCTTGCATGGTCATGAAATTCAAAAAATAAATAAATAAATAAATAAAAAAATAAGTCAGAGAAGACACTCATTTCCATTTCTGAGGAGCAGCATGCAGAAGCAGGTTGGCGATGAGGAAATATCGCATTGATCAACATGAAGATTCTCTTTCTTTTCTTGTCTCTTGTTACTTTAAAATTCTAGCAATTGATTTTTCAGTAAGAGAGACTAACTTAATTTCTTTTTCTTCTCCCTGTGCATATTTGCATCTGTCTCCTCTGTTCAGAACTCGTGTTTTCGGGAAGACTCAGGGTGTATTGACCAAAATTTGCACCCCGTAATGTAATTTTTCACTTAATACTGAACGCCTCTTGTGTCCCCTCGTCTCCCTCATCTCGCCGGCTGTCATATCCGTTCGTGTTTTACCTATTTTATCCCGTGAAAACATTTTGATGAAGGGATCTAGGTCCAGGCTGTGCGCCTCCCTTGGTGATGCATCGCCGGCCTTTCTGTGGGACATTTAAAGGATTTAGCGGATTATGGCGTCAAGTCCCACTGTGATAGATCGCTCACACCTGCCGCATTGTGTAAACCTCCAAGTTTCCACTTAGTGCGCTGATCCCTTCCTTCCTCTTTGTCACATCTCTGTCCTCTCCTCCAGCCTCTCCACTCTTCCTCTCTTTCTTCAATCATCTTTCTCTCTCCACAACGTTTGCCTCGACTCTGCCTCTCTTCCCCGCTCATCTGCCCCCAACCTCACCTTTCTAATTGTTTCTTTTCATCCATTCTTCCTGCACTCAGTTGACCTGAAGCCACTCACACAGACAGAAGAGTTCATTAGAGGAGCCGTGAGACCGGATCCACAAATCAAACTGTGTGAATAAGCAATTTTTTTTTCTTCTGCAGAGCTGTCACCGTTGTTGCCATCGCAACCTTTTGAGCATCGCAGCGGTTGCCAGGGACAGTCTTTAAGTGCATGTCTGCATATATGCATGCACTATTTCCTAATGTGTGCTCATGAAAGTCACACTAACAGTGTTGTCTCTGAATCTGCCCCCTCTTTTCCTGCCGTTTGATGCACAGCACATCTTCTTTTTTCCTCCAAGGTTACGATCGCTTTCAAGCTGCTCATGAGATCTCCGCTCTTGTGTAAATTAGGAAAGAAAGAATTTAAAATGCTGCGTGTATTAGAAAAGATTATCTCATTACCGTCAAACCGATGCTCAAATATGTGAAGCAGTCACACATATCAAGGATATTGCCGTGAAAAACGACCTAATAGTTTATGTATTCTTCCAGACAGTGTTCGGTATGTGTACCTGGCAAGTGCGCCGCAAGTGAAGCAAGTGTCCATTAATCCTTTTTTTCGTATGCAGTGTGTGTAAAGAGGCCGACTAATGGGCCTGAGTGAAGCCTAAACACAGGAACCAGCGGCTGATCAATGCTGTTTACCTAGAGAGGGAGAGAGAGAGAGAAAGACAGAGAGAGGGAGAGGGAGAGGGAGGGAGAGACAGACAGAGGGAGAGAGAGAGGGAAAGAGAAAGAGAGAGATAGACAGAGAGAGAGATAGACAGACGGAGAGAGAAAGAGAGAAAGAGAGAGAGGGAGAGAGAGAGAGAGTGAGTGAGTGAGATGGAGAGTGAAAGGACAGCGAGTGGACCTGTGCAGCGATTTATGAACACAGGACACTTCTGGACTTTTCTAATAATGGAAAAACAGACCCAGGTTTTATTGAGCTTTAAAAAAAATGTACGGCAAAAGTTAAAAACATTCAAAAAAAATATGATGTCCCATCCTGAAGCCCAGTCTGTTTTTTTTTTTCCTTTTCAGCGAGTAGAAACAGCCTCGGCCATGCTGTTGTTTAACTCTATTTTTCACTACAAGACCTCCAGGTCATTGGTGCAGCGCCAGGAAAAGAGAGCATGGTTTAACCATACTAACTCAATAAATCGTTCTTTTGTCTGTCTTTCTTCCGTCCGTCCAGAACGTCAGCTGGCCAACAGTATGACCAGCAGCAGCTCCCTCTCGCCCAGCCTCAGCGGCATCAGTAAGGAGCTGGTAGACATGCGACACTTGGTCCAGTTCCCGGAGGAGATCGCCTGCATCCTCACCGAGCAGGAGCAGCAGCTCTACCAGCGGGTTGGTTCTCACGCTCGCTGCGCTGAAAGTCGGCATTTGACGTGAAATCCGGTGGGTGGCTGAGCCTGGCATGCTTTTGTGTCCTCGTGCAGGTCTTCCCCTTGGACTACCTCTGTTTCCTCACTCGAGACCTGGGCAGCCCAGACGCTCAGAGCAAGCGCCACCCCAACCTCAAGGCCTCGCTGTCGGTGCCGGCCATGCCCTCTCAGAGCACCCAGCGAAGCAGCCCTGTGGAGGACCTGGTGGCTCGATTCAACGAGGTGAGAGGTCGCCACACTCGGCTGAAGGTATCGCAGAGCATACCTAGCTAACATGCAGCGTTGTATGTTCTCCCGGTGTCTGCGTGGGTTCTCTCCGGGTTCTCCAGCTTCCTCCCACACTCCAAAAACACGCATGTGAAGTGAACTGGAACTGGAAACTCTAACTGTCCAGGGTGTCACCCTGCCTTCACCCTATGACAGCTGGGAGAGGCTCCAGCAGACCCCCGTGACCCTGAGCTCAGGAAGAAGCGGGTATTTAAAATGGATGGATGTATAATTAGGTCAATCTTCCAGAGCGTGAGACCGCACACACCTGCAGTTCACCTTAATGACCTGATGGTGGCTACTCTGTGAAATGGTTTTGTACGTGATTGAAGAAGACCAGAAGAGAAAATTTCAGATGATCACTTGCTTTTCTCTTTGGTTGTGGAAAGCACTTTGATACTTCCGTGTATGTGATTTAGTGATTTATAAATGCAAATGGATTGATTGGTTAGTGTTTTCAGGCTGCCGTGGCTCACCTGTCATGACTCTAAAAGCTTTGATGCTTCCGGGTCTGCGGCGTCTCATTGGCTAGACACCACTAGACTCCCACCGGTGTGGAATTGTAAATATCAATCGTGCAAAATTTTCTATGATTTGAGATTGTGCAGGCTTTTCACCATGTATTTACGTAGGAGTGTTTGGATGAGTAACTGTTCACTCCAAAGCTGCAGATCAGGACTCAGGCCTCTGGCCAGTGAGGTTTAGTGTTGGCCGCAGTGTGCGCCCGGCTAAAGTGAATACAAAGTAAAAGTTAAGCCGATGATGCAACAAGCCTCTTGACGATGAATAGGTATCTATTTACTTTTGCAATGGATCTCAGATAGGAAATGGATCATGCGCTCAAGGTTTGGTATTGTTTTTGTCATTTCTGGAAAGACACTTTTTGCATCTGAGGCTTCCAAATACCGTGGGAGCGATTTGCTTTAGTTCCGCCTGATAGAGAGCAGACACCGTTGCAACCAACACCTTTTAAAAAAACTGGCAGCTCGCGCCTAAACAGCCCTTGATGGATAATCCCTGCAGTGACGAGGAGAAAAATGTTTTTTTGTGTTTGCCTCAGACTGTCCCGTTAGGTTTGTTAACAAGACGACGTGAGACGCGGCGATCCCGATCGCTTCAACCATTTAAAATACGACTCCCTGATGGCCTGGCCTTTAACGAGAGCCCTTATGGAGAATTTGATTCATGTGAAAGAGGACACCCGCGAGTGCATGTATAGTGGGAAAATATCACAGACGTCAAACAGGCCTCTCTGATTGTGCCCTTTGGCGAACCCCTCGTCCTACAATTTGACGTGAATGTGGAAGTTTGTGAAAACAAAACTGGATGGTTCGGCTCGTCACGTTCAGAGTACAAGTCAGCGCACGTGTACACACACACAAACATACTCGTGATCGGTGAAGAAAGTTACTCCCTCCATGTCATTTTTTGGTGAGTGATGTGAAGAGTAAACATTTATAAAAAAAAAAAAAAAAAAGGCAATGCAGCCGAGAAAGAGGCGGCAAGTGATTGATTGGAAGCGATGATGTCATCTTTAAGTGGCGTGATTTTCTCTTTACATCGCGTCAGCGAGAGGAGGGAGGGAAGCACGCGAAGAGAAAGTTGGCTAAATGTGCATTGCGACCATATAAGGGCACGGCGGAGTTAAATGACACCGGTGATCCTGCCGGTGAAGACGCAGATGGAACCCTGAAGCGGCTTCAACTTGAGACGCTCTGAGGAGGAGACGAGATACCGTCGGTCTCTCCGGCTTCGCTCGGGTAGAAAAACACTGTCGGCAGTTGTGGACGGAAGGCTGCGAAACAGCCGCAGTAATAAAAGGCAAGATTTGCATTTGTGTAAATCAGGCTGAAGGCGTAAATCAACAGTCATGATGATGCTGTTTTCTTGGTGAGCACAAAATGAGCCAACAGCAAAATGCTTGAAAGGGGAAGTGACAGAGTGAGTGGAGTTAGAATACAAATACAAAAACAGAAACGTTCTGAATATTTAAAATAAATAAATAAATAAAAATCTTAATTTGTTACTGGGAAAAATTGCAACAATGTTCCAATACTACTAATAATAATGGGGTCATTTTATGCTTTTGCTGTGAAATCAAAAGTTTCAAACCAGTAAATAACTAATGTGAGGATGAATAAATCATATTGGAAAAAATGATTCTTCACAGCTAAGCTCACTTTCCATCAAAAAGGTCAAAGTGATCCCGCTCACACAGCCGCAGTCTTTCTCCGGACTGGATCTCTCGCCGGGACACGATGAACCCTCGACGGTCCAGGGTCCCATTTCTTACCTGCAAACACGACAGACAACATCTCTGCCAAACGCAAATACAACCTTTGATTTTCTCAGCGTTCTCCCTGAAAAAAATTATCAAATTGTGTTCATTTTCTGGCCTTGTATGGGAGTGAAAGATAAGGGGGAAGGAGCTGCAGAGAGAAAGAGAGAAACTTGGAGGAGCTTGGACCCCATTTCTGCGCGTGTCCATATTGTTTAGCTTCGACGGGCTGAGTACGGTGTGTGCTCCGGCGAGTGCGTAATAGTCCTCGGCTCAACCTTGGTTATGTAATTCATGTATCAAGGAGAGAGCCATCCTCGTATTTCAACTAATAATACGTGCGAGGATGGAGACAGACAGACAGACGGACGGACGGACACACACACACACCAACATCAAAGGGTGGGATCGACTCGCCTCCGGTCCAGCGTGCGTGCATATTTTTTTGGGAGGTGATCACAGTAACAACAGTTGCAGTTTGAGGAAATCTTGTGGCTGTCTTTGTCTTTTCACCTTCCTCACTCCTGACTGGCAAGATGCCTTCTTGTGTGTGTGTGTGTGTGTGTGTGTGGGGGGGGGGGGGGGGGGGGGGGGGGGGGAACCGGATGGCTTTTTTTTGTAGTTTGAACAGTCACAAGTCACGTGAAATCCAATTTTTGCAAAACGGATTGAAACCACCTCCGGAAGGTAGTTTCAAATCGCATCGCACAGTTTGAACAGAGCCAGATCCCATTTGGACACTTGCTAAAAACAGTGTGGACAGTCAGCCCTAAAAATCAGATTTGAGAAGGAATCTGATTTGAATCAGATTCGCCTGCAGTCTGAATGCAGCCATTGACCCCTGGGACTTTTTTCTTTTTTTCTTGTTGCCTTAAACTGCGTCATATCTGTTGTCTTTTGTTGATTTATTGATCTTGTCTTCCGGAAAGCTGCTGTGTCTGCATGTCAGGATGGGTCAGTGTGTCAGTATTGTGAGACACTGGACTCTAAGATGGCGGCCCAGTCATTTCAATGAATTTGCTCACCCAGCGCATACACAAAAGCAGTTCTTGACTTTCTTGACCGCATCAATGGGCCCATAGAGCATGTGCAGTAGTACCACTTCCCATCAGGCCTCTGAAACGTACATGATCTCACTGGCCAATCAGAACGATCCTGGAGAATGTCACTTACAGACACGTCAGGACGCAGCCAATCAGAACGAGCTGAGACACAGCAGCACCTCTTGGAATGGTCTTTTTTTCTCTATATTTTAATATGACATATTCAGAAGGAAAACTAGCTCAGATGTTTTTCTCACAGTCATCTCTGAGGCCTCAGCCCTTTTCATGCCCACGCCTCTATCGACCAGGAATGTCTTATCTCTTCCTATTAGATAGGGAGACGATACGAAGACGAAGCAAAGAATAACAATAATAAATTTACTTGACTTAACGATTTCACAATATTTTTTTTATGTAAAGTTTGCGTCATATTTTATTATTATTATTTTTTTTTAAATGACAGTTATGTGCGTGTTTGGATGTAAACTCTAGTCTGGTGTGTTCAGTGGTCTATTATACAGTTTGGAGCTGAGATATGCTTCACATATTTACACTTTTTAATGTTGCAGTCATGTTTTCTTTGCTTTTAAAATGTTCATTAAAATGATATATTTGTCTGTATCGCATGGTAGGTGAGTTGGAGCAGTTTTAAATTTCACTGGAGTGAGCGCTCCATGTGACAGACGGAGCATCTTCTCTACTCTTTGTCACAATATTAGAGCCAATAGACTGACGGTGCAGGGGGTTGTTGTCTTTTTCATTTTTTTTTTTTCGTTTTCATTTTTTCCCACTTGTAGATTGTTGATTAAATTGTTCTGAGAACTCCGGCAAGCATCCTGTTTCATCACAACACTCTTCAAACGACCTTACCTGAAAACCACCGACCGTACCAGCAGTGTTGCGTGTTTCTTTTGAATTTTTGCGTGTGTGTGTGTGTGTGTGTGTGTGTGTGTGTGAATGCACGCACATGGCTTGATTTAGTCCCTGCAAAGTCAGTGCGCGGTCAGAACCTTACATAACCCAGTAATGGATCCTTGCAGTGGGGGTGTGGGGGAGCTCGACCACCTGCAAGGGGTTTAGGGAGTTTGAGTGCGTGCGCTTTCATGTGTTGCTGAGTGTGTTGGTGAGCCTCTGACCCACAGAGACACTAGAGAGCAAGACGGAGCCAGAATGAAACCTGATGCTTTCCTGTCTTGTGGATTGGTGTGTGTGTGTGTGTGTGTGTGTACTTGTACGTGTATGTGTGTGTGTGTGTGTGCGTGTGTGTGTGTGTGTGTGTGTTAGTGTGTGTGTGTGTGCACAAGTCACGGAGAATTTGAAAGGAAGCTGACCCTGATACGTATCTGACTCCTCTGCCGTGTTTTTGACGCGTGCAAGTGACCAGCCGGCACAGAGACAGAGTGCAGCTGATACATATCTGATCGCATTCTTTCTTATTCTTCTTCTGGGCATGTGTGTGTGTGTGTGTGTGCATGTCTGTACGCTAAGCTTGAAAGTGTGTGGTTTTGTGGCACGATGCTCTGCCTACATCACAGTTTGTTCTGTTTGTCTGATGTCTCTTTTTGTTTTTACCAGATTACGACCAGATAAACTCTAACCACTCATTACTGCTTTGTGTTACTATTTTATTAGTTGTGCTTTCATTTATCTGTCTTTATTTTAAACATCAAAATACCTTTTCCTTGCTCTCAGTGCCAGGAGCTGATAAACTGTTTTTTATTTTTTTCTTGAAAATATTCAAATTTCAATAAAGAAATGCACAGTTTTATGACTTACAATTCACCACAGTTTCAGAAGTAGAATTTATATTTTCATTTTGTCATTGTATATGTGGAATACATGATGTTGCAAATCAATCAATCTATCAATCAAATCAATTAAACTCCCTCTGCAGATAGATAGATAGATAGATAGATAGATAGATAGATAACTCCCTTATAAAAGTTGGCATGTGTACCATTTTTCTGAACTGTTATGGTTTCCTGTGTTTTGTGTGTATCCAGGTGAGTTCGTGGGTGACGTGGCTGATCCTGACCGCAGGCTCCATGGAGGAGAAGCGGGAGGTTTTCTCTTACCTGGTCCACGTGGCCAAGTGCTGCTGGAACATGGGCAACTACAACAGTGTCATGGAGTTCCTGGCTGGACTCAGGTTTGAAGACACACTTGCAGAGAATGAACAAAAAGTCTCACGATCTCTGTGAATGTCTCAGGTCAACTTTTTGCCCCGTCATCTCTCAGGTCGCGCAAGGTGCTGAAGATGTGGCAGTTCATGGACCAGTCCGACATCGAGACCATGCGCAGCCTGAAGGATGCCATGGCCCAGCACGAGTCCTCCTCTGAGTACAAGAAGGTCGTGACCAGGGCTCTTAATATCCCAGGATGCAAGGTTGGTTCTTATCTTGAACGTACGCCAGTCGGCCCTGTTGATCTGTTCTGAACTGACTCATTGATTGTCTCCACGTTGCCAGGTGGTGCCGTTCTGCGGGGTGTTCCTCAAGGAGCTCAGCGACGCACTGGACGGCACCGCCAGCATCATCAGCCTCAAACCGCCTCCAGAGAACTCGGAGGACTCGTTAGAGGTAGGACGACGACTTCAAGACATCATCCCAGCCTCCCGCCAGGCTAAACCCAGGAGTAAACTCACTCAATTTACGTCCCACCTCTTCTTCCTCCTTCTAGTTTGTGTCTGACTACAGTGGCCAGCACAACTTCTTGTCCCGCTCTGGTTCCGATGGCTTACATGCCCCGGAGAAAGAGGCCACCGTCAGCAATATCCTCCAGATAATCAGGTAGAAAAAAAAAGGAAGAATGAAAGAAAGAAAGAAAGCAAATCAAAACACGTGTAGTTTGCCTTTTTCCTTTGCTACAGTTCCTGTCACTTACTGTTGTCTCTCTTCACACTCCTCAGATCTTGTAACCGCAGTTTGGAGGTGGATGACACAGACGAGGGTTCCACCAGTCCCTCCTCCACTGGTCCTGCATCCAGAAACAACTCCTTCAGGGACCGCTACCGCAACCAGTCAGTCCCGCTCTCTCTCTTGACCCCTGCTTTTTTTTCCCCAGTTGCCTCATCTTGCATTTGCTTACTCGTCATTTCCGGCATCCTCCGCGACGGCTCGGGGACCAAACAGCAGCATCAGCCTCCCAGAAAAATATTGCGTCTTGTTTCAGGAAACCTTAGAAGTGGGCCGAATCATTTCTGTCCCAGGGTCGTGAACCCGGCCAGCTGTGTGATCTCTGACTGTGTAGGGAATGTTGAGCAAGCTTTCAGTACATATGGCAAAGGCACGAAAGTACAGGACATCATGTATCAGCTGCTTGCATCATGTTTTTTTTGTCGATCTGTGGTCTTACATGGTCATCAGTAGGGCTGCAACTAACGATTATTTTCGAGTTGTCGATCACCAACCATTTTGGACGTATGTTAAACTTGCTTAAATCTTCACACCTGTGTTATGCTGTTGTACTCTGACAGCATATTTTTTAAAACAAATATATCAAAGTAATAACACACAAAGCGTTTATCTTTCACATAGTTGTTATATTTTTCATCGTAAAATATCTTTGGTATATTAATTCACAATGTAAAGGTTATATGCAATGTTTATCACAGTTAAACACCTTAAACAGATTCTTCAGGTTAGTCCGGCGTCTCATTTTAGTTTGGTTTGTTTGTCCAGTGTTTCTGCTGAGTGCACAAGCCGAGTATTAGAGCCTTTTTTCCCCCTTAACAATTACATGTGATGTGGAAACTTTAATACCATTACTATTTATGTTATCATTGTGGCATTTAGCCAGTTTTATTGTGATGTTCATTGTCCAATTGTCTAAAGGTATGAAAAATATAAATGTTGAAAGAGGTGTCTAAATCACTGCGAAAAGCCATTCTGTTGCTGGCAGATTCCTAAAGAGGAACATCTGGCACTCACAGAATGACTCCAAAGCTGGATTTCTAAGGGCAAAACATCCCTTCAGGGGAAAATGTCAAGAAATACCTCCAAACAAAATACATCTAATGCATATTTAACATTAACCTTCATGTATTCTGCACTGCCCATTAAAAAGATACCTTCTGATATTTTGCATTTGCAGTGAGATTTTGATGCCAGATTGACTCGAAGTTGTTTATCACAGTTATTCAAGTTAGATGAATTGGAAGTTATCTTTGACGTTAACACAAGCTGTTTGTATGGCAACAGGAATTGTGGGTCAAATGAGGTGACGACCACGAAGTTACCGCCCGTGTCAGGCAGAGAGAGAGAGACAAAGAAAAAAGAAACAAAAACAGATAACAGGTTAGCTTCCTGTCGGGGCAGGAAGCACGAGAGGTCTGGTACTTGTCAGTGCACTTGTGGAAAATTGCTTAAGGCACAAGGTGGAAGTGAGCTGTGAAAATATGGGGGACTTATTTCATTTTTGAGCTTGTTTGCATTACGGAAACCTGGATTGTCTTCTTTGTGTTTCTAGACAGTTTTGTCTGACTTGAAGTTATTATTTCACATCGGAGCTCAAATAACAGCTCTATTTCATTTTTTTTGCCAGGACCTTGGTGACCGCTGGTCTGTTCAGGGTCCCGGATAAATATTATCTTTTCTTAGTCAAGAGGAATTCTTCTGTTTTTCCTGATCTTTCCCAGTGGCATTGTCTTTTTGACTTTTTTTTTTAATTTCCCTTGAGAACTGTGTGGAAATGTCTCCGACTGCCCTTAATTCATCTCCATCCTGTCCTCCTCCTCCTGCTCTTACTCCTCCTCCTCCTCCTGTCTTCTCCGCCCGCTCCGGTTTACATCCATTTAGGACACCGCCAGAATCGCAGCGGCGCTTGTAAGTGGTGCCAGGAAGTTTTGGGCATCGTCATCGTTGTTGTTGTTGTTGTTTGTGTTGTTATAACACGATTGCCGTTGCAGTGGAAGCAGGAACTAGCTCAGTGGCCTGGGAATGTGCAATGACACATGCATGCTGGCTTTGGTTTTGTTGGGTGGTCAACTCTATGCTACTCTAGATTCTGGATGTTCGGTGGTTTATAATTCTGCTCTCCCGCCTTTTGTCCGTCTTCAGATTCATGGTGGGCGATCTGTCGGATTCAGAGGGCGACTTGTCGTCTGAGTCGCTGGTGAAGGATGAAGAGTTTCAGGGGACGGAGGAGACGCACCGTGCTTTCAGCCACGGCACTGAGCTCATTCCCTGGTACGAAATAACCACACACACACACACACACACACACACACAAAGCAGCGGGCTTCCCTGACTTGTCGTATCTTCCCCCTACAGGTACGTGCTGTCGTTGCAACCAGACATTCACCAGTTCCTGCTGCAAGGGGCAACGGTCATCCACTACGACCAGGACAGCCACCTCACAGCTCGCTGCCTGCTGCGACTGCAGCCCGACAACATCACGCTCACCTGGGGTAAAGACAAAAAGCAGCCGTCTCAAATCATTCAAAGGTTGTTTCAAATCCCTACAAGGTCCCTACAAGGTCCCTACAAGGTCCCTACAGCTGACAGCAGCTTGATGTTGCTGTAGTCAGTAAGAAAGATCCATCCTTCACGTCTGGCATTTCAGGAAAATCTGCCTTTTGTGACGTCATAAAGGGCAGTGTTACGTGACATTTCCAACACTTCTCTCCTCCTCCATTCCTTCATTTTGTTTCCATGTGGAAGGCCCAGCAGGGCTTCAGGAGGCTGTAAACAGAGGGCTAATTGGCTGTGGGTTTTTTGTTTGTTTGTTTGTTTGTTTGTTTTTTGGTGGTGGGGGCAGGGTCAAGGGTCAAAATGCATGTCCAAAACTGTGTGCGAGGCTTAATGGACCTTTCAAATAGAATGGGACCCTTGAAAGACAATGTAAATTGAAAGCTACATATCTCACATTAAGCAAATGATTAAACTATTTAACAAAGGAGGCGAAAGAGAGAGCATTTTGCCCTGATAAGATATCAGTTTATTTTAATACATTTACATGCCTGACTTCCCGCCTCATTACAACCCCTTGCGCAAATAGAAAACAGGCCTCTGTGACATAAATCCCATTTCCTTTGTCATCGTTAGCGGTTCAGACATATTGAAACGGTGTTTATAGGCAGCGGGACGATGGCCAGCGCTGTGTCTTGTCCCTTCTGTGTGTGCACAACATAAAGTTAATGTTAATGCGACTCAATTTCCTGCGTTTCAAACATACCGTAAATGTTGTTGATTTATGGCAGGTAAGCCTCAGAGCGCAGCAGCTTCCCCCACAGAGCCGCCGCTGGGGTTGGGACAGACTGTGGTGGCAGGACTAGCAGAGGGCCTCTTGGACCTCGGAGTGGTGAAGGTTTGTGGAAACAAAACATAAATTGTGTCAAAATACCGATCTCTGCTCCTTTAAGTGAGGAGCTGGAATTTCATGAAGCTTGGAAAAGATGGAAGAAGAATTTCTCTCTTTTTGAATTACTAACCTTTATTTTGTTCTAACAATATTTGCATTTGTAATTGTTGCCATTTGGATTTGTCCTAAAATCATCATAACATTGCCTGACGTCAATGTGCAGGCTGTCTTCCTGGGCCACCAGGCCGTCGACGTCCACACCGTCTGCCTGCAAAACAAGCTGAGCGGGATGACGGTGGAGGCCAACGGCCTCAGCCTCCTGTACGGCGTCAGCACCACCGACAACAGGTCAGCCGGCGCGTCTCTCTTTAAATACCCGCTGGCTCCGCTCGACCTCTCACCCTCTCACCTCTCCACCACTAGACTCCTGCACTTCATGGCCCCCAACCACACGGCCCAGATGCTCCACAGGGGCCTGTCCGAGCTGGTGAACGCGACGAGGAAGCTGAAGAAGTTCCCCGACCAGAGGCTGCAGTGGCTGAGGAGGCAGTACGTCAGTCTCTATCAGGTAAACGCTTCCTCTTCCTCTTTATTATTATCCATTTGTTTGTTATCGATTTACATTCATCCTGCCTCTTTTGTTTGTTCTAGGAGGACGGCAGGTACGAAGGGCCGACGCTGGCCCAGGCTATCGAGCTGTTTGGTGGGCGGAGATGGAGCATGAGCACGGGCGGAGTGGACAAACCCGCCAGCCAGAAAAACAGCCCGCATGAAAAGACCAAGAGGAAGAAGAAGAAGGTCCTCGTCAGGGTCAGTTAAAACAGTCCTGATGTGGAAACATGCAGATGTGCACTCGCAGCTTTGCCGCACTGAAACGGACTGTAGCTGCGTTTCCATTACAGTTTTTTGCAAAACAAAAGCGAGATTTATAAAATTTCGACAAAGTATAATTGCGATTTGCAGGTGTTTCCAATTCTCATAAAATCTTGGAAATATTGGAAATGCAGCTTGTCTCTGCCGTGTGAGTGGTTGTCAAGTGGGTGGGTGGTTACCTGTGTGTGTTCGGGTGGAGGGTTTAATTGACTGCTGCACTTCAGTGAATGTTGTTTCTTTTGTTATTATTGTTTTACTTTTAATTTTTGTCCAGCACCTTGGGTTGCATGTATGAAAGGTGCTTTACTAATAAAGTTCGGTGATGACTTGATGAAAGAAGCACGCTTTAAATCTGCTGCATTACGTTTCTGTGTGTGTGTGTTTGTGTGTGTGTGTATGTGTGTGTGTGTGTGTGTGTGTGTGTGTGTGTGTGTGTGTGTGTGTGTGTGTGTGTGTGTGTGTGTGTGTGCAGGGAGACAGCGGGGACGCCACCGACGACGAGATGGGTTCCAGGAAAACGCGCAGCTGCAAAGAAGGAATATATCGCAACGGGCCCGAGTCCGACAGTTTGGACCAAGACGAGCCAGGTAGGTGTCGGCGTCAGTCACAGCTGGACGGTCGTCCCGCTGAACCTGCAGCCTCGTTCTGACTGTTGTTCACTGGTTCTGTCACAGAGGACAGCTTCCCCGGACCGTTCTCCCTCTCCTCCAATAAAATCCCCGGGCTGCCGGCTGCCTGCTCCTCCTCTTCGTCCTCCTCCACCAGCGTGGCCGGGTCCAACCAGTCCCGGCCGCAGTCCTCGCCCACCCTCTCGGGAGCTGCCAAGGCACAGCCGGGGTACAAGTTTGCAAAAATCAGAGCTGCGGTGAAGATCGGAGCCTTTGGGTTCGGTCAGGCGGAGATACTGACCGTTTACTGTTGTGTCGTTGTCAGGGCGTGGAGCAGCCGGTCGTGGCACGGTCGGGGGAAGGGCTGTTTCAAGGGCTTTCAGAACCTCATGATATCTGACAGCACAATGAGCTTCATTGAGTTTGTCGAGCTCTTCAAGTCGTTCAGGTACCTGCTGTTCTGTCTTTTTAAACATTCAATATATCGTCATGATTGCCTCGAAAGAGACTGTTGCCAAACCTGAGCAGAAGGAAAGACACATAGAGTCCTCAAGTCCATCATTTACATTGTCACATGTAATCAGACTATAGCGGAGAGATAAAGAGACCTGAAACACTGATGGTATTTATTTCTTTTTCTGCTACATGGTCGCTCCCCTCTGTTACATTACTAAAAGACAGTGTGATAAAACAAATGCCTCCATGCTTTCCCAAGGATTCCTCTCAGTATAATATTTAGTTTTTACTATGTTTCCCCCTTGTCAAAATGAATGGAAACAGGGGGTGGGTTTTCCTCTTTTCTTTTCTTTTTTTTTGCACTTGATAAACTCTGGATTGTTGGCATACCAGTACTCCTTTGTGTCTCTGACTGTAGCGTGTCCACTCATCCTCTTCCTCGTATTATCATTTTGAATTCCACGCTTGCTCAGCCATGTTATGGGTCAGAGGAGGGGAAGGTGGAGGCAATATCTTGCCTGGATGTCAAGGGCAGTCGTGCGACTGACTGTTTAGACGGCTCAATAACTCATGAAAAACAGAGAAAGAGGTCATTAAAAGTCCATTAATCTGTCTGGCTAAAATGCGTTTGTCGTCCGCAGCATCCGCAGCCGGAAGGACCTGAAGGAGCTGTTTGACACCTTCGCCGTCCCCTGCAGTCGAGCAGGCCCAGAGTCGGCTCCCCTTTACACCAACCTCAGGATAGACGACAAGGACACGGGGTTACAGCCAGATCTCGGTAGCTGATAGTCACGCACCTTCATCTCTTTTCAACCGTGAAAAATACACGCACGGCATCGTGTTTTAGCTCTTTCTCCCTCTTCAAATTCTCGCCAGACTTGCTCACCCGCAACGGCTCCGACCTCGGCCTGTTCATCCGCATCAGGCAGCACATGTCCGACAACCAGAAGCAGATCTCGGACGCCATCGCGGCCGCCAGCATCGTGACCAACGGGACGGGGGTGGAGAACGTCTCCCTGGGGGTCCTGGGGTTGGGGATCCCTCAGCTCAACGACTTCCTCATCAACTGCCAGCGAGAGCACCTGAGCTACGACGAGATTCTCACCATCATACAGGTGGAGTGTGGCGCCAATTGTCGTTTCGTTTGTTGTTTGTTTTGGAGCGAGCTGGCTGATATTGGATTTATGAATTAAGGAGATGAACGAGAGAAATGTGAGACGCGAGGAAGGAACAGGGCCCGTCTGTCGATAGCGGCAAGTCACTTCTTCCTCTTCTTCTCTTGCAGAAATTCGAGCCCTCGTCGAGCATGAGACAGATGGGCTGGATGTCGTTCGAAGGCTTCTCCAGGTGGAGTGACACACATTTGAATCGATAAACAGTGACAAATTCCCAGATCTGATTTGATTTACTCAATGCGCTTGTGTCACAAAGGGGACATTTCAGTGATTATTTTTCCCAACTGCGCTCTGCCTCCTCCATCACCAGGTTCCTGATGGATAAAGACAACTTTGCCTCTCGAAACGAGGAGTCCCAGATGAAGCCGGAGGAGCTGCACTATCCCCTGTCCTACTACTACATCGCCTCCTCGCACAACACCTACTTGACAGGCCACCAGCTCAAAGGAGAGTCGTCTGTGGAGCTCTACAGTCACGTGAGTGACGGCACCTAACCTTCTCCAAATACTACATCAGCAACTCCACCCCCCAAAGCAGAGCAGAGCTCTTACCCTGCACGTGCGTGTCGACGGCAGGTCCTGCTGCAAGGCTGCAGGAGCGTCGAGCTGGACTGCTGGGACGGAGACGACGGCATGCCGGTCATTTATCACGGACACACGCTCACCACCAAGATACCTTTTAAGGTCAGAAGAGTAATGCAAATGCTGTAAATTGTGCATTGTGTAGGAACGACGCAGAATCGGGGACAGAATTGTTGAGTTGGCCGGTAAAAAAAAAGAATCAGAATGTTTAGCTGTGGTTCAGTTTTTGCAAAGCCCATCATCACTTCAGCCGGAGCAGAGCGGAGTCGAGGCAGTTTTCAAACTTCCAAGTGTTGACTTGCGACGTGTTTGCAAATTCTGTCAACACGATGTTGACTGGAAACGTGTAAATACGCACAAGAACGCTCAAGGCTCGAGATCCATGTGACAGACAAGCAAAACACTGCGATGCTGCAGCTATGGTAATATTTGTCGGCAGGCTGAAAACCAAACGGAATGCCAATAACTAAGACTGCAAAAACAAAAATGAAATCAAGAGAGAATTTCGGGGGGCAGAAATGGATTTTATAGGGCTCCATTTATATTTATCTCACATACTTGGCAGTGTTTCTCAGTGTTTACTAGCTTCTTTTTCACGACAGATATCCAGACATTCCATTGGTTCAGTAAACACACCAAAAATTTTGAAAATAACTAAGAAACTTCCTAACCTCATTCTGTCAGCCGCTTACTCCTGCATTAAGGCTGTGTTGTTTTCACAAGATTAGAAATGGCCATGTCGACATTTCTTTTTATCGTGGCGCAGCAGGATTTCCATAATTTTATAGATTTTTTTTTCATTTATTATTAATGGCTTTTTTGGACTTATTGCCAAATTGCATCCTCTCTCTCTTTGCCCTGCAGGACGTGGTGGAAGCAGTTAACAGGTCGGCATTTGTCATATCCGACATGCCCGTCGTCCTGTCCATCGAGAACCACTGCTCCCTGCCGCAGCAGCGCAAGATGGCCGACATCTTCAAGGTACGGCAACAAACGGAGCAATGGACCGGTTGAGCTTCCATTGGAGTCGGAAAATTTGACCACTTGCAGTAGTTTATTCTAGTTTCCACCGACACGTTGCACATTTGCACTGCCCAGTGGATTCGGATTTTGTAAGGCAGTGGTGGCCACAAAGGGTTCTGAAATTTGAGCGACAGCAGGTGGATTAATTAATTAACTCTTTATTGAAATGAAATGCATGAAATGCAGCTGTTTTATGACTTACTTAGATTTAATATCATTTCTTGAAGTTTAGCGGGACGGATTAAAAACCTTAATGGGACCGCACATGGCCCCCGGGCCGTAGTTTGCCCATGCCTGTTCTAAGGCGTCTTTTTCTTTCACAAAAGAAATTAAAAAAAAATCAAAAAAATCTTGGCACTGCAGATACATCATGGAATATCATCTCGCTTTCATCTTCAACCCAGCTTCCCAATGTCCTCCCCTCCCTGGGGGACTTGACTTCTTTGTGGCCTGATAAAGAGAAGCCTTTCATGTTCAAATAGCTCTGCGCCTCCAGCCGGCTGATGTCATCAGGGGCTTGTTTACTCGAGACGCTGTTGCTGTTTTGATACGGGCGGCTCCTCCTCTCCGCTCGCCTGACTTTGCGCGCTGACCGCGTTGTCGGCCGCCGTCCATTGATGTCTCGCCCAACCGTTCCCTCTGGATCCTTTGCCCTCTCCCCCCACTCCCTCTTTCAGACGGTGTTTGGGGAGCGTCTGGTGACGCGCTTCCTCTTTGAGAGCGACTTCAGCGACGACCCTCACCTGCCGTCGCCGCTGCAGCTGCGGGGGAAGATCCTCCTGAAGAACAAGAAGCTCAAGGCCCACCAGGCGCCGGTGGACATCCTCAAGCAGAAGGTTGGATCTGCTCCAAACGCAACTGCACATAAGAAGTGTGCATAATTTATGTTTCGCATTAGTCGCTTTTAAAAAAAAAATGGCCCCATCAGACACTTGAGCGCTTTTAGTATTTAACGCTGATTTTGTGGGTGTGTGCACAGTCACGCGTAAATTATAGATGCTAATGGATTGTAAAAATGTTCCCCCTGACATTTTCAACCAACAAGTCGCCGAGTTTACCTTCCTTCCATCATGCACCATCAACGTCCTGTGCATGCACTCATCAAACATAGGTCATTAAGGAAATATTGGTTCTTCTCACGCGCATTGTGTAAATTTTGTTTAGTTTTTCAAGATCAAGATAAACGTTATTGTTCACATATTCTGGGCCATTGCCCATGCTGCAGACACACACATCTAATAATACAACAATTCAATACAATACTCGCATTGAAATCTTAACATGGTGCCAGTGTGCAAAAACAACAAGAGAATAAAAAATAAATAAATAGATGAATAGTAATAAAAAATGAAGTGCAGTTATCAGAGCACCAGTCAATCTGACCTTATTTACCAGTTTGATGGACACAGGAATAAATGAATCTGTTCAGTCTGCAGTGAGGAACTCTAAACCTTCTACCAGATGGTCGACTGATTAACAGATTTTCCCCACTTGCGTGCACTGTGTGACTATTTCGTGGCGTTTCGACTGCAGGCCCACCAGCTGGCGCACATGCAGGCGCAGGCGAGCAACGGGTCCCCCGGCGCCCCTTCGCCCGGCAACCACGCCAACGAGGAGGAGGAAGAGGAAGAAGACGAGTACGACTACGACTACGAGTCCCTCTCAGATGGTAAGGACGAGTTGAAGACAATGGAGATGCGAAAACACCATACTAAAAAAAACAAAAAAAAAACAGAACTTTATTTATTCTGCCCCGTGTTTGTTCCTTTAGCCTGCCTCCTTCTCAGGAGTCTCTTTTTGTTGGCACACTATTCTCACTTCCCTCCTTTCTCTGTGTTTTTGTTGTTGTTTTTTGTTTTCTGTGACCTTTGCCCACATAGCCGATGTCCTCACAGCATCCACTGCCTCATATGGCCTGGAAGGTAAATGCAAACGGCTCTGATGCCGTCCGCCGGTGTTTCCATCTGCTCTTGTTTTGCCGCGGCTGCTGTTGACCTTTGGGTGATTCGTTTTGGATTTAAGACCAGTAATCACAAAAAAGGGTCTGCATTCGTACCAACAAGGTTTTTTTTTTTTGGTTCCCACCCCAAAGTTTTCAGCCATTCGTGGCAAAACAACCGGCAGGAAACACTCACTTGTATGTAGACGTGCGTCGATGATCCGCATCACCGCTCCGCACCGATCCATGTGTGTCTTCCCACATGCACGCTCTCTTGTGCTGCCTGTGGACGTTGGGTTGTTGCAGTTCATTTCCATCCGTACTGTACAGTGTGGTTTTTGCAAATTGTTCAGGAAGTTCCATCGTTTGTTTTTTAGTTTTGTTTTGTTTTACCCCTTTGGATGTAATTAATGTGCACACTCTCGGGACTTTGAGTGAACCACCACAACTGCAAGACGTTTTTCTCTCCCTGCATTCCCATTAAAGCTAATCAGATGAGGGCCATCGTGTGAGTTTGGCACAGACGCGCAGAAGCTCAGACCCTCCTTTCGTAATTGCTCATAATGGCTTTGCGATCCCCTTGTGGGAGCATATTTATCACAACACCATTAGCTGCGTTTCCATTACAGTTTTTCTCAAAAATAAGAGCAATATTTCTGAAATTTCGACAAAGTGCAATTGGGATTTGCAGGTGTTTCCATTGAATGGTGTGAAGCGCATAAGCCGTACTTCTTGTAAACTCTTGTCCCACGAGACCCCACTTTGAGGAAGCCTTCTTCCTCATTTCCCTTTCTAATTCCTTGTATAAACCTGCATTTCCTCGTTGTTTGCTGTCAAGAATGGTTGTTATATTTTTCTCTTTGATTACTTGTAAAACATATTCCATTCTCCTCCTTCGTCCAAACATGACAATTTTGCGATAGACCGCTTTATCGATACGTCTGAAAAACCGCCTAACGAGAGCATAAAAACCTTTTAGCCAAAGTTTTGCCAGTTTTTTATTGCAATATTTAGGTTTTGTGCAATTCTAGGGCTAATGGAAATGCAACTACTGTTTAATGTTTGTTCTAATGTGGCCTCTTTTTTATCACGATGATGTCATCGCAGTAACTCCAAGCTTTTTGCCGCAGCGGCTCTTTTTTGTGTGTGCCGTGGCCTAACAAGAATACGTCTCCTATCACATTTTCTGCATTTACAATCATCAAACTGTGCAAACCTTGAACATCAACCAGGAGCTGTTGATGCGTTGTCTGCGCCTGTGTGTTTGGCTTTCTAGTTTCATCCAGTTCTGTCCAGATGTGTTCATGTGACGGAGGGGCGACTGTGTGCCGCGCGGAGGCTTTCCACCTGCGCTCCAGCGCTCCGCTTTTTTTTCTTTTCCTTTCCTTTTCTCGCCGGCGTTTCAACGCAACGAGACGCCGCCTGCTCGACTTCTTCTTCTTCCTCTCTCCCTCAGACGCGTCACCTCCCTTCCTTCTCCCTCCCCGCGCTGTATTTGTCTATGACCTCGCCAGCGGCTGGGCAGCCTCCTGAGGGAACCCAAACAAAGCCATCTGGTTTCTCAGGCCCCTGCGCTGCCCTCGTGCTAAACAACAGACCAGGGGGAAACCACCCTGTCCTGGTCCCACTCCCAGTCCTAGTCCCAGCGCTGCTCTCCTGCTCTCCTCCAGATCCTTGCCCCCTCGGCTTGTCCCCGTCAGAAGAACTCACTGGTGGTGGACCTTTTAATCTTTTAAAACAGGCCTGTTCTGATAGAGTTTGGCCGTTTGTGAGGATAAATGAATGGCTCCTTCTGCCTCCCCCTCTGCTCCTGCTTGACATTAGCCGCCCCAGTAAGTACGAAAACACCAGCGCTGAGCTTGCTGTTTAACAAGGGCGACTCCCCTTCCCGTCTCCTGTCTGGTCCGACCCCCCCCTCCCCCCCCGACCCCCCTCCCCGTGGCTGGCTACCGTCCTCGGGATGACGCCGCGGCATGTCGTCTCTGCGGCCAAAGTGTTTTCAGAAGAGCAGATTCCAACTCGTCAGAGATTAAACAAGTCGGCCAGTGATGAAGAGCCTCTGCCTCGTTCGGAATGATAGATTTCTCCAAGCGCTTTTTGGCCCGCGACGCGCGTGTAGGAGTGCGATGCGAGCGCGAGGGAAGAACCCCCTACTGCTGCCGCGGTTTACGGTCAGCAGGCGCCGCTTCCAGTGTCAGCCAGGAGGGGCCTTTGTGGATGTTTGGCCTGGGAATCTGGGAATGACGGGGGTCTGTGAGTAGTTAGGATGCAGATAGCACTCCCCTCCCCTTCTCCTCCTCCACCCCTCTATCTCTAATTGTCCCCACGTGCAGAGCTCCAAACAAGAAGAATCACTGCTACTTCCACCAGAGAAGTGCAACTTGTTTTTGACCTTTTGACCACAGCGTCCTAAAATCTCGGGAATGTTTTTTGTTTCGAGGATCAACAACTGTCTGTTTTGCCCGCTCAACTTTTTTCTGGTGAAGACGAGGAGATATGCAGCGACTCTTATCCACTTCCTGCCATCTTTTGACGTTTTATGAACCCTTTTAACACCATTTGTATTTGTTGTGGTGTGTAATTTGAAAAAAAAAAACAAAAACAAGCAAACAAAATAAACGTCACCTCTGACTCCAGATACACCAACATAATATTTCCATTCCGCCGCTCTTATGGCACCAGGGAGCCTCTGTAAATCCTCTCCACCATCTTCCCCCTGTAGATAACATCCTGGATGACAAGCCTGAGGCGAAGAGCTCTGCGGACAAAGAGGAGCAGCCCGCCGATGAAATGCCCAAGAGGTTGAAGAAGCCCGATAGCGCCTCGCAGAGCAAAGGAAAGGTACGAATCTGACCCGGATGCGTCGCAGCACTTGACTTGCACCAAACTTGGTGGAGTAAACGAAAAGTGTTTTTTGTGTTTGTGCCGATGGCTGATATTTAATGCCGCTATCGTTTCATTGAACACGACAATGTAATAAATATAATTTCATTTAGTTTAGTAGGGACGTTTACAATAGCAGCGACAGTGCGGCGCCTGTAGCAAGTATGTAAACACAACTGTATGACCAAGCTGTATGCTCATTTTGGGTGCGCTCGGCAGTTGGAGACAGTAAAAACACAACCGCAACAAAGGTTATGCAGAGTGCAACTTTACGACAAAGCTCATGATAGTCAAATGGCGATTTTGGCTAATTTTGCCTGCCAGGCTTTGGAACCAGGCTTTTCACACACACACACACACACACACACACACACACACACACACACACACAATTAATTTTTAACCGCCTGCAGACTCAAGGCCTATTTGTCCCTTGACAATGCAGACATTGTAAAAAATTCCAAAAATCAACCCCCTTAATCTCTCGACTGTCAAGTCGCTCAATTATCCACCACTGTCTCTTGAAGTGACCCCATTTTTTCTCTCCCCCGTCTCACGTGTCCTAATGTGCTGGCAGGTGTTTGACATGGAGCTGGGTGAGGAGTTCTACCTCCCTCAGAACAAGAAGGAGAGTCGACAGATTGCCCAGGAGCTGTCTGACCTCATCATCTACTGCCAAGCCGTCAAATTCCCTGGTACACCTCTTCTTTTTTTTTTTTCTACTACTCATTTTTTTTTTTTTTTTTGTCACATCTCTGGGTGCTGTAAATTCTTCTGCCGGTACCAAAGTGATGAGTTCTCACTCGCACTCTTTATCGCTCTTTTTCTTCTGACATCCTACCACCAGCTGCCCTGTCATCCCCCGTTTAATCCGCTAGCCTGAGTCACCGAGGAGGTCACGCACAAAAAGCCCTCTTCTTCAATTTCTCTTTGGACATTAGATATTCTAGTGTTCCGCTGGGTTCCTCTCCCACACAGGACACCCACTGAGACCGTGATTCACTCTCTCCCCACCCCCCCATGGGAAAGATAGGGTTACATCGTTGTGTTGTCAGTCCCTCGGCCAACGCGACAACAACAACAACGCAGGGAAAGTTTTGATATACTGGACGTTAAGGAAATGTTTTGGGATGTCAGGGATGAGTTAGTGTCTTGGGTTCAAATCTGACTCTCTCTCTTCCTCTCTTTGGCTCTGCTCTCAGCCAGATGATTTGTCATCATGAAAATGTATTTTTCTTCCCGTCTGCTTGGGATGTTTGACTTGACTTTATGGGGATCTTCAGTCCTTCTCCCGTTTAAGTTATTCTGTCAATCCCTTTAAGGCCTTTTATCTCCTCGTTCCTCCGTACTATTGTCAACTCCAGCCTTCTCAAGAATGATGTTGGTCCCCCGAAATCCTAAAATCCATGAGTCTCCACTGTGATGTCTTGTTTCTTAAAGGTCTGATATTATAGTCTCTTTAAACCTAGACCCCAGCAGAGTAGCCTTGCATTAATAATTAGCAAATCAAGCACATAGAGCTGCAGAAAAGATTGGACTTTCCATATGTTTGGAAGGAGACCAAATCACAAACAAGTTGGTGTTGGAGGGCAAAACCAACACTTGGCCAGGTTTGTTTTTTGTCAACCTGGTTGCGGTGTTAGTGAAATATTATTGTCTTTTGTGACATCATAAAGGGATGATTCCCAGGGCCTGTGTCTTTTAGTCGCCACTGAAAATTGGAGAAACCAAACAAAGTGAAGGATAAACTGGAAAACAGATTCTGCATAATGTGGGATTTGTAACTTGCTGCAGGTATTTGAGACAGACAGGATGGTACATGTGAGAAGCTGATTAGACCGGGATTATCTTGCTAGGCAAAACTGATAGAACAGAAAATTGAGCTGAATAAAATGAACACACATGCATTAAATATTTTGCATTTGACGTTATTGTTGTAGTCTACAAAAAAAACTTTCAAAACAAAGTTTGGTTTTATGTGCTAAATGCCTCTGCTGTCATTTTTCACAACCTTATAATAATGCAAAATTATTATTATTATTATTTTTCCTATAACAGATGATCTATCTATTATAAATGCTCACAAACATTGCACAGCATATCATACCACCGTCAGTATTTGCAAACTGCTGTTTGTCTGTAGAACAAATGCACAAGCTGTGAGCAGGCCACTTCCTCGCTTTATTAGAGAAAATGAGAACATGCTATGAATGAGTGATTGCGCTTGTCTCTGCTCAGCATGAATCACCTCTTCCATTTGTTTTGCCTCTGGCTGCGTGTGGGAACGCAGGCCTGTCCACGCTGTCTCCGACCGGCTCCGGCAGAGGGAAGGACCGAGGAAAAAGCAGGAAGTCCATATTTGCCCCCGCCCGCAACACAGCAGGGGAGGTCACCACCCCGAGCCGCACCCCTGGGAAAGGTAGAATTTAGAGCTGGCGTGAAAATGGAAAGATTTATTATTAGCGGCTCCGGCCTCCAGATCTACGGTCTCCTCATGTCTGTCCTCCTCGGTGAAACTGATTCATCTGTTTCATCCTCCCCGTCCTCCAGGGGGCGCTGAGCGGCTGAGCTGGGAGGAGCAGCAGACCTCCCCGGTCCTCGCCGCCCCCACCTCCCTCAGCGCCATCATCCGCACGCCCAAGTGTTACCACATCTCGTCCGTCAACGAGAACGCCGCCAAGCGCCTGTGCCGCCGCTACTCTCAGAAGCTGATCCAGCACACGGCGTGCCAGCTGCTCCGGACGTACCCGGCGGCCACCAGGATCGACTCCACCAACCCCAACCCGCTGCTCTTCTGGCTTCACGGCGTCCAGCTGGTGGCGCTCAACTATCAGACGGACGGTGAGCGCAAGGGAGACGGAGAGATGCTGTGGAGTCACGTGTGGCCTTGTAACCATACAGCCAAAGGGATAGAGCAAAATAATTATAGTAGTTATAATTCCAACATAGATGGGTTTTTCAAAACAATAGTAACACTCAATAGTAATTTATTAGCATGATTTCCTCATTTGATATCAGAAGACGTGTGAAGAATGTGTCGAATGTCTACATTTAAAAAGATCCCTGTGATTGATTGAAATCAATACTTTTGATTGTCTTTTTTTTCCTGGAAGATCTCACATCAATCATTTTGCCTTCATCCTCTATCTGTTCTCCCCAGATTTGCCCATGCAGTTAAACTCGGCTCTGTTTGAGTACAACGGCGGCTGTGGCTACGTCCTGAAGCCGGCGGTGCTGTGGGACCGCAGCTGTCCGTTCTACCAGCAGTTCTGTCCCATGGAGAGGGACGTGGAGAGGATCAGCCCCACCGTCTATTCTCTCACTGTGAGTCACACATGGAGTCGACTGAAAGATCAGAGAAATCTCATCTTGCTATAGTTTCTTCTTTTACTGTAAAAAGAAACATATGTTCGCAGTCAGAAACTGTCTGAAAAAAACCCACTGCACAACGACAGTGGAGCAATGTGACAGGTTGGCATGAAAAAAATATTGCAATAAAATTATTTTAAGAAGAGAGTCCACGTCATGAATGTGTGATGGGAGAGAGTTCCACATGTGTCACACCTCTGTTCCAGATCGTCTCCGGCCAGAACGTGTGTCCCGGCAACAGCGCCGGCAGCCCCTGCATCGAGGTGGACGTTCTGGGCATGCCCATCGACAGCTGCCACTTCCGCACCAAGCCCATCCACCGCAACACCCTCAACCCCATGTGGTACGAGCACTTCCAGTTCACCGTGCACTTCGAGGAGACGTGCTTCCTGCGCGTGGCCGTCGTGGAGAACAACAGCTCGCAGACCATGGCGCAGCGGACTCTGCCTCTCAAAGCCCTCAAGCCAGGTACGACGACTGGCACCGAGCCATTCACAGAACCTCGGCAGGGGTTTCACCTGCACGAGTTGACGAGAACATGCTTATATTTGCACGGTAAAGCTGAAAAAAGAAAAAAAACGAAATGATGATGTAATATTGAGAGATTTTTTTTTTTTCTTTTAAACACATTCTGCTGCTGCAAAAGTTGTCGCATGTGATGATTTGTATTTCACATTTGCCCTTCAGGATACAGACACATCCAGCTGAGGACGCAACATAATGAGGCGCTCGAAGTGTCAAGCTTGTTCATCTACAGCCACAGAGTAGAGGAATGTCCCACAGGGGGCGCTACGCCCTCATCGCTGGTAAGACTTCACCTTAACTGGTGGGATTTTACAGTTTGAGATGGAGCCTCACTGAAGTGTAGTTAGGCTATTTTTAATATCTACTGGTTAACACAATTCCAATGCCGCTTCAATATCCCTTTGTTGCTTACTCAGCGCATATTACTTCATTTGCTTTTATTGCGCACTTAATCCCTTTATTTCTCTCACGTGGGTTCAATATGTGTGGGTGGTGCGATGCACTGTGCAGCGTTTGATCTCCAAACACAAACACTTTAACGCCTCCCGTAAGTGAAGGTCATGACAGAGAAAAGCTAATTGAATTGAAGGCAGATGAAAGGAGCTCGAGGATGCAGTAATATTGGAAATAACAATAAACAATGCTGTTAATGGTGAGTATTCATGACAACATGCACCCTAATTGTCTGCCGCTTCCCGCTATTTTTCAGCTGTTCAGCTCAGAGGAGAAACACATCTCACAGCAGCACAGCGTGACGGTGTACGGTGCTCCAGGCCCTGAGCCGTTCACCGTCTTCAGCGTCACGGCGCAGACGACTGCAAAACAGCTACTGGACACGGTGAGTGCTCCGGCGAGATGAAACTCTTCCGCATTCCCTGAAGGTTTGGTCACGACGAGCCTGCCTCTGTCTCGCAGGTGGCGGCCGCCGCGGGAAGCCCGGCGGACTACTTCCTGTGCGAGGAGAAGGTCCCGTTGCTGAAGGAGCGCAGCGAGGTGAAGCGCTGCGCGCAGCATCGGCCCCTGGCTCCCGAGGAGGAGGTGGTCCGGCTGGTGTGGGGCTGGACCGCCGAGGAGGGATATGTGGGGAGGATCTGCCTCAAAGTCAGAGACGAGGTACGCACAGTTTCAAAAAAGAAGAAAGATGAAAAGGAAAATGCCATTTTATAATCGTCTGTTTGGCTCAATCAGAACTAATAGAAAGTTTTTAACATCTTATTTGGCCAAACAGGTTCATGTCAATATTGGGGGTCGCAACAGACATCAACCTGCAGTCAATGGCTCCCCCTTGTGGTTTATTTGTGTACTTTGCTGCACAAGCTGAGGGTTTGGGTTGTATTCAATTTTTGTTGCATTTTGGATCCGTAGCAACTGTCTATTTCTGTCCCTCTGTGCCTGCCGTGGTTGAAGTCTGCACTGGCCTGACTACACAAGTCTGAAGTCTCGATCATTTCCCACATTATATACACATTCCCCTATATGTGCGTGCTTGTCTTTGCAGAACTTGACTGAGAAGAACACGCTGCTGCTGCAGGGGGAGGAAGAGGTGACTGTGGGAGTGAGAGAAGGAGCTGGAGGATGCATCGGCGGCGGTGGAGGCGGAGGGGGAGGAGGAGGGAGTGGAGGAGGTGGAGTAACAGCAGGAGGAGGAGGAGGATCATCAGAGGACGATATGTTCTTCGTCCAGGTCCACGAAGTTTCCCCAGAGCAGCCTCACACTGTCATCAAGGCGCTGCGCTACAGCACTGCCCAGGACATCATCCAGCAGGTGAGGAGAATACGGAGGCTACGCCTGGCCAGACTCCCCCCCCCCCCCAGGAGGAAATAGAGATTACCATGCCCGGAACTCTTTTGATTGGTCCCTGCAACATCTCTTGAATCGCCTAGCTGTAATTTATAGTACATCGTTTAGATTGATGATTAACAAATGACTGACAAAGAAGAAATGAAAAGTAAAAACATCAAACAATAAAAACATTTAAAACTTCACTTTAAGAACGAGACACTCTGAAGACAGTGTGGACATGAATAACAGCAGTGAAATTTAAAAACCAGAGTGAAGAAATGGATCTGGAGGTGTGCTTTATGTTGTCCACAGACACTACGTATTGATTTAAGTAAACTATTGCCTTTAGCCAATAGGATTATCTTTCAGCCAACCAATCAAATGATTGCGGGTGAGTTTGGGGCGTGGTTGTACCTATTTCCTCCTGGGGAACAACAAATCTCGCCTACGTCTGCTAGCCCGCTAGCTCGCTAACTCAGCTAGAGTTGCCAACCGTCCCTTAAAATACAGAATTGTCCCGTATTCAACAATAACGGGGGTTTTGTCCCTTATTTCTGAGTTGTCTCGAACGTAAATTTAATTTCGATGCAAACGTTTCCATAGAGTTTTCGTTCAAAACCATAGTCTACCAAGCTGCCATTGCGCAACCCACTCACAACATATGCGTACTGGGTGCGCAGCTTGCGTAGAGTAGGCTATGAATCAGGATCGCTTGTTCTTTCGATCTTTATTTATTCCATTCCTTTGTTAAACAAAATAAAAAAGCGATTCATCCTGCACTTTATTAATTGCTGTGTAAAAACATGTTTAGTTAAAACATTTCAATACAATTTAAACATTCAGGCTATTTAAAGAAAGCAGTTCAAACTATGTGGACCATATACTTTTTTTGAAACCTTATTTTAAGTTATGATTTTTATCACTACTGGTGAGCCTCTGGTCTGTGATGATCATGGACCCGAGCACTTTGGCAGGCCTCCTTTGCTTTCCTGGATGAAAGTTGGCAACACTAAACTCAACTTGTCGCTCACACGCGTCCGTGTCCTCCCCAGACTCTGTCCAAGGCCAAGTATTCCTGCAGCATCCTGTCCAACCCCAACCCGTGCGACTACGTCCTGATGGAGGAGGTGACCAAGGACGGCGGCTCCAAGAAGTCGTCTACGTCGAAGCCCCTGCAGCGGGTGCTGCTCGACCAGGAGTGCGTCTTTCAGGCTCAGAGCCGCTGGCGAGGAGCGGGGAAGTTCATTCTTAAACTCAAAGAGCAGGTAGCTCTGAACATTACCGTGTATTTCTAACACAGAGACTTTTTAAATTATTATTATTTATTTATTTATTTCTGCTCATCCCGTGCATCTAACCGAGCCTGCGCTTTCTTTATGCATTTTCTGTCCTGTAAGTCATTTTAATGAAAGTCGTTGAACTAACACCTCCGTCGAGTCATATCAGTGGTCCCATCAACTCTGTCTGTCATTTGTTCTGCATTCTGCCTCTCTCTCGCTCTGTGTTCTGTGCTTGCAGTTGTATTTCATCACCTGAACCTGCTTCTATTAATGCCAGTATCGCTGCATTTCATTTTTTTGTGCCCTCGCTGCTGTCTTTCATTGTGCAATGTTCCTTTTTTTTTGTCTCAATATGTCATCATTAATGTTTCTAAGTATTTGTCAGTTATTTATTCATCGTCTGTCCTGTTTTAATGAGCTGTCTTATTGAATAAAGATTTTATTATTGTTTTTTTTTTAACCGCGTCAAGTTCGTTGGCTGCAAATTTTTCTACCTGTTAAATTTTTTTTTCCGAAATTGCAAGATTCACTTGCCTCCCTTAAAATGCCCCATTCAAACCTTGTGCCAACCTCTGCTTCCAGGTGGTGCGGGAGGACAGAAAGAAAGTCATTTCTTTTGCCAGCGAGCTGAAGAAGCTCACCAGCCGCAGCCGCAGCATGACGACCGGCGGCGGCGGCGGCAGCGGCGGTGTGGACGGACCCGCCCACAGTAAGGATGATAGAGCTGCATGCTGTGTGGCTCTGACAGAGCTCCAGGAGTGAGGTCACACACTTGCCTGCTGTCTGTGCATGAGGAGAGCAACAGAGGTACCTACCGTATGTCGTCTCTAACACCTAACGTTGCAAACCAGCAGAAATGTTGACAGACTCTCTCTATAGCTACTGTGTGTTTCCGTGCAGCACCACTAACTGTGCCAGCCAGTTGTGTATAGAGAGTGGTATACACAAGTGGCGGTTCGGCATGGAATCATTACACTCATGCAGTAACAGAATATTTTCTAGTTTTAATGAGATCCATTGAGATCCACAGTGAGATGCGTGGACGCTTTCACACAGGTAAAGTATTGATTTACACCAAAAACTGGTTGGTGCATGTGAAAGAATAGCAGCAACACAGAGGAACTGTGTGTCCCTGCAGCCTGGTGTGGTACATTTTGGTGCAGTGTTGTCCGTGAGAAGCCCCTCAGAGTTGTCTAACAGTAACACACCCCTAGGACTGGCTGGAGGAGAAAAGTCCTCCTTTTATTTACTCCATTTGTTAGGAAAATATCAGAGCTCCGCCCCCGAGTCTGCCTTGTTTTAGTTTTTGCAAGAAGTTTAAAAAAAAACAAAAAACATATTCATAATAACAATAATAATTATTATTATTCATGCAAGAGAGTCTGGGATGAATAACACAAACATGAAAATGAACAGAAATATGGTACTGCCACTGTGATGTCAGTGTGAAATCTTAACTGTGTGATCCTCCGCAGGGTGTCTGTCTGCAGCCGCGGGCCTGAAGGCCTGGGTGTCAGAGGGAAGGACCGGAGCAGGAAGATTCCTGCACAACTCCTCCTCTTCCTCCTCCTGCTCCTCCTGCAGGGGGCAGCGCTACTCTGTCCAACGCTCCACCTCCTCTCTGACGCCCCCCTCATGGACGCTTCACCTCCTCAGGAACTGGAAGATCCACAAATGAGTGGACGGAGGGACGTTTATCCGGTTTGAAAGCTTCCAATCTTGAAGGGGTTCCAGGGCGTTTCGCCGCGAGGCTCCTGCACACAGCGGCATGCTGGGATGCGCTGCGGGTGGAAAGACGGGATTTTTAGTCCAGAGCCCAGTTGATGATGGGTGTCAGTCTTTTTTTCTTTTTCTTTTTTTGATTGGCTGACTAACGGACAGGGTGGAAAACCTGTTCAGTTCCTCGATTGGTCACCCGCCACCTGGGGTCAGTGAAGGTCGTGCAGGCTGGTTAGCACCGGTTTGTCTCAGTTTATTGGTCGTAGCTGCTGTTATAAACATCAGTGTGTGTGCATGTTATTAGAGATGCAACAAAAGAGCTGTCTGGTTTCCCAATATGAGAGGGTTACATTGAGAGAAAAAAAAAGGCCACATTGAAAGATTTAGAGTGAAGCGTGACAGTTATTTACCCCCAAATAAATAAAACCTGCACCTGCACTGAACTTTTCAAGCCACAAATGTTCTTCTAAAAAGACCCAAACAAACAAAAAACAAGTACGTTTGTCAAGGAAGCAAAGCGCTGCTATTTTGGACCCCGCGTGCAAAGAGCACACAGCAGATAGAGGAAGATGTGTTTGAAAAACAACAAGAAAAGGATGAGAAAGCACAAAGCAGTATTCTGTCCCTACTGTTTTGGCTGAGGGCATTGTGTGTGTGTGTGTGTGTGTGTGTGTGTGTGTGTGTGTGTGTGTGTGTGTGTGTGTGTGTGTGTGTGTGTGTGTGTGAGGCTGACAAGCTGGCTTGTTTAGTTCTTTTCTTACTCTTGTAGCTAGTTCACAGTACTGTAACGGCGCAGCGAGAGCACGAGTCGTTCAGTGAGACGACCGTAGAGGGCGCTGCTGCCCCGCTGCCCAGCTGCCCACATTGCTCTGATAAAGGAACAGCAGCGTAGGGATGCACTAATGTGGAGAAAATATTGATGTGCCTGCCTTTAAAGGCTCAGTGTGTAACATTTAAAGGGATCTATTTCCATTAAATTGAATTTAGATTTTTTTTTTTTTTTTTATGTAGTATTATGCATAAATTGTCAAATTATATATTTTTGTTTTGAGTTTGATAAAGTCACTAAAATAAGATAAATGAGACATCTGCTAGTCGTAAGTATTTACTTACACACAAAGAGTCAACAGATAAGCAAGCAGCCATGTACTGATGTCACAGATATAAAAAGAAAACAGAAATTAGCATCAATATTGTTTGCAATGTGCTATCTGACCGCTAGATGCTGTTAAATGTTGCACACTGGGCCTTCAATGTATTGTGTAGGTTTATATTTGTTTTTTTTTTGTTTGTTTGTTTGTCTTCAAAGCATATTTGCACCAACAGGTGCAGTAACTCATCAACCCCAAAAATGTACAACTTACATTGACAAAATGAGAAAGACAACGAGCTGAAAAAAAGAGTAATTTACAATAGTTTCACTTCTAAATTCAATTATTTTTGTTTCCAACCAGCTGATCTCACTTCAGAATTTTGCACATTTTTATTTCCTCTTGTTGTCTTTATAAATTAATTTGTGTGTTTGGTGAGATTGTTAATAATGCCCAATGTTATGTTATTATTATCACTGTAGTGACTCATATTTTTTTTTTTTTTTTTTAGCTCTTTATTTGTTAATTTCAACGCAGTTATGAACTGAGTTGAGAGAGGAGGCACAAATTGAATCTTTGAACTGTTCATTTATTTATTCCATGTAGAATGGCCAAACATTTAAACCAGGAATTTAAATGTCCCCCACTCAAAGCTTTGTGGACAAAATTAATTTAACTTTATTCGGTTTATTGATTTTAATTCATTTCTCAGCATTATGCCTATCTTTTATGGAATTTTAATGTTACTTTTCTTTCCTTTCAATTTCAATTTTCTTTTAGAATTTATAACTTAATATTTCAGGGCCACTTTCCCTTTATCTTTATTTGATGTGTAACATTTATTTTTCATATACATGAATTTTGCCTCTTTTTGCCCCTTTTAGTGTTTTTAGTAATTCGGTAATCTTAGCCCGAGTAAAGTTGTGCTTGACTTTGAAAAGCACGGCATTTTTAGCACGTCAATATTTGATTTCTATTTATTGTGTCTCCAGTGGAAATGGTAGAAACAAACCACAGCGCCATGCTACTTTCTTTCACCCGAAGCATTTCTTAGTAACAAGTTAAACTTTAGTGCAATAGTGACACTTGTCAGAACTGATGTGATTCACAAACACAGATATGAGGAAAAAACAATGCTGTCATTGAAGACACGAGGACGATGCTTCCTGATAAAGAAGGCAGATTACCGCAAAACAACATCAACCAAGTGACACCTACAGTGGTATTGTAACACAGCAGGTTGTATGAGTGACAAGACTCTTAACACAGCTTCTTATCGCGCCAGTGCAGTGATAAGCCGTCAATCAGTGTGTTTACATGCACGCTAATGTTCCACTACAGGCCAGATTAACAACTTTTTCTGGTTTTATTTCTTCATTCCTCAATTAAATTGGGGATGTGTTGAAAAAAGCAATTTCAAATCACCACACCCAGTTTTTGTGTGTAATGTGGAGGAGGCAAAACAAAATATGTGATCAGGCTACGCAGTAAAATAACCTTGCAAAGGCGGGAATTTCATTTTCGTCGGCCGTCCAAGCGACAAATTTGAAATTCTCGGGATGAGAGAGGATCCTGAAACGTTTTGTGCATGTAAACGCAGCGACTCAGGCCGTTTGTTGGACCCACATTGTGAGGGTACCAGAACTGGGACGTGCTGCGCTTTTTCCAATTTTTCCCATTTCTCTCATAATCCTGGCCCATGTGATCTAAAAAACCTCTGAGGAGAGAAGGGAAGGGACTCCTCCTCATCCGTCGTACATTCTCCACTACATGCTGACGCCTCTCGGGCCGTACCGGGCCGTACCGGGCCGCGTTCCATTTGGGTTGTCCTTTGGAAACCTGCAAACCTCAATTCTGAATGTAACATTTCCTGATGTGTTTGAATCAGACAGATGTGTGCTTGGTGTTTATTTATTTTCTAATGTGAAGCCCTGGTTGGCAACTCTCTGTTTTTGTTTGTGTCGATGTATAATTTCTTGTAAGTATAGTGTTTTTGTTTTTTTTTATTTAAGTTAACAGACCATACTTTAATTTCACACAAATTCATGGTGATGTGTAAAATATATATATTTACATATATATTTTACTTTATGTGTAAAGTATATAGTATAGCGTTCATAATTCTGGCATTTTAGTCTACGGCAGCGTAGGTTAATGCCATTACTTTGTATTTAGGCTGCGTTATTCTCTTTGAAATGTATTTGGTGTAAACGTTAGTGTCCACTGAACTTGACATGCTGTACGTGTTGGCCAACCAAAGGCCCCGTTTCATCTGCAGCCAGCTGTCGTTTCTGCAAGATGTGCAGGAAGCACCGGGAGCGTACATGTGCACGTGTCAGGTGACAACATTTTATCTGTTTACTTGAATTTGAAGAAAATATAACTTGGTAGATGTGTCATATATCTGGACACCAATAAAAATATAAATGCAGCAAACTGGACTAGACTGTGTGTGTTTGCGTGTGTATGTGTGTGTGTGTGCATGCGCAGGCCAGAGTTGCAGTAAATTCCCATCTTTATTTTGACACAGTGGGTCTATTCTCGTCCATCAGTCATTTATTTGTGTTGCCCGTGTTCGCAAATACAATTTGCCTCGACCAGCTTTCTGTGTGAATTTAGGATTCTGTGCTTGTCAGTTCCATCCTTTACTTCTTTGTCTTTGTCTCTGCTTCTCTAAAACTGCAGTAGAAGACTGTCCTGCAATTCAGCCCTCTGTGTACACATAAATACCTATATACTCATATTTATATTCATGTGTGTGTATGTGTATTAATATAAATACAAAATATATGCATTCAATTCAGGTTGTAATTCAGTCAGCTTTGTAAGCAGGTGTACACAAAGAGGAGATTTCAGGTCAAAGGAGTTACTCAGCATTTTATCAGTGAAATCAACAATTTACAATTACAATGTACAGAATTTATTTATTTATCCAACTTATTTTAACTATAAAAACAACTTGCTGACTCGCCCCTGGTTCTAGGACACATCGACGTCATCGATACTGCTGCACTACATCGATACTGCTGCACTACATCAGTACCAGCTGCTCTTATCACCAGTGATTTAAAAGTGTCTCTTCACGCCTCGTTGTTCTGTAAACTCTTTACACGAATGATACAATGAAAAATAAATGTCTGTCAACAACAAAAAACAACAACAAAATACATTAGTTCTGTGGTTGAGGAGATGGGATGGGCCGGGGAACTCCGGGACCTTGTCTGGGGGGAGGCGGCCTCTCAGGATCTCCTGGTGCCGACTTCCAGTAGTCCAGTTCACCGTACCTGAAACTGACAAGTCGTGCGCACAATCATCCCAATCTGCCCTGAAAGCCTGCCTCCACTTTTAAAAACCTGAGGCAAAGAACTGAATCCAAATCAAATAAAAGCGAGGTAGGGAAATGTGTGGAGATCATACCCGGAGATCGGAGGAGACGTAGCAGCCGGTGGATACTGAGGCTGGAATTAGAGGAGAGAAATAACTGGTGAATGTCTGCAATGTTGTCCATTCGACATTGGAAGCATGACGTCGTGCAGCAAAGCACTTACATCAACCGGGGAAGCCAGGGATGGAGTTTGGGTTCTAGTGTGCACGTTCACGTCAGTTTGAGTAGTCGCACTTGCGCTCTGAGCCTTGTGCAACCTGTGACAGAAAGTTGGAGAAGCCAAACCATCAAAGCGGCGTCACGGTAAATATGTCAGTATCTCGCCTGGTGCTCTTCAACGTGAGGCAAATTTATTTTTACTTCAGCCGGCGGCCGAGGCTTCCTTTGAGGCACGGGTCCAGGGCGTCTCTCCTGAACGCGTAGAGCAGCACCAGAACCAGAACTACAAGCAGGGGGAGCGCCAGCAGGAAGAAGATGAGCAGACCATTTCTGAGGGAGTAGTCTGAGATGAAACACACATTGTGCGTTAACAAGAGTTAGACGATGGTGAATATTAACTACGCGTCAATATGAACTACATTTCGTTTTCTCTGTGAATGTCCAAAGTGTAACGCAACGTTTAACAGGAGCGCACCATGAAATAACTAAACCAGAGCATTCCGAGTCACATACTTCGGTGCCACAAAGAGTGTTTTGTGTGCATGTGTGGGGCAGGGCGTGTTCAAAAGGTGGACTGTGCGCGCACAGCAAAGACTTCCCAAATCTGGAGGAAGTTGGCATACTGACAATGTGGTGAAAGCTACGTCAATTCCGCTCAACAACTAAACTTGTTTAGCCAGACGAAGTACCGCCACGTTTTTACAATGTCATCAAACGCCAACAGTGCGCCAACGTCAGTAAAAAACTTAATTGTGGAAATTTCTACGGCAGCGTTGTTGCGTTCATAAGATTAAAAAAAAAAATGATGATAATTTTGATGCTACCATGTCAAGCTTAACGTTCCACACAGTCTGACTCCTGCCATTGCAATGTCAGGAAAGCAGTAAAACAATACAAAACTAAACAGAAGGATTAATGTGAGAATTGTAGTGTTTAATCATTTTCCATGTGCCTGATTCTTCCCACTATCAGTGCCTCCCAGGACCAAACGCGTGAATGTGAACTCACCGATCTGAGTGGGGCCGCTGTTAATGCTGCCACCAATTCCTCCTCTGTTGCAGAAAGGTGGCGCCCAGCCGTTGTTGCAGTGGCAGTTTCCTTCATTGTTACAAACCTGGAGCAAGAATCACAACGTCCAGGTCAGATCGCGTTCTAATTATTATTGTCATCATCATCGTCATTGACTGGTGATGTCAACAGCCTTAATAAAACCCTCCCTACCCCTTGACTGTGACAGGTGGTCTTAGCATCACAGTCCAAGCCTGGCAGCAGGGCCGAGGCGTTGACACACTGAAACTCTATGCAGGTCTGGAAACAAACAAACAAACAAACAAAGGGATATGAGACTCAGTGAGGATGTCAGTTCATCAGCTTGTCCTTCCTTCTCCTCTCTGTTCACCAATGTTTCTACCTTTCCTTCAGCACAGGGGCTGCCAGGGTTGACGTAGGCAGGGTCCAGTACGTCCGGGCCCAGGTTGAAGTCTGCGTTCACACATCTTGAGCCCTGGAACTCCAGGATGCTGACGTGGGAGTTTGGCGGGATGGTGGCGAGGTCCACGTTGGTGCACTGCACCTTCCCGCATTTGGCATTCCTGAGGTGGAGGAAGAGGACAAGTTATCCTCACATACATCATTGATAAAACTATTGGATTAGAGACTGTTTTACTTTCATTGCTGCTGATTTATCTGCATGGAATTTACCTACAACAAATTTATACATTTTCTAAGATAGGATCATTTTCAAATACAATTATTCTAGTACTTAGTTTCACAGGGTTTTCTGGATTCTTTGTATCCACTGCTCGAGTTTAATATCAGAGGTGTTGGGAGATCTATTAATTTACACTCATTTACCCAGAGGATTTCGTTTTTCATCTGGAGGGAAATATTTGTCTAGTTTCTAATTGAACAGTAATTTCTGGATGAACGGTATTTCTGTTAGAATTGGAAAAAGAAATTCCACAAATATTTCCATCACATCTCCTAGAGAATTGCAGCCTTAGGCTTTGATGGCAATAAACATTTAGACAAATTAATAAATTTACTTTAGATGCCTCTGAATCTGATCAGCGACAAAATGGTTTAGCCAGACTAGTTTGCTAGTTTGTCAGTTCTTAAAACTGACCAAAAATTCTTTGCGTAGAAGAAAAAAGATTTGCCATGCTTGCTGGGAAAAAAAAACACTGGAAAAAAGTTTGTTTGTTTTTTTAACTTAGAAATGCAGAATTAGGCGTTGGCCAAAATGTTGATATTTATGTAGCTGCAAAATTTTGAGCATTATTAGGTATTAATGCCACTGTTCATCATTTCTCCAAAAAATAATTCAGCTGTTTAATTTTGCTGAATTTTCCCACTAAGCCTGTTTAAATAATCGCTGGGGTAAAAGGCAAAACACTTACGCCACGGAACATTTAATCGGACTGCCGTTGGTGCTGATGCCACAGTTGCCAAACAGGGTTCCTTGTGTGTTTGCGTGCTCGTAACAAATATCATCTGCCTTCGTCGCCGGATCTGCTCAAAAAACAGGACAAACAAAACCCCATACTGCCGTCACCCACAACTCATCCCAGAGCAGACTGAGTGGGAAAAAAATGAATAAAAAAGGGTGTGTTGCAGCATCCAGCCGCAACGACGGGACAAACATTATTTGCAAATGACATCAGCTGGTGCACCTTGTGCAAAGAGTTCCCGGCACTGGAAGTCGTACGTCTGGCATCGGCCCTCGTAGCAGTAGGCGTCGTGACACGGGAGGCCGTCCATCATGTAGTAGTCCTCAGGGCAGGAGCCATCCTGGCCGTTGCAGAATTCAGGAAGGTCGCAGGTGTCCATGGATTGTCTGCATGGGGTTCCCGCAACTCTGAGCTGAGGAGGAGGAGGAGGTGGAGAAGGAGGAACAAGAAGAAGAACTTCACCAATTCCTTCAATTTTGTTTTTAAGCCCCTCCCTCCTCTCCCAGCTGGACGCCCACCTGGCAGTTGTCGCAGCAGCTGCCGTCAGCGCAGGCCGAGCCGCTGGTAAACCTGCAGGTGGCAGCGTCGCAGCACCTGTTGTTACATTCCTGTGTGGAAATGAAAAAAGAGGGAGGAAGAAAAGTGAGGCCTTTTGTTGCTCTTTTTTTTCCCAGAGACTTGCCGCTGAGTGGCTGGCCGAGTGTTGCTGCACCTCTGGTGAGCCGCAGTCGCACTGCTCGCCCTCGTCCAGCCAGCCGTTGCCACATTCGGCCACGCCGATCAAATCCGACGGGGACGGCTGGTTTCTCAGACACGCCCCTCCACCGCGAACGATCAGGGCCTCAAAGTCCTGCGCGCTGCAGGTGCTGAAGTCAGTGGAACCACTAGGAGGCGACAGGGAGCATTACAATAATGCAAACGCATATATACATACATATACATATATGTATAGCTATGCATGTTGTGAAACAGCGTTCATGTTGCACACTTTTAAAAAAAAAAAGGCTTATGAGTGAGTGAGTGAAATTACAGAAATGCTGAAGGAGGAGAAACGATGCGTGAAAAATAAACATTCTTAGGAAACACACAAGACTCTGGATCAAACATTCATAGCATGTGACCACCAAAGGTGCTGACCAATACTTTCTTTCTGGGCGATAGGTTTACCTGGCGGTAGCCGCCATGATGCAGTTTCCTCCGTCGCACTGGCAGCGCGTGTTGTCGTGATTCATGCCCAGGTTGTGGCCCATCTCATGGGCCACCACGGTGGAGGCATAAACCAACGCGTCGTTGGTGAACTGCGAAAAACATGGGGAGAGTCAGAGCTCGCTTTTAGCAGAGAGTCGATAAAAATGCTGGCTGCAAAATTAGGGTCATAATCATCATCATCATCATCATCAACTACAACAACAACAACAAGAATGCAATAGAGGATGGGTTTTAACAGGAACTACTTTAATAAATGGATGAACAAGTTTAAAACTGAAATATTTGATGATGAAAAACTGAAATCAAAATTTCAGATTTTACTGCCACCCTGGACTCTGGACTCTAACTTCATAAATAATCCAAAAAAAACATCAGAGTCAGAGGGCAGAAGGAGGAACAAACTTGCAGGGTTACCATCAGGCTGGGAGAGGTATGTGGGTGTGGACTCAGTCCACTTGTCTCACCACTCAGGAATGAAGACCAAAGATAAACTAACTAAGGGTGGAACTTTTTTTTTAATTGTCCTTGGAGTTTGAATATTTGAAACAGGGAGTATGGCTCCCTCGCCATTGACACGGTGCCCCTAAGTGGCCTGGTATGGAAGTGAAATGGCAGGGTTGCCTGCCCGGCACCCTCTTGCAACAACAGCTGTCTGGCTCGGCTAAGTTGTTCATTTTAACCAGGAAAGTGAAAGTGTTGATGTTAGCCTGTGGAATGCAAAGTATGTTCTTGTGAGACTGAGCTGGACAGGAAACCAGACCAGAGATATATTTTCCAATTTACTGTTTGGAAGAATTCCTTGATTATTAGGAATTCTTATAGATTTTACTAAAGGCTTTAAAAACTGTTTAAAATAATGCTTTTCTGATCAACTGCCAGCATGTGCTAATTTTAAATACATTATTTTCTTTATATGTTAATTTAACAGGATATTAAAAGTATCACAGTGTACCGAACCCTTCCCCCCCCCACCCCCCACCCCAGAAATGTCATGGAATTAAATTTCCTAAAGATGCTTTGTCATGGTGCTAAATAAGCGGCTCTTCTGCCTGAACCTGTTTGGCCGCTCTGCTGCTGCGTGTGTTTGTGTGTGTGTGTTTGTGTGTGTGTCTGGAGACAGCTGGACTCCTTGTGTGAATAATTCAAAACTGTATCAGTTTCTCTACGAACGCTCGCTCGCCCTGCCAAGCGTCAGGAGTTAAAAGCCGAGACGCTGCACTCACCAAGTTCATTCCTCCAGAGGTGGAGCTGGAGCAGACGGAGCCCACAAAGGCCATGCCCAGGACGCCGCCGTAGCTTCCCTGGCCCCTGACACACAAACGGCAAGGCTCACACTTCATGGTTCTGAACAGCATACATTTTTATTTCATACCATTCAAGGGAATTTTTTTTTTTTAAATAACGACAGGCAACTCACACGATGAGCTGACCGATGTCGTGCCTGATTCTGGGCAGGAGAGTCGACTTCCTCCACTTGACAAACCTCCCCAACACGTCGCCCGCTGTGCCGTCCAGGCCGAAGGGATTTTCGTCCTTGAAAATCACCAGGCCCACCAGCTTCACCTGGATGTTCAGCTGCTTGTAATACTAGAAATAAAAGCCCAAAGAAATAAGGAAAAAATGCAAAAGAACAACAGAATTTATATTTTTTATATATCTATATTTTCTTTTTTTTCCTGCTTTATTCTTTCAAATCAAATTCTCACCCCATCCAAAAGATTCGCCATTTCCACCATTTCCTCCCGGACTGCCGTCTCATTCTCCTTCTTGAATTTGTACTGTGGATTCAAGAATTATTTGCAACATTGAGGCAAATTAGCGCACACCATTGAGAGTAAATTGTGGACACACACACACACACACACACACACACACACACACACACACACACACACACACACACACACACACACACACACACACACACACACACACACACACACACACACACACACACACACACACACCTAGCTATATCTACATCTATAACCACCTAAAAGACGCAAACTTAACGCTCCTTTACATACATATTTGACCACACACACACACACAGACGGACGGACGCACACACCCTGAGGTTATCCACAACCAGCACCAGCTCCACATAACTGGTCTGCGGTAAATTGCGCTTCCTCTGTTGGAAGAGCAAAACATTTTAAACAAGAAAAGGAGAAACATGTTCATTTCCTGTTAGCACACGCCCAGGGCGGCCAATCACGGTGGCCGGAACACACACCCGCAGCAGAGAGGTCAGCGACCGGCCCGGCTCGAAGGGTTGGTGGCCGGAGCCGGGCGACTCCGCGGCCTCGTTGACCACGCCGCAAGTGGCTGGGCCGGACTGGACGTCCGTCAGCAGGTAGAGGACGTGCTGGTTGGTGGCGGACTGCGGCACTGGCTCCAGGCCGTAGGTCTCGTTCCCCAGCTGGATCACACCCCTGCAGAGAAGAGGAGTGAACCCGGCTGCAGTCCTAACCCTAACCCTATAATCACTTTGTTGTGTAATGCGTACTAGGAACTACAAGATGTTCCAGGAAGGATCTTCAACCATTTTAGGAAGAAAAGTATCCAACCATTTTTTTTATTAAAAAAAAACAAATAAAATAAAAACACTAGAATTTTTGATGGACAACAAAAAGAACTTGAAAAAGACAACACACAAATAAATCAATCTGATAATTAGTAATAGAACCGTCGATCAGGCCTCTTATTGTCATTCAGACATAATGAATGTCGGCTCACCAGCTCAAAATAGATCTATATAATTATATAGAATAGGTAAAATGTCTGCAAGCATCTTTGAATTTGTCCATTTGTGCCTCTCTGCTCTTTACGTTTTACATTACAAATGATATAATAATGTGTCCTCTACCAAATTCCTTTGAATTCACAGATGTGTTCATTTCCTATCATTATTATTATTATTATTATTATTATTATTATTATTATTATTATTATTATTATTATTATTATCAAATTGTGGTACGTATTGAAACAAAACAATCATTTTTTTTTCACAAACCAAGAAAATATTTTTTAGCTCTCAGACTTCTCTGACCTGAGGCCAGAGCATGTGCTGAGCGCAACCATCGAATCCTCATATCCCTCCACCTCTCCGTGGTAGTAGCAGTGCGTCTGCATGGAGAAAATAGGCAGTTCCAGTTTGCTCAAGTCACAAAGTTTAAACAAACAAGACAAAGTGAACGAAAGGTACACTCACCCAGGGTTTTGGATGGGACAGCGAGTGGTTCCCAGAGGTGTGGTGTAGATATTGTACAAAGGTTGGCTGTAAAAAGTCTCTGCAAAGTTGAGGAAAGTAGGGCATATGACGATTGTGAAAATGGAGCAATTTTTTTTTATTTTTTTACAACAGGAGAATGGCAATAAATCTAGTCTGTGCCTTCACCTGTTTTTTTGTAGGTGAATGAGGTGCGCTTGGTCCTTTATGTTGAGTGTGTATGACAGTGCCTCACTCCCATCACTCTGGTTTGGACACACACACACACACACACACACACACACACACACACACACACACACACACACACACACACACACACACACACACACACACACACACACACACACACACACACACGTGGATCAGTCAGAATGAAACCTGTGCTGACAAAGACAGTTGACTAGTGTTACCTACCGCTGGCTGCCTGTCGGTGTTCCTTCTCAGTCTGTGAACTGGCTGAGGATACACGATGGAGTACTTAGAGAGTTTTAGGTCCATTCCGTTAAGTATTCCTACAAGAGAGACACAGTTCTATTTTGAGAGTGTTTCGTGGGAACAGGTAAGACTGCATTTCTCCAGGGCAGGTGATACACAAAGAAGAAGGATTACATTGAAAACAGAAACGTCAGAGAGGTATATATTCTATCATATATATATATATTTATCACACTATAAAAGAAGACATGCGGCCAAACTACAAAAAGGCGACGGGCGGACACGTTCAAGATGTCCACGGAAGGGAACTCGACGGGTGAACCGAGTCCAGCGTCTCACCTCCATGGTCGGAAGCTGAAACGTGAAGGAGTAAAAGAGCCGCGAAAACACAATTTCCCGTCATCACGATTCCCGTCAGAGCGGCAAGATATATCCCCCTATATCACCATCAAACCGACGTTGCTGCTAATAAAACTAAGATCACGTCTGGCGGAAAGCGCTCCCCCGCTATTGTTAAGGTGCGTGGCGGTGGGCGGGGCCAGCAACAGGTGAACAACAAGACAATGAAGTCACAGAAAGTGCCGCTGGCCTCTCAACAAGCAAGATCACACATACTGCGCGTGTTCACATAATCGATACTAGTTTAAACTAACTCCACAAGTTTACATGTTTGAGTAAATGGACAGTTTCCTTTTGATTTTTTTTTGTCGGTGTCAATTAAAGAAATTGATGCAATAAAACCACGTGTTGCCTATTAGTGTTTTGTAACCCCCCCCCCACACACACACACACACACTTTAGTCAAGAATAATTGTTTTGTAACTAACACGATAATTTGGCCAAAATGAAACAAGAGTCAGACGTTGGAAGATGCCGCCGGAGATATCGCGTTATTTCAGTTGCTTACGTCACATATCCGGAAGTGTTTAGAGGTTGCTCGCTTCCGTAGAGCGAATGCTATGTTTATAAATAGTTAGGAGTACATTGTGGTTTATTCCGATACTAATTGAAAAAACTAAGGACGTGTACGTTTTGATTTGCAAAGGACGTCTCAAACGGAAAAGTTTCACGCTGTGTTTCCTGACTGTTAATGTTAAATGTTAAGTAGCCGGTGTCGGGGAGTACAAACGTAGCTAGCGTACATGCTAGCTACTAAAGTAGTGTGAGTGTTTTTGCAGCAGTCAAGCATCCTCCACTGGACCGAAGATATGTTCAACGCTACGAAATAATTTTTCTATGTATGGCTAGATATCGCATGTTTGAGTTTTTTGGCATTTTAAAAGGACTGATTAAGAAACAAGTCTTGGGGAAGCAATGCACTTGGCTGACTGTTTCGGCTCCTGCTGTGTTGTGAGTATAATCTTGGTGGTTTCTCTCGCAATTAGTGCCACCTTTTAGAAACAAAATGCTGAAATGTTTTGTGTGCATTCTTGCTCCCCTTTGTAGTATCACTGCTCTGACCGACTTACAACCTGTCACAAAAAAATTCACGGTTGAAACAAGTAACATAGCTTCCTCAAGATCGTTTCATAAAAGTAAGTTTTCAAACAACTGCCCGTGTATAATGGGTCAAACGATTCGTTTGTATAATTGCCACCTTTGTGTTTGTATTTTCTCCCACAGCTCAATATTTATGTATTCAGAAGGCAGGATTTGAGATAGCAACGCGAGAAAGGAGGCACAACAACACAGAGACAAAGATGGATGTACGACCGAAGACTGGGGAAGATGTTCTACGTGGTGTTAAGAGAAAAGGTTCCTTTCAAAGAACCGTCCCTCCTCAGAAACATGTTAGAAATACTCTTCAACAGTGGTTGGTCAAGCCCTCAATAACCACAGTTAAAGCTGAAGAATCCCAAACCCAAGAGAACGCAGACATGACAGATGCCTGCCACACCACATCGGCTCAGTCTCACAAAAGCCAAAAACCTGATCTGTCTGACTCAGACTCAGACACCCAACCACTGACACCCCAAGACCTGCCTCAAAACAGTCCTGAGCCAAAAGCTTTTGAAGACAAACATGAAACGGAAGCAAGCAGCTCAGAGGGGTTCATGAAGCAAAAAACCAAAATAACAGATTTTTTTCCGGGGATGTCAGCCCCAGGATTACCAATTAGACGACGGAAGACGACTGAACATTCAGAGAAGGGAAATGCAGACAAATCTCCTGCCCCTGGTGTGGGCAAACCTGATGTTAAATGGCTGGGGACACCAATTAGCAAGCTCAAGAGAATGTCTGGATGTTTACAGCTTCCTGTGCTGAAGGATGATCCTGGCCAACACACTGTCATGATCAGGGTTTGTGAAATTCTTCCCTTTTTAATACTCCACTATTTAACAATGTCACTGTTTGACAATTTGGAACTAAATCGAAGATGCTAACATCATCAATTAGATCTTAAACAGGTGTTTCATGTGACTTTTTTTTCACTGACTTTGACAGACAGACCTTCTTCAGAATGGTCAAGTTCCTGTTCCATATCCTTCAAAGTTCAATGACACGTGGGACGACGTCCATGTCAAGATGCCTTTTTCAAGCAGCAGCCTGTTTCCTGTAAAAGATGAGGTAATGCACCAAGTTAAAGGCCAGTTGAGCACAGTTCTTGTGAGATGAAAAATGCTTTTGTTGCATATTTTATTAAAATCACCAAGTTTTGTGTCCTCAGGAAACACAAGAACGTGAAAATAAGAGTCGCTGGGAGTTGATCAAGGAAACGCTCAATCAGAAATTTGCAAGATACTTTGAGTTGAAGGCAAGTTGTGCATTGGCCCGTTTTTCTTCTTTTCACTCCATGAAGCAAGTTGTTGTTACCAAATTTAACCACAAGATGGCGTAGTGAGCCTAGGAACTGCTCTCAACATTTGTATTGTTTCCGTTTGCTTGTGCAAATTTCAAGTTGATATGAGAGGTACCGCCTCGCAGTGTCACAGCTTCTCTTATCAAGCTTACGTGATTATTAAAATTAATTTCTTACAGAATGCAATTCTAAAATACAACGCCTCCACTGCCAAGAAGTGGGACTTTACAGCGCTACAGTTCTACTGCACTCAGGTTAGTGGTGAATCTTAAATTATATTTCTGGTTTTCTCTTGTGTTAAAACAAATGAAAGTTTTGGGGTGAAAATTTTGAACATGTTGTCTCTGCGTGCAGCCTGCACGCACCACTCACAGGGTCGCTCAGTTACTACCACAACAGCTCAGTTTATTGGATTCTGATTTATGTTTTCCTTGATGTGCCAGCTGTGCTCACGTTGACAATTTTTAAAGGCTGTGTTTGTGTGATATATGTTTATATAATTTGCTGTTGCCGGGTCCGTCATTCTCTTTACAGGCCAGGGGTAAATGGGCCTGGGTTGTATCATGACGGCCAGAGCTCTGTTGGTTCATCGCTTGTCTTTTCCAGCCTCATTCGGAGTCCATCCATCATCTGTTGTCTTGATGCTGCTCTGCGTCATCCTGTGCAGGGATTCAGGGAGGCTGCGCTACAGTCTGGCTCGTGCATCGGTATAGCGGTGTTCCATTTAGAGAGATGCGCAGCCAACTGTTAGAATGGCCAGATAATAGGTTATACTCTCCTTTTTCTTCATCTCAATACATCTTGTGTTATTTTTCATGAGATCTTAAAATGCGAAAAAAAAAGTACATGCAGCCCTTTTCGCTCTCACGGCGACGTGTCAAATGTGTTCCTGTCACTTTTGCACAGGAACAGTAATGGATTTCACGCGGGGGGAATGTTGCAGCCCTTCAGAGGAACTGTGGCCGTCGAAAGGAACAATTTACTGTTTTTGCCCAAAGGTCGCGTTTGGTAACTTGTCAGAGATGGCTGACATTACATGCGAGGGAATGCTTTATTCCAGCCACACAATCAATTGTGTGTCATGTGTATGTCATAAATCACGCTGGAATTGGACCTGTGTTTGGTGCCATCGTCGCAGGTGGACATAAAACCAGGGCGTTTCCAGGTTTGTTTGTTTTTGGCTCCTCCGGATTTAAATTATTTGCAGTGAAATTCTTATTTTTTTTTTTTTTTACTTCCAAAAATAATAACATTTAGCACAATTTGATTAACCTCTCTGAGGGCTGACATGCAGTAGATGCCTCAGACAGACGCAGCAGCAGGGTTGATTTGGAGTGTCAGGGAGCAGTAGACATGAATGGCACGGAGTGACTGACGGGGCAGGCAGCCTGATTGAATATTCATTTTAACGCGCACACACCTTATGAATAACTGAGAAGCTGTTGACAGACAGCATTGTTGTTGTTGTTGCTGTTGTTGCTGCTTGTTCTTTTTCTGCAGCTTCCCTCTCTTCCTTCCCCCTCCAGCCGGGCCGGTGGCTTGGTTGCTGGGATTTGAGGTGAATGGGCAGAAAGTGCTGGAAGGTGTCGCGCAGACGGCGGCTCTCGGCCCTCGTCGCTCTCACCGCGGCATCGCGCTCGATTACTTTGTCAGTTTTTGCAGCGTGCAGCCGCTGTATAAATTCACATGGGGACTTAAGTTCACTTGATTTGATGCGCCGTCTTATACTGATTTAAAGAGCTGCGCTCACACCACCTCGGCTATATCGGCCGCCTCGCACTGTCAACCCCTCTGCATTTATTGCGCCTGCAGGAGCAGTTTATGATGTCACCCAGGTCATTACTTATGACAGTGTTTAGTCGGGCTTCCTTTGCCGTAATATAAATGTCTGGGGCTAAATCACCAGCCAAGGCTCCTCGCCCCGGGAATACACTGTCCTCTCTGTGGCAAATGCTCGGCCATTTGCATTTCCTGCAGGGTGACTGTTAAATCAGCTGGCGTGGCTGCGCAACCTTGATGAAATTGCCACGGCCATTGATCATTCTGACATTTGGTGGCCAATATGGGTGCAGAGACGGGTCGTGTAAATTGTTTAGAATATGTCTGAGCGCTCGGCCGGTGTCGTCGAGTCACAGATAACTGGTTCGCTGCTCTAGATTTACAATGGGCCGCATATTTTCCCTAAAGCTTCCATCTAATGGATACTTTTAGATCTTTATTTTTCATCCTGGACTCCCTTGATGCAGCCTTTCTAGAAAACCTCATTTAGCTCTCTGTTTACAGCCTCCTGCAAGAACACGCAGTTTTACTTCACTGCAGTAACTGAACGTGTGGACCTTCCACTTGCATGGAGGAGAATGAGAACAAGGCAGTCCACGAGGCGCTCTCAGAGTGGTAGGACCAAAAGCCCTTTGTGACATCACAAAGAGCTGGATTCCAGGCCTGTGTTTTAGCATGGACCTGTCAGCAGAGGTGCAAATAAAAGAAGTGAAGGAGAAAGGTTTCTCATTTCTGACAAGTGTATTGACTGATGAAGTCAGTGCTGCATCATTGGGACCTTTAACATAATCTCTCAATTGTGTTGCTGTGTGTTTTGAAATGTCAGTGTAAAACAGTTATTAGAATTGCTACCAGAGGGGAAGAAATATGACATTTAAAACTCCAACTCATATCTCAGATTTACATGTTATTAAAAATCATATTTCAATATTAAAAGCAATTTTCCTTATTTTTAATCATTTCAGATTATGTGTTGCTTTTCCCTTGGATCAAATACTCTGGTAGAGGATTTTCTGTTTGAATCCAGTCTCTTAATAATCGTCTCCAGCTGCTAATGATGTCACGGGCGAGTTGTGTGGCAGAACAACATGAGCAGGTCTCTTTCTTCCTCCAAGGTCCTGGAGCCTGATGCGGCGCAACATCTGCTGGACTCCCTGCTGCCAGACATGGTGCAATTAGCGCTGAGGGCATCTGAGCTGTGTACCAAGGTAACGGCCATCACTAACCAAAGACACTGACTCGCTGCTGCGGGACGCAGTAGATTACTGCAGTGGGTTCATCCAAAAGGTCATAACTTGACAGATAATCTTTTGACATGGCAGTAAAAAGTGGTGGGGTCAAGGTGTGAAAGCTGTTGGTGGTCATTTGCCTGTTGTTTTATAGTCCTTCAGTGGTCCAGTGATACGTGGCTAATGAGGAGAAAATGGTGTTTTGGGGAAATTACTTTGAATTCTGTCTATGAACCCAGCCATGAGTCATTTCTGTCCAGTTTTTGTTTCACCCTTTAAAAAAAAAATTACATTCTAGTTCTGTTTTGTGTTGCAGCATAAATGTGGGAATTTGGATTTTGTTATAAACACAAATGTCAGATTAACAAGATTTGCCCAAGTTATATGAAATCTGGTTAAAATATTAAAAAAATATATATATTTATAATAATAATAATAGAGACGTGAACGTGCTCTTTAACAGCTGTTTTATGAGTTTTGTCAAAATTTTCAGTGAATTATCCTTTATAATTGCTGTGTTATTCCTAATTTTCTTTTTCGTGTTGAGTTTTTCTCTCACTGCATTCGGCATCCAGAATTTCCTACACAGACGGCAGTGGCGCCAGCCGCTATAAAGCCTGCAGCCTCTATTGATTGTAATCATGATGGCTCAGTCAAGAGGCACAAAGGAGAAGCAAATTAGTCAATTTGCTCAACATACTCAAATGTCTCTTTAGGCAGAGAAACAAATTATTTTGACCTTCCTCAGCTGCGTCCCTGTTCCTCCCCCAGCCGATACCCCTCCTCAAGGGAGGCACCAACCACTCCATCACCATGTCTCAGGAGCAGGTGGCCTGTCTGCTCGCCAACGCCTTCTTCTGCACGTTCCCCCGCCGCAACTCCAGACGGACCGAGTACTGCAACTACCCAGACATCAACTTCTTCAGGTAGCGCACCGATGCTGTGGGTTCGCACACAAGCATGCAGAGTTACACGGCCAGGTTGTGAGGGATGATGAGGTTGTCCATGAGGGGGCAGTACTGTATGCAATATTCACATTGTCAGGTGTTAACGCAGATAATATCATCATTATGTTTAACTGTTATTATAAGGCTACAGTTAAAAGTTAAAATCCCACTGAAGGATGTGAAATTCTTAATCCACATTTGACCCATCCATCCCCATCAAGGAGCAGTGCTGCGCTCCGGTATCATTGGGTGATTTATCCCCCAAATACTGAGTGCCAGTCTTTAGTACGACCCTGCTGGGGATCGAACCCACAACCTCCCAGTTTTAGGGTGGACACTCGACTACCACTAGACCACTGAGCTGGTGATCACAGTGCTGACTGCAACCAAGGTCCCAACGCCTTGTTGACATGGACTTAACTAGACTTAACAAGCAGCAGCTGTGCAGTACTGCCATTGTTGGTTCTATCAGTTGTGTGGATGGAAGGTTCACAGAAAGACAACAAAACCCCACCGAGAGGACTGCAGCGCTCTCCAAGGTGCTGAACATGCTTAGGGAGCTGTCCAGGGTGCTGCCTCTCATCACCACTCACAGTCGTGGACAGGGGGCGCTCTTGGCATTCTGACGTCTCCATGTCATTTCTAATGTAAAGCCTCAGTTATCATGCCTCCTCAGCAAGACACCGATTCCTGTTTAATCTCTCCAAACTGGAAACGACTCTGTGCTTACTCACATAAAGAGAAAGACCATTCTACCTTGGACACAGACATTGAGACTGTGCCCAAAGTGACCAACAATTTAATTGATCTTTCTTCGGCAATTTTTTTTGGTGTCCACTTAAGTGGTGCAAACAAGTTCACATTAAAAATGAAACATCAGCTGCAATACATCTAAGAATTTTGTTAGATAATAGATTTATAGTCTAGAGGACTTTTTTTTTTTTAGCCGTGTTCTGGCAGGTTTTCCAGGAATGTCTCTGTGAGCCTGCAGAGAGGGTCTGCATGGCGTAATGCAGCGTCAGCCTGCGTCTCGCTGCCCAGACTCCGTTGGAATCGCGGCGCAATTACTAAAATGGAACAGGAATTAGATTAACATTGACTCAGACGGCTGCCTTGACAATGGGACGGAGCCATTGGCTGTGCCGCAGGAGGCTGGAACACAGTTCAGTGGCATCAGTATTTCATTCACATGCACGGGCTACAAGGTTGAAAAAACAACTTGTTTTTTTCTGTTTTTCTGCATCGTGTTCCACTGCGAGGAAGAGGCGCAAAGCTTTTTGCTGCTCCGTTTCTTTTTTCTTCTTACAATGCAGACAACTCTTTTCCAATGAGATAACCAGTTGATGAAGTCCACTTCATTTAATCTGATATATAATGTTGTCTCTGTAATTTAAACTATGTCTCAGCAATCTTCTCAGAATATAAATTTCAGGGCAGGGTTTCACTGTTAGTTTACGTTGTTATGCACATAATAAAGCCTCTCACTCTTCCTGTTACATCGTTGCTTTCTGCATATCTTTGTGAGTTGTTGTTTCGACGTTATATAATTTTATATGAATTCTTCTTTCCTTAAAGGCCTTTTTTTTCCTTCTTCTGTGGTTGGCTACTAAAAGCCTGCCCGTCCTGAGTGGCCGGCTCATGTCAAAAGAGGTTGAGCCTGAGGCGAGCACGCCGTGCAACACTTCCTAGAGGCCATGCTGACAAAAAAGAGAAAAAAAAGACGTAAATGCAGGAGTTGACTGGGCTGAATGAGTTTTCCAGACCCCTGAAGGGCTCTCAGTGCTTTTGTCGTTTTTTCATTTTAGCGACATGATTTTTTTTTATACCCCCTCCCTTCTCTAATGGCATGTGAGCCTTGCTGTGGGGTTCTGTATAGAGTTTCCTCCTGAGGTGGACTGGATGCTGAAAGTGCATTCAAACCGTGCATTCCGGTGCACCTCACCACCAGCAGCTTTGTGTGTGTCTTGGAGAGGGGGGGTTGGGTGTTTACCCACTTGCCTCCCTAAGCACTATGTTGCTGAAAAGGGACACTTGGCTTCCTAATGTGTCCTCAAGGAGGGAGCCCTGTTTTCATTTCTGCCCCTGTCTTTCTTTTTTTTTCTTTTTTTTTGTGCGTGTGTGTGTGTGTGTGCGATTGTGGTGAGGAAGCAGTGTGTGTCTGACTGTGATGAAAAGCCTGAGGCGATTCCATTGTAGCACCAACGAAGGGACGTCTACATAATCGACCAGTGAGTGAAAGGGGAGGCTGAGTGAGAGATGAACTAATTTATATCAAATGTTAAGGCATGACTTCACTCACGTGGCCCAACTACACTTTGTGTTTCTTACACACTTGCTGGCCGTGATCAATGATATAAAATTATTTGAAAATACTAATTTTTTTCATTTCTGTTTCCATTGTATAATCTGCTGTCTTCAAGATGTCTCCCTGTGAAAAACAGCTGATGTCTTGGATGAATAAACGATCTAAATTGATGGTTTGCTGTCTCTGCCAGGCTGTTCGGGGGTTCATCTATAACCAAGATCGAAAAGCTGAAAACTCTGATGTGCTATTTCAAAAGTTGCACCGAAGACAGTGAGTGCTCTTTTGTTCAATGTTGTTGTAATTCTTTTGTATTTGCCCCCCAGCACAGTAGTAGGTGTCACTCCGCAGTGTTCCTTCTTCTGAATGACCATTTTATTTATGTGTTCAGCTCCCACTGGACTTGTGACATTCACTCGAAAACGGTTGGACAAGCCTTTCAATTGGAAAAGGTGATAACAACAGCAACATAACTGTCACTGTTAGCAACACCAATGTTTTTCCTTTTCTTTTTCCAATCCTCCAGTAACAGTGAGTCATTTTTTTGTCTTGACTCAGCTCACAGACGAAGCTGACGAGGCTCCACATCACCTGCGAGGGCACCATAGAGGACGACGGTCACGGGATGCTTCAGGTGGGTCGCCAAAGGGTGGAGATCTTCACTTGTGGAAGCTTTTGGGTCATTTTTCAGTACGAAGGGGCTGCTCGTCCACAAACAATGTCTCCTGTAAAATTTCGACAAAGTGCAATTGCGATTTCCAGTTGTTTCAACTTCATGGTGTGAAATGCATATGCCGTAATTCTTGGAAATCCCCCGGGCTGAGATTTATTACGTTTGTTTGCCGTCAGGAATGGTTGTTATATTTTTCTCTTTCTTTACTTGTGAAAAATATTCTGTCTCCTCCTCCGTCCAAACATAATGCGCCATTTTCACTTGAAGTCAACTGGTCACACGACCCCGCACGTCACGACCGCTGACATGTAAATGCAGAACAAGTGTTTCTATGACAGTTTTGCGATATACCTCTGTATCGGTCTGAAAAACCACCTCATGAGAGCGCGAAACCTTTTAGCAATATTTGGGAGGTTCTTCGAAGTTTAGGTGTTTCCATTATCGCGATATGTAGGTCTTGTGTGATTCTAGGGGTAACGGAAACCCAGCTACTGAGTCACTGAGCCTCCGCAGTCTTGGGGCCGGATTGCTTACGGCTGCTGAACGGGTGTCTTTGAAGGGGGGGGGCAGCGTGTGACCCGTCGCAGCGATGGTGCGCTGGGACCCGGGGTCGAGGCCTCTGAGCCTCCCTCTGCTCCCGCCGTCGGGCCCCAGCTTCCTGTGCACTGTCAGGACGGCCGGCTCTGCCTTTCACCTTTTGTTTGCCTCCCAGTTGCCACGAGCTGACAGCTGACGTGCGCACATGACCAGCTTTGGGGCTTCTGCACGCTGCAGCCCCACTTGATGGATGCCCTACTGGGGTGGGGACGGCGCTGACAGCCTGTCAAAGCAGACTTTGGAGTCCCGGCTCTGTGTCCCAAAGTTGAGTGACCGGTTCCGGGAGATCTGCTGTGAAATAGCTGCTTGCCACCAGCACCACCAGCACCACCAGCACCACCAGCGCCACCCCTTTGCAGCTCCTTCTGCGGGTCACGAGGGGTTTTGCTCCGGGGCTGCCAGTGAGCAGCGACTGTCAGTCCTGAGATGAGATTATAATGCATGTTCCGCACGGTTGCTTCTTGACTGAAACAGTGAGTTGTCAGGTTGGCTTCTCAGCTAAATTGATGAAATGTGTTTTGTTTTTTTTACTCCCTGTTTTTCTGAGTTGGAAGCGGACAAAAAATAATAATATTAAAGAAACAAACCAACCTCGACCTTCCATCCTTGTAGTGCTGGACAGGATACCATGGGGATCAGTCATTGGCCAGTTCACGAGCATGTTGTGACTGGAGAGAGACATTAACTCTGCTCTTGTTTTGATATTTGCCACTGGCAGCATCAAAGTGAAGTGCCTTGCCTCCAAGGAACTCGCTGTGACATGGGGGACAGGAGCCTGAGTAATACCGCCACCTCAGGCTGCCTTTCCAAACAGCACTTCAGGAATTCTTTTTCCAGTATGAAAGGAAGGGCTGAGAAGTTTTCAATCAAGCCCACCGCCCCCAATACCTCACAGTGAAAAGTTTTGTTTTGTAAGAATGTGAATTAATGAGTCTGAGGCCTTTTTCTGCAATCACAGGTTGATTTTGCCAATAAGTTTGTGGGTGGAGGAGTCACCAGTTCTGGTCTCGTTCAAGAGGAAATCCGTTTTCTAATCAACCCCGAGCTCATTGTGTCACGCCTCTTCACGGAAGTCTTGGATGATAACGACTGTCTGATCATCACAGGTCAGTACAAAACTAAAAAACTCACCTTTTTTAACGATCTAAACCAGAGAAATACCGCAGATGCCAGCAGTTAAATATCAACTTTGGAAAATCTTGTTCTTTTGTGTCACCGAACTCATTTGTTAAATATTTGTTCTTTGAATTAAAACAGAAATATTTAATTTATTTCAAACATGTGTACAAAGACATAAAATTAGTAAAATGCCATGCAAAGTAAGAAACAGTGTAATCACATATTTAGACGTGTTTGAAAAGTAGTAGGAAGCAGTAACCACTTCAATTCCTACCTCTTATTACCGTTTCTTATTGGGTGTATACAATATATTCTGCTTTTACAGTTATGCAAAAATATCATGTATACGTACTGTAAAAAACGTATAATCCATATAAATGTATTCATACACATATACACTACAAAGTATATAATCAAGAAAATATACATATATACATACAACATATCGGTATCAATGTAGACATAACAGAGATATACTATATAAATATCATTTATATATAAATTATATTTACCTATACACATAGACATACATACCTAAATATATACAGTATGTACATGTTACGTAAATATTTCGTTCTAATCAAATGAAAAATGCCCTACCGTAACTTGCTTGACCTATTATTTAAGACACACACACACACACACACACACAGACACACACACACACACACACACACACACACACACCTTCCACACCGCTAGTTCACCAGATCCTCTCTCGCAGCAAGAGACCGGGACCTAACGATTGGCCTGTTGTCTCCGTCGGTCCTTCTCGGCCGTTTCTGTGTGATTAGCAGCGAACGGAGAGCAGCAGCCGCAGGGAGCTGGAGATTGGCTTGTCCTGATTGCCCCGTTGCTTCTTTCTCTTGAGTAATTCCCACTGATTCCGCTTGTGAATGGCTGCAACAACAAACAAGGTTGCCAGCAGACCTATAGAAAAAAATAAATAAAAAACACCTTGTGGGGTATCCCAGCATGAGGTTGATGGCTGCAGCCCATTCTGTGGAGTCTCTGATTGGCTTTGATGGAAGGATGGCTTGCACTGCTGGTTTTGTTAACAGCATGTCAGTGACTATCAATTATTGTCTTCCTGATGGAATTGTATGTGTTTAAGATCATAATTTCTTTTTGACATGGATGGATTTGCCCACCATTCATACGGCAGATGGGTAAACTGCCGCACTGTTATGTCACAGTGGGCGGGAATTTAACCAAAGGATGAGGTAACAGAGGCTCCGCCCTCCTCATCAGTAGGCCAACCACAGCGTCAAGTCGTCCCTCTCGGCCTGAGTCACCTTCAGACTCCTTGCTGGCCATCTTCTCCTTTCTCCCACTTAACTTTATTAGTGGAGGCCCGGAATGAATTGGAAGTGGCAGGACCTTCCTGGGACCTGCCCCGCTAATGGACTCTTCCATTCCATCATCTTTATTAAAGCCGGCCCGTGTCCCTCCTCCTCCCCGTTGTAAAAGTCCCAGCTGCGTCGCGGCTGTGTGGTAAATCATATTCCCCTGGGATTTGTTTGGCTTACAGTAGGGGAGCTAATGGAACCCCCCCTTCACTCCCGCCCCCAACCCCCACTGAAATTTACAAAAGTGCCCAGGCCTAATTGAATTTTCCTTGGCGGCGCGATACGCAGCTGACATCTCTGGAATGCCGGAGCGTTATGGACGCATGTCACATGATCCAGCGACGACAGTGCAAGCATGAGGCAGAAGATGTGAAGATTTCTTATCTTTTTTTTTCTATTTTTTATTTGATTTTGTTTTATTTCGTTTGCATCATTGAACGATATGGACAGATGATGTTTTTGGAGACGACCTCAGCTTATTGGCTTCTTACTGATCATTCTTGTGGTCAAGTAGAGTGGGTTTTTGTTTGGTTTGCCCTGTTTTTTTTCAGATGAAAACAGAAACTGACAAACAAGACGCGGTTTATTTTCTATGTTTTTTCCACATGAATTGAACAGCCTTTGCCAACATAGTGAATTGTTCCCACCAATGCAAATGCAACCTCATAGCTCTCATTCATTTGTGGCTCTCACTTCAAATGTTCTGCTCTGTATTGCAAACCATTTCTCCATCACAATACATTTGTCTGATTGAAAAAGGTTGTCCCCTCTTATGAGCAAAAGGACAGATGGGAGAGTTTGCTCTTTATGACAGAATGGTGAAGGTCAGACACAAAGAGCTCAAGTTTTGTTGCGCATCAAATACCAGCCAGTCCAGCATCTGATTGTGGCATCTTTCCATGAATATTGTGTATAAATGTCAATGGAACGTGTAAAAAGGTTCGAAGAGCCCCTTTTGAGAGAGTAACTCAATAGATACGTAAATCACATAAATATATTCACGCTGCACACGTAACATGCATCTGGGTTTTGCCGTTCCTAATTTTTGTCCACGATTCCTATGGACTCGTTTCAGGAAGTGTTTCAAACTTATGTGAAACTTAAATAACTTAAACTTAAAAATTCACTTTGTCACACTAATGAGATCAACTCATCGGTAATAGCAGCAGACTCAAACAGTAGACCCAAACAAAGAGGCTTTGTGGGTGGCGTAGACACCAGCCCCATTTTTCATCATCACCTCTTGGTACCGAGTCATAAAAGTCGTGATTGCAAACCAACCCAATGTAATGAGACACCTCTTAAGGGGAAAAAAGACAGCATCAGTAGTCTTTACTTTAGCAGACTGGCTGTGTTTTTGTTGGAAATTCATGCGACTGTGCAAAAAAAAAAGTACCCGTACATATTTTTTTTCCTTTTTCCTTTTATATTTCTTTTTTCTTTTTGAAGAGACCAGTAGAGTAGCGCAAGAGTCTTGAATGAGAAAGAAAGATGTAAATGAAATAAGGTAGTGAACTATTGCAACTTTATTTTCTTTAACGAATCCACATACAAATGAGTGAAAAAAAATGAGTCAACCTGAAGGTCTTATTTCACCAGCAATCTTTGCTGACTCCCTCATAGACCTTCTGCCTGATGAATGATGATTAGCGCAGTGCTGTTGAGTGTAACTCCCTGTAGATTCTCTCTCTCTCTCTCTCTCTCCCTCTCCCCCTCACTCTCTCCCTCTCGTGCCTTCTAATATCCGCCGACCGAAGGTCCCCCACTAATAATCACTGGCCGTATTCACTTAGCAGCGTGAAGTGCCTCAGTGAGTGCTCTCCACCGCCGGCTCCCTAATGAGCACAAACGACTGAATGAACCGAACTGGGGGAGTTGTTGTGTTGAGCCGCTGCCTTCCGTTTAGAACCCCGGTGGTCCCGCTGGTCAGTCACTGCTTCCCTCGTCGTCTCGAGTGTCGCGGCGTGTGTTTGTGTCTGGGGGGATCTCATTAGGCCAATCAACAGGCGCACACACAGGCGCATGCACACACACCCCTCAAGACCTTTGTGTCTCTGGATAGAATCAGTGTTTGTGTTGTTGTATTTATGTATTTGATTTTTTTTTTCCCTCTTCCTGCTGTGTAATTATGGAAGCACGTTGCTGCCACACTAGGAAAAAAAACCAGGATGGGAAACTGATAATTTTCACGTTATTTTGTAATAGTGTCACGATATAATGTGAAAATTATCACATAAAAACGTGAAACTATCCCGTTGTTTGGTAATTGAGAAGGAGCCCACAATAGGACAGCGATTCAAAGGACTTTTGTGGTTCTAGAAATCTAGTTGAATCTAGCTCTATAATCTGTGTGCAGACACGATAAAGCCCTCGCCCAGTGATCTGTTCTAATTACTATGAAACCACATTGATGCCACTCTAAAAAAAAAACAACAACAACAGGGCTCAGTATCACGTTATAATGTGAAATGATCACGTCAAAAACGGGATCATTTCACATTATAACATCATACTGCGCTCTGTTTTTTTTTTTTTTCCAAGGGTGGCATCAATGCACTTCTGTATGTAATAAAGCCCATCCATCCATCCATCCATTTTCCATACCCGCTTAGTCCCGAGCTCAGGGTCACGGGGGTCTGCTGGAGCCTATCCCAGCTGTCTTAGGGCGAAGGCTGAAATAAAGCCCATAGTAGATTTCCTCTGCACCTCATGTGCTTGTTGTTTACGGTTTATATGTTGCTCATGGCTTGGAGTTCAGCGTTGGCACTGCTTTTACACTTTATGTATGTAAGAGGATGATACACACAGAGGTCTAAGCCAAAAAAAAACCTTTCTGAACCAACTCCAGCAAAGCAGCGCTGCTTTGAACCATAATTAAACATCATTACTGTTCTCATCGTCACCAGTTTGTTTTTTTGTGTGCGGCTGATGTCACTGCTTTCTGCCGTCACTAGGTACACAGCAGTACAGCGAATACTCAGGATACTCTCACACCTACAGATGGAGCGGCAGCCACCGGGACACCACTCCCAGGTATTTGTTATTGCATGTATTAAGCTGGCAAGTTCAAAAGTGTGTGAGATGTTGTCTGCATCTGACTAAGCCACTAACAATGAAGATATGATACTGATATTGTACTTGCATAAAGAGGGACGGCCATATTGGGCCAGTATATATCTGCAGTGTTCCAGGAGAAGGGTTTGTTTCACGGCTGGTGGAAGAAAGATTCTGCAATCTGGAATTAACACGTGTGATAGGCTCTCTTATATTTAGATATTTTTCATGGTTTACCTTTAAAAACAAAATGTCACAATTCTTTGACTGACTTTATTTTTCTGGTGCCCGACCTTCTCGTATGCTGATATTAATCGCCTGTCATTGCAAAACTAATTCAGAGGTGCTTTCACTCACATTTCTAAATTATGATGCTTGTAGTGCAACCATGAAATTTTGGTCAATATTTCCTGTCATAGCTTTCAGATGGATGATGATAAATGTATTTTTTTTTTTTTTTTTTATATATATATAAATTTGTTGCTGCCTTTTTACTTTTATAATGATTAATAGTAACTCCAGTGCTTTGCTTGTTGCTTCCAGAGATGAATGGCAGAGGAGGTGCACAGAGATCGTGGCCATCGACGCTTTGCACTTCAAAAACTTTCTGGAACAGTTTCGCCCAGACAGGATCAACCGAGAACTCAACAAGGTGATCTTTGCTTTTTTTCATATGACAGAAAGAGAGATTTGAATATTTTTCTTTTCCTTTTTGTCTTCTCAAACTTGGTTTCTTAGCTGTGTAAATATACCACACTAAGATAAGTACTAAGGTAACGTGCATATTTTCATAAAACTACATATTTGAACAATAGAAACAAAAAAATGTTTGGTTGTATTTGTAGACAAAACACTTTTTTCTGTGAATGAATGAAGCAAAACCAAACTAATCCTTCCCCAGGCTGTTTTTTGTTTTGTTTTTTTTCATTCGAGAAAAATGAAGATGTTGAACTTGTCAGGCCTGTGTCAGTAAGCACAGAGCTGTTTGACAGCCCTGACAAGGACGTGTGAAGAATTCACCGCCACGAAGATCAATCCTGACCCAAGTGTTGTTGATCCGACGCTCATATCTGCCCTCTCAGCGGGAGAATTTATGACTAAGCCAGTGGGAAGATGGGCAGCTGCTCACTATTCCCTCACTCACTATTTTTCTTTAGCATGGGCGTGACGAAACAGATCCCTGCCGTCGGCTCGGGTCGTTCATTTAACACCTTCCGGCTTTCAGAAATGATTTCTCACGCGGTGCGCGACCCGCTAAACATGTTGTCACGTCAAACGCACGCAGAGTCGCGCTCACTGGTTCACGACATTGTATGAACGCATTAACATGTAAAGTCACACTGATGAAATTCACTTTTGGTAAGCAGGTTTGAATTTTTAAGCGACATCAATGCAAAAAAAAACCCCACTATATGTTCATGAATAAAGTGTCAATGCGGGGGGGGGGGGGGGGGAGGAGGGGTGCCTTCTCTGTTGCTTTCCTGATGGACAGCACGGCGACGTTTTGAAAGCCAGGTTCCTCTTAGAGCACGGCAGCGGTGTGGAACGATGAAGTGAGGCCGAGACCTGAGCAGATTCACCCGACAACACAACCTCTCCCTCCCTCACCGCCTCGTGGAGCCGACAGCTGCTTGGGGTTTTTTTTTTTTTTGCTCTTTGCTGGCACAAAAGTCAAGTGGTGGATTTTACACCAGACTGCAAACACTGTTTGTTGCCTTTGCAGAAACATGAACAGTCACTATCAGTCTGTGTACTCATCTCGCAGGCGTTTCCTGGCGCGCAGAACTTGTGTGACATTGTCATATGAATCGCACAAAAGCTAAGAAGCCCATGACTCACAAAACTCCCTTTGGTAAACAAATGCACAAGCAAAAGAGGAACGACGGAAAACAAACCTGTTGGCAGGAATAGTGGCTCAATGGACCTTTATTGGACCAAGAAGAGAGTCACAACTAAGTCTGTTGTTGGACTGGAAGTATTTCAAACTGATGTGATGTCATCATCTGGTGTCAGTGGCAAAATTTCTCTGCCTTAATTGTGCATTTCTGAGACGGAAACACCCGACAAATCCAGTTTCGAGCTGTTGCTGCATTTTCTTCCTTCACGACTTTGTAGATTGACCTCATGTCCTGTCTGTCTGTCTGTCTGCCTGCCTGTCTGCCTGTCTGTCTGTCTGCCTGTCCGTCCCTCCCGTCTCCCTCCACTCTCAGGCCTACTGTGGTTTTTCTCGCCCCGGCGTCCCGAGCGAAGACCTCTCTGCAGTGGCAACTGGCAACTGGGGCTGCGGCGCCTTCGGCGGCGACACGCGTCTGAAAGGTGAGCAGTGACGTGGGCGACTCGGCGCTCTGCACCCCCTCTCTCTCTCTCTCTCACTCACTCACTCACACTCTCTCTCTCTCTCTCTCTCTCTCTCTCTCTCTCCCTCACCCTCTCGCCCCCATACACTCCTGCCGGAGCGCCGTCCCATTCGTCTTCCGGCGGAACGCGTTCATTTAGTTAAGGCCGATGCGTCGCCTTCCTTTTATTGATCAAGTGACAAGAGTTAATACGTTTCATTAATAGTGAAATTGATCGCCGGGCCGAGTCCATCAATCGGTGGCAGCGGTTTGTCTGAGCGGTTAGCGCGGTGAGCAAGCAGCTGAAACATGTGAACGGAGGCGCCTCTGTGTCTGCTAGTCGCTGCGGCTGCGGCTGCTGCTGCGGCTGCTGCTGCGGCTGCGGCTGCGGCTGCTGCTGCTGCGGCTGCGGCTGGCACAGCGCTGCACTGTAAACACATCCATTAATTAGCAATAATAAGCGCTCCACACACATCCACCGCCTGCTAAATGGCACGTCCCCCGAGGAAGGCTTGAGTAATTCCTCACGCCCCCCGAGTTTACCTGCAGCGGCCTCCACACAGCCCACACGTTATTAATTGTCGGGGGTGTTTCAATTTATTTATTTCTTTTTCAAAGCAGGAGGAGAAACTGCTGAGGTGCAGAAACTTTCTGCCGGCTTTCTTGTCCCCCTAAAAACCGTCGATTCAATGCTTCCTCGTCAGCTACCCACATCTTTTCTTAATCAGCGGGCAGATTTCCACCACCTTGAAATATCCACTGGCCTTTTCTGTGGCCAGTTCTCACATCGTCTAAGAATATACGGAATCATTTTAATTGAAGGCAACAGGAACAAGCAGCTCTGAAGGTTCTTTCTTGTCCCTTTATCTGGACTGCAGTGAAGCGGTCTCACAACATTAAATGCCCACCGCCCCCAAAATACCTTCTATAGATAATAAGAAGTTATGTGGAGCCCCGCACATAAACACTTTCACAGTACAAAATCACTTTTAGTGTTCTTACAGACCTGGGAAGTGTCTGTGTGTCTGTGAAGTTCAAGCTTTGCTCAAAAACGGTGGTGAGCCCAGAAGCTTAAACCCCTGTGACTGTGGTAGAGGGTTCAAATCCCAGTCAGACCTGCAAGTCTGTCACTGCACTTGCAAAGCTCAGTCTAAATTCTTGCTTGTTGTCGTACGTCGCTTTGGATTTAAAAGATCCAAAAAAAGATCCACAGACATTCCATACAAGAACGGAATGCCTGCCAAAGAAAAAAAAATCTGTGTATCAGAAAGGATTTTGTGTTTTTTTTTTTTTTGTTTTTTGCACTTTCACTATCAAGACATCTTTTCCTTCCCTCCCAGCGCTGCTGCAGATGCTGGCAGCTGCCGAGGCGGGCCGGGACGTGGCTTATTTCACCTTCGGCGACAGCCAGCTCATGACAGATGTCCACGACATGCACTCCTTCCTCAGTCAGGAGAACATGAGCGTCGGTAAGGCAGACCAACCATCTGGTCCGCTTCCTGTTTAGAGTCGCAACCTGCTTTTTTCCCCGATTCATTAAACAATAACGAGATTCCGCAGCTTTCTAGACGCCGGTCTGGTGTTATAGTCAAGACCGCACGAACCAAGACCAAGACATTATCAAGACTAGAGAGTATCGAGACCAAGACAAGACCAAGACTTAACAAGAAAAACAGAAAAAAATGACCAGTATCATTTTTTTAAATTCAAGTTTGCTTCTAAATCCAACAGCAACGTCTCTTTTCAGCAAGGTAGCTTTTAATCATTTTCTTTAACATTTTGCTGCTTTGCCAACTATTTTGAACCATTTTCAAAAAAAACAACTTTGCTTCAAAAAAATAAGTTAACTAGGGATGAGGAGGCAGGGCGTCACTCTGGCTGTCACAAACAGAGCATAAAACGGCAGCAGCTGGATTCCTTTCCATTATTATCATGTCATTACAGTGTTGGCTGAGTCTTGATCATAAGCCCCAGTCCGAGACCGAGAGCCTTAAAAAGTGTTCTGGAGACCAAGACCAATCTCCAGTACTACGACACTACGCAGGAAGTTGCAGGGCTGCAGAAATTCGGTAGTGCAGTTGGCATATTTTAATGACGACATCAACAACAGCGACGTCCTCTTCCTCTCGCCAGGCGCCGTGTGCAGCCTCCTGGAGCGCTACTACAGCTCCGTGTGCCAGAAGCAGCTGACTGGGCGCCCTGATCTCAGCCTCTACGCCTTCATCTACCGACAGGTCAGCTCCTCCCCGGCGCCGGGCCACGACGACGCCATCGACGGCGCCTTGGCCAGGCGGCGCAGCCCCCCGGCAGACAGCTGTTGAGGTCAGGTGGCCGATGAGTCACCGCGGCTTTATTGTCGTGAAAATAAAATATGAAAGCGTTCTGCCTTTTTAGACGTGTTTTTTTTTTAAAAAAAGTTTTAAATTCTGTTTATCCCAAACACGCAACAAACAGATGAACATCTACCCCCACCCCCTCGTCTGCCTCGGCGGCAATGTTCATTTCACCGCCAGCGTGTTCAAGCCTCGATATGCCGCGATCGTAATTTTAATAGTGAAACAAAAGGTTGCCATCCATCTTCTGACTCTGTCACGTATAGCCTCCTTTGCACTCGCACATATCCAGACCTAATTGAATCGGCTGTCAGGAAAAAAATGAAACTATAAGGGGACGGCGGTAGCAGCAGTTTGGGTGTTTGTGAGGCTTTAAGTCGCTGCAGCTGCAGGAACACTGAGCGATGTGATGAAACGAGCACCGCCGCACCTGTACGAATCACTCTCAGTTTTATTTTCGCATTAAGAATTTAGATTTTGGTCGAGTCATGAATCTATTGTTATGAGTGGTGACACAAACATAATTTGAGCTCAATTAATTTGCTTGGTTTGTTCATTTCTGCTGGTCACGTGCCTTTAATTGTAAATTTGTTATTTCTAGGAAATTTTAATTGTTGTTCATTTGCTAGATTGGAATTGATGGGTTTTTTGAGAAATATATATATACATATATTTTTGTCAAATAAAATAATTTCCACCTAATTCTTCAGCCTTTCTGTCCTTGATATGTTTTATTATGCAGAAAATAAAACGCCACTAAATCATCTCCAGGACAATAAAGAAAAGAAAAAAATGCAGCCTCGCCGTTTATCTCCCCCCCCAGCTATGACTTCACCCTCCCACTCACCTTTAATAAGGTCACACCTTCTATGTAAACTGTACATGACACCTCATTAAATAAAGAGTAGATGGGAGAACATCCAGTCATGGTTGCTAGTCCGCCGGAGGGGCTTCTGGGTGATTTCTGCTGCCTCGTCAAAGGAGGAGCAGCCTTCAGCTCCCGGCGTCAGCTGCTCCGCTTTGGTGACGCATTTTAGGTCGCAGTTGTAATTTAATGTAAAAAAAAATACTTTTCAGATTTAAAAAAAAACAAGGACAAAGTTAAATTACTATATTTAGCATTTAATGATTAGTCATTACAGACACTTTGATTAGGCTTTTTCTAAACGCTTGTTGCATTTGAGTTTAAATATATTGCGGTCAGTGGGAGTTGATTGCCTGAAAAATTTGCTTAATTGTTTTTCCACGAACTGGGACAAGTGAATGAATTAGTTTTAGGTGTTTGGAGAACACTTGGCACCAGGTGCCTTCCAGCTTTGGGATCGGGGGGGGGGGGTGAGTTGGAGAGTGTGTGGGGGTGGGGGGGTTGGAGAGTCGGGGGTGTCTCACTCTTTGAGGCGTGCTGAGTTCAGAAAAAGCCTTTGGTGGCGTCTCTCCCACCGGGATCCGCCGCAGACACACGTGGCTCTTCTGCATTGATCCCTCTGACAGTGCGGCTCCCATGGGTGCCTTTGACCTTTCCAGCTCCAGTAAGAGTAACTAACAGTGTTTAGAAACATGATCATACTAGGACATGATGGCACTGCTTTGTCTAGGATGGGGAGGGGGTGGGTGGTCTCAGGTGGACAATAGAACTTGTATTTAATACTGAGCCAAACAGTTGACGGATAGTTTTGTGTATTTATATTATGGTTGTTTGAATGAGAAAACTTCAACTAACTCGTGTTTATTTAGTCATAAACAACTGAGAAAATGATCTAAGGTCCCTTAGTTCGTTTTCTTCACATCTTTAGTTTTAATTTTTGGCTCACTTTGCACGACCAAGTCGAGGTCTGTATGAACACTGAATATGACAGCAACTTACTGCAACTTTCCAGCTTCCTGCTAAAAGCGATGCCTTGTTGGAGCTTTCACGTGTGGAACGAAAACAAAGCAAATCCATCTACGTGGGCCACAGGTGTGTCTTTGAAGTCCATTTTCTTTCTGTTTAACCCTTTCAGCCGTCTTTCTGATCAGAATTCGAGGGAGCGTTGGACGGAGGGAGCGAGTGGCTCCATCAAACAACCTTTAAACATTTCAGCTGTTCCGCAGTCCCTTAACATGAGCTCTCGGGTGTTATTCTTCATTCTCTTGTATGAATTATCAATAGTCCCCAGGGAGCAAATAGAAATCTTCAAACAGATCATCACCGGATTCTTTTTGAAGCCGCAGTACCACTTGCGCGCACACACACACACACACACACACACACACACACACACACACACACTTGACTCTTTTTGCTTTGTTTCAATCCAAGAGGAGGGTCGGCGCTGCGCTAACACTGCTCTATTATAAATGGAGCGGCCTGTTGGTATTCTTTACGTGCTGTTTATTTCTAATTCCTTTCACCATTTTTGATCACCGGCGGGGCGTCCCGCCAGCGATTGGTCCAGCTATACTTGGTTTTCTTGGCTGCGGATAAAAGGCGCAATCGGCTGAATATTGATATGTTTGATGAAACCCCGGGAGCTTTGGCTCACATTTGTTTGGACTGGAGACATTACACCGAAATAGGATTTGTGGTCATGAGAATCCCCTCGCTTTTCATTTTCAGCCCTAATTATTCATTCATACTTTGTTCTCTCCTTGATTAGAATGTAATTATTAAAAAAAAAAAGAAAAAAGATGGATGCTGCACATTACTGAACACCTGAGGGCATCGGACGACTTGTGGGACACGTCTTGTTTGCGGTTAGCGCTAATCTTGGAGCGTCATGAATTATTACTCTTTACCATTTTATTTATGCCGGTTCGGACGCTTGAATACAAATGTGATCAATGCTGACATCAAAAGGGCCGAAAAATGAGATGCTCAGAGGCCGGACCGAAATTCACTCAGTTGGTAAATTATTGTTATTATCATTGTTATTATCATCGCAAATTAGAGCAATAATAAAAAGAAAATATAACTTTTTTTTGGGACGGGATGTTATTTTTTCAGACACAGAGCTAAATCAATTCTTTGCCGTCCTATTCAAGCCAAAAAACCTCTCTCTCCCTCATGTTGCCACCTTGGCCGTGCGCTCACGTGAACTCATTGCCACCTAAAGTGTTTCCAGCACATCCTCCGCCGTGTCCTCTGTGGAGCCTCGGCAGCGTCGCTGCAGCAGCCACCGTTTGATGATAATTGCCGCCTTCTCCTTGGGCCCCGCACATGCTGAGACGGTTCCTTGTCCGAAGGCAGTTCCTTCGCCATCCTGGGAAAAAAAAAAGGCCAAAAAAAAAAAAAGAAAACCTGCTTGCATTGTCTTTTGCTCAGTCTAAATGGCCTGCGGCTGAGCGTGTTTGTGGAGGGGTTGGTGTTGCTCTTAAATAAAAGCTGCTGTGGAGGAGGCGGGGGGTGGCGGTGGAGCGGTGGTGGGGGGGGGACATAAATCCGACGCGGCTGCAATTATTTATTAGTGACAGCCCTCCGTGGCCATTTCACTTCAAATGTTTCCACCGCCATTGATCCGAGAGAAAGCGATCCATTTTTACGCGATGGCCGGAGCTTTTAACCAAACGGCGGCGGCCTCGCGAGGTCAAGGATTGAGTGAGCCAAGTTATTTTTCCTGCCCGCGTTATTAGATTGCCTATCTATCACCGGCATTGTGCTTGTGATTGATACCGAGCCCCGGCTTGAGAGAAAAGCCGGAGCCGGTGAGGAGCAAGTGGCTGTAGGTAGAGCAGCCGTGCAAGGGGGGGGGAGATTTTGTTATTTTTGTCTGTGTAATAACTGACCGTTTTTCATCCCATTGCTGGAGATAACAGACGAACTCGCGGGAGAAACGACTAGTTTGGCAGTTGAGCTGATTTACAAACTGTTCTATTAAATGGCACCAAATGTTGAATCACAATCCAATCGGCATTTATTACTGTTAATTACCACTTTTTTACCATCAAGTTTAATTTTAAAGGCGCCTGGATATGAACTTTCAAGTCCCGGCATCCGGCAGATTTTATGTGTTTTGAAGTCGGTGGCATCTTTTTTTCGGGTCTTTAATTGGACACTTGTTGCCGCTTCCTCCCACAAGGTGGGTCACACCATCTGCTCCGGTGGCGCCCAGGACCAATCAGAATTTCAAAAGGGGAAAGAAACCGAGAGCCTAATTCCTGGCGAGGGGTTTCACAGGGAAGCCAATTAGGAGCGCGCGACGTACCACGTTCTCGGAAAGTTCTGACCAGTTCTGCTTTTTGCTGGAGTCCAGTATTGACTGGACAGTCCAGACAGTCCAGTCAGAGGCCTCACTCAGCCTTCCAAAAAAAAAAAAAAAAAAAGCTCCGAAAAACAAAGTTATTATTATTTGTGTTTACTCAGTGCTTGTTGCGTCACCAGACAGATGTCTCTCTCTGGTCTCTGTGGTACCTCAGGCAGATGTTTTCCCAGCTTTTTCCTCTGCCTTGATCATTTCCTGGACATTCTTGGCTTCCAGTGTGTTCCAGGATCATCACTGGCACGGCGGCGGAGTGCTGTGGAGAACTTTTATCGTTATTTCACACTCCAACAGAGCTTTATTTATTTATTTATTTTCTAGCTGACTGAATTAGTGTTGATAGTGTACTTATTAAGCATAAATGAAAGCGGGGAGGTGTCCATCCCCCCCTCCCCACAACCCTCTGGACCGGAAGCTCTGGATTGGTTGTTTGCTGTGTGTGTCAGGCCTGTGTGCTGCTGGACTCTGGGGATTGGCTGAGCAGAGCGGCCCGAGGTGATGGCCTGTCACATGTCCACGCAGGACCGAGCTGACCGTCGTCACCTCCCTGCAGAGTTTTGGGATGGCTGCAGCCGTGTTGGGGGCGTCACTGCTGCTCCTTGTGTAACTCGTTTGGGGGTCTGGAATAATTCTCCACATTTATCGTTACTCCTGATGTTTGAAAGAGCCGAGGCTGCGTCCAGGATGCTTTTTTTCCCAGTAGATTTCCTGGTTAGAACCAGAAACCCCCCTCTGGACTCCTTTTTTTCTCCTCCCTTTGAATGTTAATTTGATCTCATCACTGAAACGCCCCGCAGTCCTAGCGCAGACATCCTTTTCCTTCGAAACTCAAATGAGAGCTGCTGAGGGAATTGCGAGTATCTTAACTCAGGGTTGGGGGGGAGGAGAGACGGGGGGGGGGGGGGGGTAGATTCAACATCTCGTGATCGAGCCTGCAGCTGGATTCAGTGGTCCTGGCCAGTTCTCCTGCGTTCTCAGTTGGATTGCGAGGGTGAGACTCTTAAAGTTCCAGCGTGTAAAATTAGCCCTCATCTACCCTAAGAACGGGTCTCATATTTATAAGAAATATTCATGTAGCAATAAGGGTCTTGCTCCTAGTTAGCTGCCATCTTGCACCGCCATTCATTAAGGAAGCCTGGTATTTATAGAAGCCCACCTGACGGTACCATCAATACGAAAGGCGCCGTCAGGTGGGCTTCCTTAAAACATTTTACACACTGGATCTTCATCGTGCCCTGTGAGTCGCTGCCAGCGGATCTCTCCTCTGGCTGTTTGAGAGACTGAGATCAGCCGACAGTCTGTCTCACTGTTGGTGTAATTGTAAACGGCGGGCGACAAAAGCCTCTCCGTCACCGCCGCCACTGCTGTCTCCCGGGCCCGTTTCCCCCTGACAAGTGTGCTTTGAGGAGGCCATAAAACGGCGGCGCCGCCATCCCTCAGCCCTGCCTCGTCTCACCTCCGCACCGCTGGAGGGACCCGACGGGCTCATTGGCGCCGGTGCAGAGACGCATGCAGATGACACGAGACGGCAAACAGTAGCTGCGTTTCCATTGCAGTTTTTTCGTAAAATAAAAGCGATATTTGTAAAATTTAGACAAATTACAATTGCGATTTGCAGGTGTTTCCACTTAATGATGTCATGCGCATCAGCCGTAAATCTCGTAAAGTCTTGTCCCGCGAGATTTTACGAGAATTACGCTTGCTTTTGTTTGCTTGTCAAGAGTGGTTGTTATATTTTCCTCTTTGATTCGTGACACTTTTGCGATACACCTCTACCTGGATACGTCTGAAAAACCACCTTGATGAGAGCGTAAAAACCTTTCAGCGATATTTGAGAGATTTTGCGAAGTTCAGGTGTGTCCGTTACGATTTTTTTATTGCGATATTTAGCTTTTGCACAAATCTAGAGGCAATGGAAACCCAGCTGGTGACTCCACAGACAAACAGTCCGGCATGTCCAACAGGGAACGGAGGAGGTTAAAAAAACTGAATTTCATTTTAGCCGTCGTTTGATGTTTGATTGTTTTTACGCGTCGGACCTTTTCTCCTCCCGCCGCGCCGTCGCCCCACTCTTCAATTACCCCGGCAGCCCTAAAAGCCCTCAGTTGCGTGTGTGTGTCTGTGTGTGTGTGGAGTGATAGATGGTGGCGCTGCACGCAGCGGTGAGAGTGAGATTGAGGGTGAGACGGTCCGGCTCTCTGTCACCTGGCGCCGCTCGTCACAGCTGGAGCCGCTGCTTCACAGCTCCTCCTCGGCTCCTGTCTCGTCTGCATCGAAACGACTCCCCCCCCCCCACACACACACACACACACACACCCCACACCCCCACCCCTCACCACCACCCTCGAAGAAAATAAACTAACAGAAAAGAAAATTTTAGGGAAAAAGGTAGGAAGCAAACCTGTTAAAGTCACTACCGGAGAAAATGGCTCACATCTGTGTGGCCCATTAGCTCCCTAATGTCCGTGTCGCATTTCTCACATTATCATTTCTTTGTGCTTGAATTAAGTTTATTTGGGAAAAGCTCCCTGGTGCACCGTGCAGGGAAATGTGTTTGTTCATCATTTTTCCACCCCTGCCGTCTTGTTTGCTTAAGCAGCGTGTCGCCAGGCAAAGTTTTCCTGGAGGCAGTCGCTGCTGTTTTGCGAAACTCATGTTGTCTGCATCTACTGCCAGATCTCCCCAACTGAACCCGACTTTGGTCCAGACTTGCCCCTTCAATTTGAACGTGGAACTCAGGTTACCAAACCGGGACAAACCTGAACATGATCACGCAAAGCCAAGGCGAGAACATGGTTGGTGGGGTGAGTCTTTGTTGGAGCACGCACAACACTGCGGCATCCGGGGCACACGGCAGTTCTACTAGCGCTAACAAGCTTGAAATGTAAGCTTGTGATAAATATCCAAAAACGGCGGCTACATCTGTGAAAGAGGTTTTTAAGGCCACAGGTCTCAGTTTTAGATTGTTTCAGTCACTCCAGACTCCAGCGGAGCTGCCTGATTGATGATTAATGAGAGAAGGAAAACTTGCAAACACTTGAAAATGAACGATTTAGCCCTCTGTTTACAGCCTCCTGCAAAAACGCTTTGTGTCATCCTCCCGCTAAAACACATTCAGACGATTGGAAGATGATTTAAAGGAGTTGGCCGTGAGGCGGGCTCAGAGGGCGGAGCGTCGAGTGTTGTATCAAATGATATGTTGTGCCCTCTGTGATGTCACAAAGGGCATCCTTTAACAAACCATCTCTGAAAGGGGGAGCAAGCACAAGAGCTACGTGATGAACTTTGACAGGCCTGAAACAAATTAATAAAAGTAAACTGCTCCTTTCAGGACCTTTAAAAAGTTACTGAGCTGCAAAGATTCTCTCTCTCTCTCTCTCTCTCTCTCTCTCTCTCTCTCTCTCTCTCTCTCTCTTTCTCTCTCTCTCTCTATGGCTATTGAGTCTACCTCCACTCGGCCATCTGTTGAAGCTGCGTTCACGCTTCTTAATGGTTTACCCTAATTGGCCGTGTCAGGAGGCGGGCGGACGGACGCTAGCTTTGCTTTAGTTAACGGGAGCCTGCGAGCGAGCGAGTGCGGTGGTCCCAGCAGCTGCAGGCAGCTGCGGCTCTCCGCAGGGCTTCTGATCACCCCCCCGCCGTCGGGGGAAACACTTCTGCTGAGACAGATGTCCACGTGGGAGCCGTGCGCACTTAATGAAGCACAGCTTTTTTTCTTTTTTTTTTCCCCTATTTTTTTAAATTTTATTTTAATCGGCACTTCCTCTAGGTCAGCCCCTCCTCCCCCTCCCCTCCTCCTCCCCCTTCCTTTTTTTTTTTAACCAACACCAACGGTCCCTCCATCTCACATCTGGCTCGGCGGATTGCAGGACCCCTCTGAGGGATCGGGGGAGGGGGAAGTGGGGGAGGTCTGCCTTCTGCAAAGTGCTCGTCTCACACGACCACGGTGTCGCACTGCAAACCGATGGCGTTCTATTTGCCGTGGTGACAGTGCGGCTATTAGCTGCCTGGTGGTGCTTGTTTTTTTCTTCCCCTCTTGTCAAGAGTTATGAGATTTCCCTCAGAACTCACGGCCGGTCGCCTGCATCGCTGCGAGAAGGTTGTGAGGACGAAGAGGAGGAAGCGGCGCCTTCTAATGAGCTCCTTCCATCTCAGCCTCCTCCTCCTCCTCCTCCTCCTCCTCCTCTTCTTCTCCCCACTGCTGTCGCCCTGGATCAGCTCACATCTGGCCCACATGCAGCCGGCGCCGAGTGCCGCTCTTCATGCTGGACGCGGAGGCCACGCGAGGCGGGCGGTTGTTACTGCGATGTGAGGAGAGCGTTTAAGCGGCCGTCTCCCCGCGGTGCCTCGCTGGATGACTGGCTCAGCTCGCTGACGGCCTGGCACAACCGCTTACCTTCTCGCCGCAACGCCGTGAAACTTCCCCTCTCGTCTCGGCCCTGCGTCGCTCTCTTCCTTCTCTTCCTCCTCTCGCGCTGCTCCAGATCCAGGCGCCGGACACGTGCGCTCTCACTTTTCACCACCGCCAGTTCACGGCTGTGTGACTCGTGACATTGGAGGAGTAGTTTGGTCAATATTTCAGCCCGCTCCACACTAAACGGGAAAGGTAAAGCAGGTTTGCTGTCATTGCACATTTTGTTCGACGAAGTTGCGAGATGAAAATGAAAAAAACAGCCGCTGTGACGGCGCCACTCGGAGGAAACTTTGACGGTGGGACTAAGCCGGTGCACCCAAAGGAAATCCACGTGAACGTGGGAAGAACGTGCAAACTTGACACAGACAGAGTGATCCTGAGCGACAGTCCAGTGTCTCGAACCCGGGACCTTCTTGCTGTGTAGTGGCAGCCCTGGCCACTGTGCCTGTTGCTGGTGGAGGCCTGGGTGACGCTTCCTTCTTCTTTCATCATCCAAACAGCTGTCAGTTGTGGAGAGTTTCACCCAGTGGAAGAATAACAAAAAAATAAAATAAAAAACCATGAGTACCAGAGCTGAAACAATTAATCAATTTGACCGATTTAAAAATAATAACTATAATTAGATTATACTTTTTCTATAATCATTTTTCTTCTATGCTTTTTTTTTTTTTTTTTTTTCCAATTTCAGCTGGTTCTGGAATGAAAGCCAAGTTGTTTGTCATTTTCACAATTTTACTATTTTTCTCAAGTAGTCGTTCAATCAAAGTTAATTGAATCAAAGAAATTAATCTATAGATTAATCCATGAATCCATTAGAAGAATAATCGGTAGCTGCAGCTCTACTCCATTGATGTTTTCCCTCGTCATCACAGTGATTTGGTTTACACACTGCCACAACTTGGGATACTGGCCGAAGCTAAACGGAAAGCATCTCCTGTCTCAGAGGCTACGTTGGATGTTTTAGGTGACGAACACGTCGTTAATGTTGCCGTTTTAAAACAAACTGGACTTCTATTGCTTCTAAATGCATCAAATGCAATGTTTTGCTCGTCTTTCATTGTTTTCCGTTGCTCTGGAGCGCGTGTCTGCGATTGCAGGATGGACTTTTTTCTCTCCTTGACCCTCAAGAACGTTCACTCCATTAGAAAACGTCACCAGAGCCTCCGTAGACAAAGGGGTGAGTAATGAACAGGTGATTTTTTTGATCTAACGTGAACCTTCCTTTTAAAGCCAGTCCTTTCAGCAGGCTTTTAGTCCTCAAACAACTAGCTGCCCTCTGACTCCAGCCAGAACTGGAACCCTGGGTCGTCTTTGCTCACCGTTCCAACTCAGTCCGCTTTATTCGCCGCCTGGGCCAATCAAATTAACTCTGGACGTTTTGGTGAAAACCCATCGGCGTTGGGAGATGTGTTGCAGGGTCAAAGCATAAATCACCCCACCCACTCCCCCACCGGCAGGCCCGGACACGCATCCACCATCGAGATTTACTCACGGGGCTCCAGCTATTTGGATCCTCGGCGCCAGGTCATCCTCAAATTGGTTATTGATCCTCCAATCACAAAATGAATCATACATTGCCGCCACTGTTTTGCTACTACATTTTACAGTAGCGGTGCTCTGTGCTCACCGCTGATGTGCTGCCTGGAGATGGATTATTGTTTTTGAGAAAGGGAACAAGTTCCTGCTCTAAACAGTGAGTCAATAGGATTTTTCTAAAAAATAGCTAGAGAGAGCGAGAGAGGAGAGAAGAGATACTAGCTTACGAGCTGTCATCCAGCTGAAGCCTCATTACGACGTATCAAACCTGCCAAGGAAACGGTGGCGACAGTCGCTGGAGAGAGGCGCCGCTAATGTGGTCATTAAAAAAAAACCTAACTGCAAACGATGATGTGTGGTTTAAGCGTTTACAGCAGCGCAGTAAACCGCTAATCCCAACATTTGACTGTAGTCATGAGCGGGTACAAGTCGTATTTTGGCAAATCTTGTTCCCGGCACCTGAACTTCCTCTCAGAAGGTTGACTGTCGTCGTTATCGGCCACGTTATCGGTACGATGATAAAATTCAGTTTTCACTTCTTCCGTTCGTTTCAAACTTCACGGATTTCATAGAAGAAGCTTTTTGCTTCTCAGCCGGATCCCTCCGTGCTTTTAATAGGGCTTCACGTCTTCTCATTCTTCTTTCCTCCCCACCTTGTTTCCCCTCCAATTAGGCTCCTGGATGGTGTGTAAATGCAGCTTCTCCTCCCCCGAACACTTTCCTCATAAATGCCAGTGTGGCCATTATCAGAATTCCTCTTGTGAGTGAAAGGAGACGGCGATAATACGGAACTCTGCCTTAATTGAAAGATCGTACGCCGGCTGAAGGATTTTCCCTTTTGAACGTCTTCTTAAATGTCATTATCTCACACCCACCGAGACAGTGGGGACTTTTTCGGCTTTCGCAGAGAAAATGTCAGCTTCTCTTTTTCTGCAGCGCCAGATCATCGCTACACAATCGTCCCAATTTAGCTGCTGTGTTTATTAGCGGCGGCGGTAAACACACTTGGCTGACAGCTTCCGGGGGAACTAATTGCCCGTTGACTGGAGTCAGATTGTAAATTTTTGGAGCTTTTAATACGATATTTCCATGAACATGTTCCTGTTTAAGAGGCTCGTTATCACCGCCCGCTCGCTCATTGGCACGTGAAGCCGCTGCTTCGCCCTGACGGGCCTTAAGGGCTTTCAAGTGAAATCTTGTTTGCGATGCTTTCTGTGTCTGGCCGTCCAGCCTCACCGAGCTTTGATTTCTCGACGGACGGCTGTGCTCTCTTGTCCAGTCGATAGCAGCCAGCAGGTGAGGCTCTGCCCTGCGTCTGTGTCGTGGCAGACTCTTATTAGCGCTAATGTTCTCCCGTCACCCGCCTCCAGGTGGCCTTCCGCCATTGATCTCAGCGCCAGATCCTGTGGCGGGCTGCCGGCCTCGGCCTCGGACGCGCGAGCTCGATGTGCCGTCGATAGACTTGGCGACAGGACACCTGGCGTTGGAGTCGCACAGAGTCCACGCTAGATTGTGATAGCTCTTGTATTTAATTCCCACCTCTTCAAAGCAGACGTCCGCCCTTCAGAGTCGACGTCTGCTCCGGGTTTCTTCCCACTGGGGAGTTTTTCCAGGCCACTGTTGCTTCATGCTGCTCTGGACTGATCCGAGGGCTGCGAGACGCCTTTGGCTGTAATTTAGTTTTTAATTTAAAAGTTGTTAGATAGATTGATAGATGTTTCAGTTTCAGATCTTTTTGTTCTCTTTCCAGTGGAACAGCCTTTCCTGATTGATTCGTTATACACAGAAACAATTCCTGTTCCTTCAGGACACTGCAGACTTAGCCCGCTGTTCACAGCCCTCCAGCTGAAACTGATGCTCAGTTGGCCCGCACACGTGTGCTAGGGACAAAAACAAGGTGGTCTCAGTGGGCGGCGCCAACACCAGGTTGGGGATGCTCTCACGTGCCTGGAATTGGTATCATTCATTGCACTTTGTGACATCACAAGGGGCTGATTTCAAGAACTGTCTCTCTGAAAAGTGGAGCAATTAGAAGAAGTAAAAGGTGGACGGACTCTGGCATTTTGGGGTTGCCTAAACTTTATATTATTACATAAATGTCAGTCAAGTCAATTTTGCAGACATTTAGGTGTTAAAGTTCACGTCTGGCGATACAGAAAGAGGACAGATTTACTGAAGTCTGACTTGTTTTTCATCACTGTTTTGTCTCTCACGTTTAATTAGACTCATTCATGGGATCTTGACTAAATGTTAAATGATTTTTGGCCACTTGGTTGACCTGGTTCAGTGGTTTAACCGATGAGAATTAAATTTGGGTTCGTCCCCAAAGACCGGCTCAGACGCTGGCGAAATGAGACCATCTGTTGGGAGTTTTCCAGTGACAGAGCGCCGCTGCGGACAGGAAGCGCTGTGCAAAGGAGCTCGCTCCACTCTCCTGCTGCACTTCATCACTGTGATTATGGTTGAGCGCTGGGCTCGAAATCCAGGTCTTCCCACTATTAACAAAATAATATACTAAACGCATTTAAATCTTTTTTGTTCTAGCCACTTTTGTGTTGAGATAAATTTGCTCTTTTTTGACTAATTATGTTTGATCAAGCACAGGTTCCTAATGAATTAGACAGAAAATAAGCGAGTTGGAGTGGAGTGAGTTGGAGTTTGGATAATAGACTAACAACTACACACAGACACAGTCTGACATTTTCTTTTCTTTATTGTTGCATGTTGAGGCGGGGATTTCAGTCGTGCCTCTGCGTCTTCGTTTATTGGCCAATGAGGAGGAAAAGAGGTTTCAGCAATCAATGTGGCTTATTCAATATACATGCGGTTGTACAGAGCTCCGGGCCAAACTCTCCTATCCCTGTTGTAGTCTAACAGAGAATGGCTGCTCTCTCCCTTGCCCGGTTTTCTTTTTAAACAAGAGATGCTTTGCGCAGCCGTCGGGGCGGAACTTCTTGTTTTCGGCACTGTCCCGTCTCCCCGCCACCGTCACGTCATTCTCCTGTCTAGAATAGGTTCCTCTGCTGTTTGACCACGTGCCGCTCCCCTCCAACAAAGGGCATGACCCGTCTGCAGCATCATCTGTTGATCACACTCACAAAGAATACATTGCGCAGGCAAAGTCTTCAGCAACACCTCTGCTTCCTGTTTTGTTAAGAGCTCATTGGCACTTCTATTCTTATGATGAGCAAGCTTGGATGCAATATATATCCACGAGCATCAGCTTTAATTGCAGTGACAGTTTCATCGCAACTTCCACTGTGGATATATTCTATCAACATTACGTTGTGGATTAAAAAAAATAAATAAGCTTTTAGATCTTTTCAGCACGATACACATTCGTACCCCCCCCCCCCTCTGCTCCCAACATTCATTTGACAATAAGTGTCTCATTCAAACACTGCGTCGACAGTGTTTACCTTACAAATCACTAATGTAACAAGCTTTGTTGCAGACTTACTCCCGCTGACTGTTTGCCGTTTCTTCATCAAGGAGACTACGGGAAACCTCACGGGAAGTCGACGACGGTTCAGAACAACAGTAACAATGATGAGTCGACGTGAGGGGTTAAACATCCAGACAACGTTTCTAACGGTTTGCATTACTTTGTTTTAAGGCTTTTTGTTTAAATCAGCTATAATCTTTAAATATATCCATACAGACAAAAATACAGTTACTGTGTAAGAATAAACATGCATGTGTATAGATTTCAAATTACTTCTTTTTTTTAAATTGCCCGTTTCACATTCACTTCGGCTTGATGACAAATACACAAAATACACATTGTGTGGGCAAAGGACAACAATTATTCACATTTTAAACAATTAAAAGCACTGATTTCATTTCACAACCACAGGTTGAACAAGACCCGATGTAGCTGCACATGATGAGTAGTTCAAGTCACAGTACAATGATTTTTGACTGAAACAACATGCACTATGTAGCTAACAATCATTTTTTATACTGCTGATAGAGCTGTCACATTTATTTCTATATCATATATATCTATATCTCTTTATATCTATATCAAAAATAGGCTCTAAAAGGTTAAAGGACCAGTGTGTAAGATTTATCATCGTATGCTGTGAGAAATGGAAGATAATACAGGTAGGTGTTTTTTGTGTGTCTAATCACCTTCACCTTGTCATTGTTCTGGTTTCGCTTTGTTGTGTCTCCCATGTTTCTCCCAAATCCCAGATGCCAAACAATGCTTGCAAAAAGGGATCTTAAATTACATTTAAAGTTGCTTTGTCGCCTTTCTCACACAATTACAGTTTAAAAGTGGAACTCCCGATTTGGTTGTACACTTCAATTACAGAACCACAAAATATTTGCAAACAAAAGAATCTCTAAAGTGGAACCTGCCAATCAAACACAGCTGTGATTGGCAAGAACATTTTGTTCTCTGATGGCCACTCCCCCCCTCCCCACCTTTAAGGGAGGCAGGGCTAATGGCTGCTTTAAATTGCTGCAATCTACATTTCAAACAGTACGTGCTGCTAAATGTTACACACTCGTCCTTTAATAAGCTCTACACATATAATCCACTGGTTTAATTGCACATGTACCCTTAATGGAGTTGCTCTAATTTTATTGCACCCACAGTTTAAAAAGACACCATTACCCTTATTGTACCACCGCATTGCAAATAACTTATGCCGACATGAACGCAGTGCTTTGCCTCAGTCGCCTGCGCCTGTGTGTGAAGCTGCACTTTTCATCAGGCTCCACAAAGCTATTGCTCAGCTTGCACAACACCCCCCATACGCCACAAACAGGCCAAATCTGCTATTGAAACACTTCAGATGGATTTTCTGTGTCTCTGCACATCAGCACCTCTGCATGTTTGCAGAGTGGTCAGTCATCTTTGCACACCAGTTTTGTTTTTTGTTTTTTAAAGTGCATCATCGGACAGACTTCACAAACAAAAACATACGCACACAAACATACACACACACGCACACACTCACATACTCTTTGGCACCCATACACAATACAATCCTCCTAAAAACAACTACAGCAACGTTAAAATAGGACTTACGAGTGAGATCCAGTCGAACACGTAAAATGAGGATTGATGGAATCACTTAGATATATTCTCTATATACTGGACAATAGTACACGATCTCAGTCCCTAGTCAAGGGTTTGCCGCTCACATGAGTGCTACACAGCGGGCATGGCTTCAGGTTCCTAAAGGCAGCAGACCAAATTCACTTCAGTCTGCTGGTCTGGAGTCCAACGGGCTCGTGTTCGGACCCGAATGTCTAAAGACTCCCCGAAAAACACAGTTTTCATTCACATTTCATTTGGACATTAATACCGTACATCTACAATTCAGAAATTAAGGCTTTGCACTTTTTGCACTATTGCACACGCAGAAAAAATAACACACAAAAAGGCCTCTCAGCTACTAAGTCTAACCCTAAAGTCGAAGCGCGTCGCACGGTTAGCGCGTTATGGCTTTACTTCCCTGATGCCTCGGCAGCGGCCGAGTTGCTTATATTGCACAAGTCCCTGATTTCCAGCAGCCCCTCGTTCAGGGCTTTGACGAAAACGGCCGAGCTGGTCCCGGTGTTCTCCCAAAAACTAGACACGCAGAAGATGATGTGGTCTGACTGCGGGTTGTAACAGGCGCCGTAGCCGTTGGGCACCACTGGGCCGTAGCAGCAGAACATCTCCACGGTGGTGGGGACCTAGATAGACGCACGAGGGTGCAGACCGGGTCAGACTGGGGAAAAGGCAGCCGTGAGTGCAAGATGAGAATTAAGTGAAGGAAAAACAAAACTGCTTTATTGGAACATCTGGCCCATAAACAGTCCCACGTTCCAGGAGCCCGGATAATGCTCAAAAGCGTTTTGTTTTTCTTTGTCCGGGTACCTACACAATCAAAGAGATTGCTTTTGCAATCACGTATTACTGAAAAGCATTTTTTTTTTTTTTTTTATCTCACTGGCTGTGGTTGTTATTTTCTTTGATAAAGACACAAAGTAACTGTTTTGTTCCAACAGATGTTTTTTTTTTTTAAACACTATTCTGGATTTTGTACTTGTGAAACACAGTTCTTAGATCTGCATGTGTACATGAATATAAAGCACGTACACATTTAGCCAGTAAGATATGTAACGGTTTGATAATATACATTGCTTGAATTGTTAGATAAAAAAAAACCTTCTAGCTAGAGCTGCATCCAGGAGTATTACGGTGCTGAGGGCAGCAGATGATCTGGCGGTTTGAAGGCATTTTAACAGGAAGCCCTTTGTAAAAAAATTTACAAAGACAAGCAGAAACGAAATAGTTTAAGGTCCTTTTTATAAGCTTTTGTTGTGTTGGGGTTTGCACTTTTCAGTTCCTGGAAAATGACAAGAGAGTCATTCATCGAGAAGCTTTGAAGCGTCTCTTCCTCTGAAATCTCTGGGCTGCAGGGTGTTTGCTCACCCCGAGGTGTACAACACAACTGACTGTGCTGTTAAATGAAGCGCATGCTAGGCAATAAAAATCATATTATGGCTTAAAGTGTGAAGTCAAGTGTTACCTGACTGGTGGAGAGGATGAACTGGTTACTCCCCAGGTATGTCTCGTCACAGAAGATGTCTGGTTTTTCCATCTTCAGCTCTCTGGCAGTCCTCAGCAGCCCCAGCAGGTGATTGTCTATTGCCATTCCAGTAATAGCCTGGAAGTGATGGAAGTTGTGATAAAATTTGGTAATTCTGGAGAAAATCTATATTTCAATCAGTAGAGTGAAAAAAAAATGGGACTCGTAAATCTCAGTAGATTACAGCTTGTCCATGTTCCAAAACATTTCCACGTCTTTATTTTTGATTTCAGGCTGTTTGAATAACTTGACAACAAACCAAAGCTCTCCAGTAAACATGGTTAGCCCTCTGTTTCCAGCCTCCTGCTCAAACGCTTGATCTTTGTAGCTTCCAATTGTGGTTTGTTGGACTTTCAACAAGAAAGAAAAAAAACAGGCACAGTTTGCACCCCCTTTGTGACATCACAAAGGGCCCTTCTAGCTCATGTTTTCTGAAGAGTGGAGTGAGCAGAGGAGGAAAGCATCAACTTTCATCAGTTCTGGGGAGTTGATTGACACACTGGAGACACAGATTGTACATATACCTTATGTACGTCAAACAAAAAGGTCAATTCATAAATAATGTATTTTTATGGCCACGTGCAGTGAGTTATTGCAGTGAAATCTGGTTGACTTAGCGGTTTTTCAAATGGAGTTTTATATCTAACTGTAGTTTAAATTATTCCTCCTCGTCTTGCCACAAACAATATATATATATATATACAGTACATATACTGTATATAGCTTCAAAATACTCACAGAAATTGTGTAGTCTGTCTGAGCCTTTATCGCATCTCGCAAGCGTTTCATTTTCTCCGAATCCTGTTGGAGAAATTACAGAATAGTTGCAGCGAGCGAAGCAAACACTCCCCGTCTTCCGAGTCGAGTGGCAGGAGCTGGTTAAATCCCGCAGGGAGATCATCTGTTTGAATGAGGGGGCCAATTGGATTCGGTCCGCCAGGGCGACCGCTCGCACACCTGTTCCATTTAAGCAGGCGCGATGAGCAGTAATGTGGGAGTTACTCTGTAATTGGAGGATCTTAAAGTGAGAAAAATGACTCACGGCGCGAGTGGCCCTCTCATCCGTCACAGAGCGGATGAAGGCCAGGGCCTCGGCGGTGGCCGAGCGAATGTTGTCCACCCGACCTCCCTGGAAGCGGCGGATGGAGGCGCTCTCGTAGGTGGGCACGAGCCTCCCGTTGCACCTGACAACATGGCACAGATTTGTTAGCGTTGTTGTTTTGGAAGAACATTCGACAGAGGCCCGTCGTGATGCTTTACTTGTAAAACGCCAGCTGCAAGGCGACTTGTACGAACGCGTCGGGGCTCATCCTCAGTTTCTTGATGTACTCCTTCCCGTAATCTTTGAAGACAAAGACCTCCATGTCCAGGTTGTTCACCAGCCTACGGTGCAAAGAGGACAAGGGACATCAGAGGTGATCTAATGACATCGCCCTTGATGTGTCTTGTGTCTTTTCTTGCCTCTGCAGTCGTTCTCCGGACGCCACCAGCAGTCCGCTGATGTTCGGGTTGCACTTCCAGAGCAGCCGCCTCGGAGGGGGGAGCTCTCTGGCACCGGCCGCCACTGCCATGGCCGGACTTCCAGTTCTGTGTGGATTAAGAAGCAAAACAAAGAAACCACTTCCTGTGTGACTGAAAGAAAACAGCCTTTTCGCAGAGAATGTCTGCTGAATCTCTTACATGTGTTTCATCACGTGTTCCGAGCACTGAACCAGAACAATTCCCTCGAAGGGGGAATGCTCGCACACGACTCCGCACACTCCGTCCATCCCGACCACAAACTGCACACAGCCAGAGCAGCAAACAGAACACACACCTTCATAAGTACTGTCTATACCAGGGACCACCAACGTGGTTCCCCCAAAGACCACCAGAGTAGCCCAGCAGGCCTGTTCTGAAGCACAAGTCGTTGAGCTGCGTTCGTTAAGTCATAATTATTGAGAACTCAATAACGTGATCAGTCTTGACGTGGATCAATATCGTTAATAATAATCTGTAACTGAGAAAATGTGTTTCAGAAGAGTGTAGCAAACTGGTTGCCCTTCATATAACTCAGTACCCATGAAGTAGCTCTCAGGTTTAAAGACTCCTGGTCCACACCCTGACAGAGCCTCGCCCGGCCCGTCCAGGTGCTCCTACCTGCATCGACTTGTCGTACCAGCGGTTCGCCCCGTTTTTCTCCCGCCCGCCTCCGTGCAGCATCAGCACGGCCCTGCTGGCATCTCTGGGCTGCAGGCCGCTGGGGTCGTCCAGACACACCAAGCACAGGCAGCTCTCCAACAGGGCCAGAGACTCCCGGTTGGTTTGATCTGCACAAGGACGGGATGGTCTGAAGTTCAAGCTGAAAAATCGTTGAAACTTTTTCGAGGCCAAACAAAGAAGAGAGAGCGGCGGGGGAACCTTTTGCCAGCTCCTCTCTGGCCTGGGCCCACTCCGATCTCCCATCGGAGGTCAGGATGCCGACCGGCGGGAGCCTCTCATCGGCCTTTTCAGCCATTCTCAAGATTTTCTCCAGCTGCGAGAAGATCTCCATCTCACTGAGCTGCTTGCTGTTTGCCACAATGTCCAACACGAAGAACTAGGGAGACAAGAAGAGAATTGTGGGATTCTTCACGGCTTCACCGTCTTAGAAGGAGTGTCTGCGTACGTGAGTGTGTTTGTGTGTGTGTGTTCTTGCCTGCTGCAGGAACTAAACAGTGCATTTACTGTCATACGCTGCGTATCAAAGACATTTAGGACGCAACGGTAATAGCAGCGTCTTAATGCGGCCAGCTGCTGCAGAAAGTGCGCCTCCTCTCCTGCAATCAGTTATGCAGGGCGCTCCGAGATGCTCTTAAAACGGCGCACTCAATCAGCGCTAATGCAGTCAACCGCCTGTATCACCATAGGGACGGGACGTTACGTGCCACGTAATTCGTACTTCCAGGTGAAGGCTCTCTCTGTGACCTTGTCTCGGGTCATTTGGAGGCCCTGAATCGGCCGACACTAAACCCAGTCAAGGGAGGAGGACCTGCAGATTTTGGATGATGTGTGTTTTATTTACGGTTGCTGGAGTGTGTTTAGAGAATTCCTCTGGGGAAGGAAGAGCAGAGTATGGATTGGCAGCAGAGCCGTGCTGATGACCTGCTGGTCTACCAAGACTTTTTGTAACCAATAGGAGGAGGAAGAGTTTAATGTTCGATTGAAGAAGAAGATTCTAGACAACCTCAGAACTGGATGACTGTTTGGAAAAAGTGAAAAAAGTGCTGTGACAGCTGCATTAACGCAAATCGTTCCAATTAGAATTGGATGACTCCTCACAGTTCCTAAACAATTGAACCCTAAATTTCATAGACGGTTTCGGGTCCTATCAAATTGAGGCGAAGATGTCTGGGATGAAAATGAGGTCTCCTTCCCCTCATTGGAAAACTGTTTTAGACAACTGTGACTTTTGGAAATACGTATTTATTTTTATCTTTAAAACAGCTTCAATTGTGACTCAGACCTTTTTGCAGAATTTTTTAGAATTTTCATGAAGATGATGAGCGTCCAGCTGTCATTCCTCTCCACAAATCACATTACTGATTTTTTTTTTTTAGAATTATTTGGTGCTTGAGGAAAAGGTAAAAAGAAAAAAAGAAAAAAAACAGTCAAACATATGCCAAAGTGCATGTTTGCAGCCAGTTTTTCACATTTCCCAGACCATGACCTGTCGCTTGAAACTTTCTAAAGTACACTAGTTTGACTGTATTGTCCCTTCAGAAAGGTGATCCTGTTTCCACCCTCAAAACAAGCGTTACAGCACAAATCCCACTTTTTCTCTGGGAGCTTTAAAAGAAGCATTTCCACAAAAAAAAAAATACACTTTGAAGACTTTCAATCTCTGACTCTGACCTGATGCCGCCAAAATCAAATCTTTACGTTTGTGTGTTCTCTCTGGTGCCTCTCTGTTTGCGTCCTGACCTGGTTCTTGCAGGCCACGATGACGTGCTGTGCAGCTGCGGAGGCCTCGTTCGACTGGACCTTCAGCGTGTCAGTCTTGCGGCCCGGGTAGCGGTACGAGGTGAAGAGGCGGTGGTACTGCTCCATGCACAGGGGCGTCCCGGCCAGCTGCCCTCGGGCGAAATCCACCGGCAGCGCTTGCCTTCGGAAGACACGCGCACGCACAGACACACCCTCATTTCTCATCATCCATCTCGTGATGTTGATGAGGCGCACGTGCACGTGCACGTGCGAGGCGTGACAGCCAACTTACGCGTCAAGCAGAGCCTTGTAGTCCAGAACTCCGCACACGAGACGGGCCGCGAATCTAAAGAGAGAGTGAAAAAAAAAAGTTTGAGGCCAAAGAGAACGCGGCCGCTGGTTTCCTGCGAGAGAGCTGACGGCGCACAGCGGCTAGTTCCTAATTAGAGAGTTAAGCCCCGCCCCCTGGCTAATCTCATAATGGTAAATTAGTGGCCAAGAGCATTTGTCTGTGTTAGTGTGATAGAGAGAGAGAGAGAGAGAGAGAGAGAGAGAGAGAGATGCAGAGCGGGCGTGTGAGCGTGGGCGAGGGGCGGGAGGGGGGCGGGGGGGCAGAGGGGTTGCAGAGCCCCTGTCAGATCTCATGTCTTGCGTCATTTGTCTCAGTGTAATTCCACAATCGATACAAAGGAGGCGCAATCGCTGCAGTGTGCCCCCCCCCCCCAAACCACTCTCCCCATTTCCAGAAATGAGGCCTGACGAGGAGTCTCGGAGGAGGAGAGCGCCCCCCCCCCCCCCACACACACACACACACACACACACTCCTACTCCCACCGTCACCCCCCCTCCCATCTAATGAGCGTCTGTGCCGGTGGATCAGCAGCCTGCCGTCGCTCTGGAAGTGTTCAGTCAGCCGACGGCGGCTGACGGCCGAGGCCGAGGGCCGACCGGAGGCCGAGGCTCATTTAATCAGCGGCCAGAGGCTTTGGACGTGATTTCTCTTCATGTTTGTCATGTGGCACATCTTAATCTGCGTCTGTTGAGAAGGAAATGGTACGGATACGGACGCGAGCGAGGGGACGCCGTCGTTAACTGTCACACCATCGCAGGCGGCGTGAGACAGTGACAGGTCATGGTGTGCGGTGCATTGTGGGAAATGTGAAAAACTGCCTGCAAACATGCACTTTGGCATGTGTTTCTTCTTTTGTTTTTTGCTTTTTACCTTTTCCCTAAGCACCAAATCATAAAAAATAAAAAAAAATCAGCAATGTCATTCGTGGTTTCCAACAACGCAACATTTTCCCACGGCAGCCGCTGGAAGCTCGAAGGGAAATTTACGACGACTGACTCAACTGCCAAACTCACACAACTAACATCTCATGTTTGTTTGGACGAAGCTTTTAGCACAAGAAACCACGGAGCTGACAAAATGTAAATTTAGTTCACACATTTTGAAAGCACAAAGGTCCCATCATCATCACATTTTCAGATCTTCATATTTCACCCTGAACTGTTGCTAGTTCCTTATATCTCCACAAAACTGCAGTTTTAGCACTCTGTTTACAGCCTTCAGCATAATTTCAGCTTGCTGCTGAAACTGATGCCTTGTTGGATCGTCCACATGCTTGAAAAGGGACAAAAACAAGGCGTCTCTCAGAGGTGCAGCTGTGCTCTTTGTGACACAATGGTCTGATTTCCTCAGCAGCATCTCTAAAAACACTGGTGTGTTCGCTAATGGGATGAAAACACAAACTGATGGAGTAAATTCAATGCAAGGGGCCTTTAATTATCAGCAAGGTTTCAAATCTCACCAGGGAGATTTTCTTTCCCATAAACTCACAACCAAAGCTCAGAACATACCTGAGTGCATCTTTCTGGTCTCTGAACGTCTGCTTCGGAAACACCATGACGGGACTGGAGTTGACCGGCAGGGCCAGTCTGTTGTTGAGGTACATGTCCTCCAGCCAGTAGTCATAAACCTGAGCAACAACAACAACAACATGGGGGGAGGCTTGTTGTGAGGCGTTGCTTCGTTAAGCCGGACACAAGTTATTACTCTCGGGTTTGATACCTGCGAGCAGCCGAGTAGAGAGAGAGAAAAAAAATAAAGAAAAACCATTACAGTGCATCACTGCCAGATGAAAAGAGGAGTGGGAGAGAGTGGGCATGGTGAGAGTGGGAGTCTGATAGATTTCACCGGGCTGGATGAGCCGCCGCGGACTGAGCGATCACCCCGACGGGGGAGCAGAGGTTGGAGCAGCGGAGGATGAACGTCGGCACAGAGGATCAATCTTTCCTGCCACAGGGATGTTTTTTTGTTTGATTGTTTTATCAATTGTGTAAACTGATTTATAAATTTTTGTTTATTGTTGTAGACTTTTTTTTTTTTATCAGTTTTTATAGATTGGATTAATAACAGCAAAAATTAAGATATTACTAGGATTGTTATAAACAAGCTTAATTACTGGTTATACATCTGCATCTGTGTGATCCAAAAGCAGAATTCACACAGAGCAACAAATCCACTTTCTACGATGAGCAAACTCTCAGATTCTGTATTTCTCACACGATTTATGGGGTCTACGTGAGAGGATTTCTTTGACTCTTTGAAAGCTTGACTTTACCCAGTTGCTGGTCTTGTCCCTCCTCTCCAGGAGCTTCTTCTGCAGGACTTCTCCGACACCTCCAGGGGCCCCAAACTTCTCCACAATGGCCTTGGTTTTCCTGAACTGCTTCTCGTCGATCAAGTGCTGGACACCCCTCAGGTAGGTGTCCAGGGTCTGTTTGAGCGGTGGCACGGGGACTTTAGGCAGCACCTGGTGTCATAAAGTCAACAAGCTGGTGTAAAATACCCAGAATATGTTCTGGAGGAAGAGCAGCTGCTCACCATCATGGTTCACCAAAAGTTTGACAGATAAAAGGATCATCAGCAAACATGTCTAATCCATTATTAGAAACTGACTTAATAATTTATCTAGGTACAAAATAATGCACAACACAAACCTCAGGAACTAAATGCAAAAACTAAATGCAATAACAATATAATAACAAAACTAGCTGTGACCCAGGAGTTAGACTTTACTATTCACCACTTCATATTATTTAAATGGAATAAATACAATGTTTCTCCCTGATGGAGATAAATGAAGTATTCTCTATAATTATGAAGTAGAATGGAAATAAAATTACATTTTTAATAAATACTAATTACAACTGTGTTAAAATTAGCTAAATTGGCCTGGAATGATTTCAGATTTGTTTTTCTGTTGTGTGACACATTATTCTTTCAAGTTGTTTTTCAAAGTCCACATTTTTACTGCATCCAATTGCCTCACGGACACTTTAACTTTAACCCCTCCTTTCACATTATGACGTTTTTATTTTTATTTTTAAATTGCTTTGTCTCGGGCGACACGGTGGCGCAGTGGTTAGCGCAGCCGCCTCACAGCAAGAAGGTCGTGGGTTTGATTCCGGGCGTGGGACCTTTCTGTGTGGAGTTTGCATGTTCTCCCTGTGTCTGCGTGGGTTCTCTCCGGGTTCTCCGGCTTCCTCCCACACTCCAAAAACATGCATGTGAGGTCAATTGAACACTCTAAATTGTCCGTAGGTGTGCATGTGAGTGTGAATGATTGTGTGTTTCTATGTGGCCCTGTGATGAACTGGCCACTTGTCCAGGGTGTCCCCTGCCTTCGCCCTATGACAGCTGGGAGAGGCTCCAGCAGACCCCCGTGACCCTGAGCTCGGGACTAAGCGGGTATGGAAAATGAATGAATGAATGAATTGCTTTGTCTCTCAATTATATTTGTTGGAAAACAAACTCAGCATAATTCTCCTCGTGGCCGTGCACTCTGCTTGCATGGCCTGGTATAGCGCTCTGCCCCTAGCGGCCAGCAGCCGTAAGTGACGCGTTTCTGCACAAACTTCAGCAAGCAGACAGAAATGCTTCATACTTGAGTGTCTCGGTCTCTGCTCGCCTCCTTCTCCATGACCGGCATCTTTGCTTTCCAGTGTGGTCCAGGAGAGAAATCACTGTGGAATCTCGGTCGAGACCGTGTGAGTTGATTTTTCCCCCCCTCCACCTGAAAGGAACATTTAGAGCAGGTAGTAGAAAAAACACGTTATGTGTGGCGGCTGGTAAGCTCAGCTCCCTCGTGCAAGTGAGCCAACAGGTTTCACTCCTCGTCATCGTCGCCGCGTGTCCTTGAATTCCAACTGCACCTTCATCGTCGAGTCCTAATAAATGTTTCAACTTCAACTTTATTTATTTGTATATTTGTATATGATGTCTTTTTTTATATATATAAAAAGCAGCTCAAAGTGCATCACAACAAAGAAAGAAAACACAAACAAGAAAGAGAAAGAAAAGAAAAGAAAATTAAAACAAACCCGACCCTCCCGCACCCACAAATACAGAGACACAAACATACATATACACACACTCGCTGAGGAAACATTTCCTAATTTTTCTTTTTTTTTCCCCTCATCGCGATGCCGTTAAACAATCACCCACATTTTTATTTCCAACTTTCCCCCCGTTAACTCACTCGTTTTGCACATTAAAAACGGCACAAAGTACACCACTTTTTCACCAGTTGTCATGGAATGAAACTTACTAAATCCATTGTGTTGCTGTATTAAAGAAAAAAGACTGCAACAGATGACACATTTTAAAATGACACGTTAGAATCCCCCCTGAAGAAATAAAGAACTTGAACTGACCTGCTTAGTGACAGGTCGGAACTTCACACTGATGCCTCCGCCGTCCACACGCCGCCGACGTCTCCATGTCTCTCCCAAGTGTCCGTGTGCGCGCCGGATGGTTTCCTGCGTGTCGCCTCACCGTCGACATGCGGCTGTGACTGCGCATCAGAGCGGCAGCCTCGGAAAAAGGATGTCAAAAAAAAAGAAAAAAAAGACGCTGAAGGTGCTGGCGTCCTCCACCTTCCTCTTCTCCTCTCCCCCCGCAGGCAAGAAACTCCTCCCATCCTCATCTATTCGCGGACCATTTTAAGCAACATCTTCATCACCCTCAGCCCCCGCCCATATCTGATCACTTTGATTTATGGAGAAGGAGGAGAAAGCGTCTGTTTTTTTTTTTCTTTCTTTTACTTTTGGCGCGTCATCCACGGGTTCCTGGGAAGCTGCTTCAGCGGTGGCTGAAAAACACGAGCTCGCGGTGCCTCGGGTGGTTCTTTAGGTTGATGCAGATGTGTCAGCTGAAGCCGGTTACTTTTCTTTTGCCACCCAGACTTCTGAAATATATCCCTTCTTTTCACTTTTTTTTCCCCTTCTTCTTCTTCTTTTTTTTTTTTTAAAGTGGGCTTTATCAGTTCTCCCTGGCTGATTCCCCCAATCCACCCCATCATCTAATGTCGAGATTTTATGCCTATTTCTTCGTGTATTCTCACGCCCAATGTTCTTCCCCTTTTCATCGTTTCAATCTTTAAAAAGGGCGAAACCACCAGCGTCACACAGGTCCAAACAGAGATTTATTAAAACGACAACTGATCAACGAATACATATTTTTCATCTCCAGGAGACTGACTTTATTAACTACGTTATGACAGTTTTGTTTCACACACACACACACACACACACACACACACACACACACACACACACACACACACAATCCGCGCACTCGCGCACACTGTCACGCACACTTTGTAGAGGTCCACATATGTTGTTTCTTTTTTTGTCATTTTACATTGTGCATTTATCCACATATATACAAATCGTGTTTATCTCAACAGACGAAATTCAAACATAATTAAAATGTTTAATTGACAAACAGGCCCACTTCTTTTGTAACGTGGAATTCACGGTATTCTTTTTTTTTTTTCTAACAGAAATAGATAAACGAAAACTGGCCATTTAATGTGCGAGAAAGAAAAATGTTTCTCAAACTGGAAAATATAGGCCTGGGCTGTTTTTATTTGATTTTTTTTGTAAGGGAGGGGGGCGGGAGGGGGTAAATGTGCTCTGTATGTTTGGTCCCGTATAATCCCTTATGCACAGCAATTTATTATATCTTTATTATTATTGTACAATACCCAGTAATACACACAAATTCAACAGTCGCTGATAGATCTTTCACAAAAAACTCCATGACACACGCTACACTGATTTGTTTGACACGATGAACTCACAGTCGAAAGTCAAGAAAACAAAAATAATAATAATAAAAAATATAAAAAAATAAAATAAAATCAAAGTAGCTTTGGAGAGCGTGTCACGCAGTCGTGCTTTTTTTCCTTTCGAATCTCGGTTGTGATATATTGCACATCTTTACTTACATAAAAAGGTTTAAGTGAGCCATTTCTGCCTCCTTTCCAAACCTGTGCAGGGCTTGTGCTGTGTGTTGCTGGGGGAGATAGAGGAGGGGGAGGGGAGTCAGCTGCCGGAACTCGGCCGCTCTAAGTGAACTCTGCGCCGGACGACTCCTCGGACAGGGACCGCTGCGCACGGAAGGGGTCGAAGCCGTTCTCGTCCACCGACACGCAGTTCCCGGCCGAGCTGTAGCCCTTCTTCTTGGCCCTCCTCTCCTCCATCTTGATGGTGTCGTACAGACCCTGCGGACCCTCCTCCAGCAGGTTGTCCCTCTCGGAGTAGGACGGCTTCATTTGGCACACGTTGCGCAGCAGCAGCAGAGCCGGCGCGTAAAGCACATTGACCAGACCCATGCCCAAGTTGAGCTGCACGAAGCCGAGGGTGTGCACGATCTGGCCGGCGACGATGGGACCCATGGCGTACGCCACCGAGTAGGAGATATCTGCTATGGCGTAGACGCTGCCGTACACCGACACGTGACGCACGTCGACCAGGAAGGCCAGGGTGGGCAGCAGCGCGGTGTCCACCAGCGCGATGCCGAAGCAGATGCCGCACAGCGGCGCGATGAGCTGGCCGAAAGTTTTGCACGCGGGCACCGTGCACGAGCTCGCGCCTATGATGACCATGCCCAGAGCCCCGTAGAACCACTGCAGTTCGGGGTTCTTGGAGGCAAGCTTGACCGTGATGTACACGCCGAGCACGTGCGGGAAGAAGGCCGGCAGCCAGGTGAGACCCACCTCCCACTGGGAGGAGTGCATGGTGCTCTCCATCCAGTTGGCGATGGTGGGCTCCAGGAAGGCCAGCGGGATGTTGCACACGGTGAGCGCCCCGGCCACCACGGCGATGTAGGGGTCGATCATCAGTCTGTAGATAGGGGTGCCCACCGGCATGTTCTCTCTAGTCCTGTTGGAGAAGGGCTTGATGACCGTCAGCACCAGGAAGCCGTCCGCGAGGCAGATGCACGCCAGCACGATGAAGGGCACCCTCTTGCCGGCGAACTCGTACAGGACGCCGCCGAAGGGAGGCGCCACCAGGCTCCCGAACGAGATGAAGGCGAGGGCGATGCCCAGCGCCGTGCTCCTCTCCGACTCCTCCGTGTACTTGTCGGCGATCATGGCGATGCCAGACGTGTCCGCGAAGGCGGAGCCCACACCCTGCAAACTTCTGGCGGCGAAGAGCGTGGCGTAGTTCTCCCCGAACGCGAAGATGCAGGTGGACACGAACATGACCGAGAGTCCAATCAGCAGCGGGATGTCATAGCCCACCCGGTCGATGAAGGTGCCCGACAGCGGGTTGACCAGCAGCTGCAGGATGGCCTTGGAGGCGAACAGAACTCCGATCTGGACGTCCAGGTTGTCCTTAAAGCTCTTGTCTTGGCTCGTGCTGTTGCCGGCCGAGCCGTCCGCGTGCATGACGGCGTGGACGTGCTCGGACTGCTCGCTCTCCAGCTCGGCGAGATAGTCTGGGATAATTGGCACAATCACCATGTAGAGCATATTGTCCAGCAGGAGCGCCACGCAAACAATCACCAGTATGATCCGCCTCTGCTGGTGCGGGTCCCGCATGGCGGTGCCCAGCTGCTTGGTCCTCTCGCCCATCTCGGAGAGCTTGACGGCGGCTGACTTGGCCAGCCCGGACGCTCCGTCTCCATCCATGTGTGCTTCTTTTTTTCTTGTCCTCCTCCCAAAATATATATATATATATATATATATTTTTATTGTTTAAAGTAGTAATAATCAAGATATAGTTGTGCTTGGTTCTTGTGCTGCCGACCTCTCAACTCCTCGGCTGACTCATAGGCGTTTCCTCCACGGCGACGCGACGCTCCCCGTCCTCACCTCGCCTGTGCGTAAATGGAGAGGCGACGATGAAGTTCATCGGCGTCGACGGCTCTCCTCAGCTCCTGCAACTTGTTCTCGCCTTGCAGCCGCGTCCGACGCTCTTTCATGATCTCCCGAGAAGTGACGTGGTGGTTCAGAGTCCGCAGGATTCCCCGCTGCTGCAGCCGCGCGCTCCGCCGCTTAATCTCACATGGCAAAAGTTACTTCGGAGCGATTTGTTGTTTCCCCTCCGCACTCCGCTCGCGCTGATTAGCAACACCTCGGCCCCGTGCCCATTCCCCCTGTCACCTGTAGCACGTTCGCGCGTAGCTCTGACAGCACGAGCGACTCGGTGGCCATCGGCGCACATTCACCCGCAGGTCATTGCGCTATTTTGGTCCTCTTTTTTTTGTCTGCCTGCCCCCCTTTTCTTCCACCGAGAGCCGTGACGCACCAGCGGCTTTTGCCCCCGAGTGGATCCTTTCGCCACTTCCCTCTTTTTATGATAATTTTCGAAACATGACAGCAATCACTTCAACCAATAAGAGCCTGTGAGCACATCACGACCCCCTTTACAAGAGCTTAGAGGGGGCGGGGGGCGTCTTTTTTTTTTTTTTTTTTTTTTTTTTTTTTTTTTTTATTGTTAATGTCCAGTGTTGGCGGTCTTGGCTTTGGATGATTTGACGCGCACACGAAGATGATAAAATGGCAGGACTCGTGTTTCTCAGAGACGCGACGTATATATATATATATATATATATATATATATATATATATATATATATATATATATATATATATATATAAACGAGACAGAAATGCGAAATGTGTAGCAAGAAGAAGCATAAATACCAGCGGCTGCTCAAAGAAAAACAACCATACAAAATAAGCATCAACGTTGTCAATTAAATTAGCTTCTGTATAGGCAATAACAGTGCAGATTTTTTTTTTTTTTTTAATAATGTAGTACAAAGAAATAATGCAGTAATTCAAGTTAGTTTATAATTCGCTGGGTTTGATGAAAAGTTCGTACATAATTGAAAAAAACAAAAAGATATAATAAACATGTTTGTTTGTTAAAAATGAACTTTAAAAAATTAAGCATCACGATTTCGTTGAGGGGAAATACACATTTGTATACTTATTATTAAATAATAAATAAAAACAAAACAAATGAACTGATTAAAAAAACGCTCAACGCAGGAACAACGCGCCAAACAGTCTTGGCAAGTGAGACCTCAGTCGAGCGTTACACAACAGTTCCACCTTGTGGTGAAATGCAAAACATACAGCCTTAAAATGCATCTCGACAAGGTTGCTTGTGTAGCTTGTAAGAAAACATTTCAAATAGTTTCATCTAATGTTAATTTCAGATTTAGCTAGAATTTGATTTATGCTGTTTCGTTTTTTATTTACTACTATTACTACTACCACTGCTGCTGCTATAATAATAATATTAATAATAATAATAATAATAATAATAATAATAATAATAATAATAATAATAATAATAATAATAATAATAATAATGATAATAATACAATATATTAGTCTCTTTGTTTGATATCTATTGTTTTCTATCTATTTCTTTGGAGAAATTTCCCCACTGCGTGACTAATAATGGATTATCATCTTATCTCAACTTCACGTAAGAGGATTTATTTTAAGTAGGAAAAAATACGTTTCTTTCTTTTAATTCATTAAAATGCATGCAAAATAGAGACATATTTACAATAAAAACAAAATCTGTAGCGTTTTCAAATTTGAAACGTCTACTTTTCCCTCTCCAGTAGAGGGCAGTGAAGACTTGAAAATAGCCTCACGATACAACTTTTTGTCTGTGAAACGCTGGAGGGCGCTGTGTGTGTGTGTGTGTGTGTGTGTGTGTGTGTGTGTGTGTGTGTGTAATTGGGACAAATGTCTTGTCTCTATGGTTGTGTGACAAAACATTTTACTCACACATTTTCCCATTGAATGTGTCCTGAGTTTTAAGATTTTATTATTAATTGTGGATATTGACACTTAGGATAATTACAATGACATTTGCAAGGGTGTTTGGAGCATGTGCAGTGGATTACTTAATGGTGGGTAGGGGGACGTACAGCCATTAATACCCAGTGGAGAGGATTAACACACTACAGGAAACAACTGCCCAATTTCCCTAATGACGATGAAGATGCTCTACTTAGCTGCAGGAGTCAGACAGAAACCTTTTAAAATTATTGTTCAACTATGACGCCACTGTGTCACCGTGACTTGCCTCGGTTGGGTTTTCCTGCGGAGAAAACTTCCAGTAGCCCCATACTGTATCTCTGCATAGCTCATGCAGGCTCATGGTGTGTTTGTTTGGTGCACACCAGCCTGGTCAAGCGCATCTCTGATCTCTGATCACGTGTGCGGTGAGAAGTCTCCCGCACTCATCAACACCCACTCGCTCACAGACAGCAGGAAGTTCTCCTCGGCCTGCTCAGATTGAGCTGTTTGCAGAGAGCTCAGCGAGGCTATATGTGTCTGTGACAGGCCGTGCTCCCTGCCTCCTGCCAACTTGGGCCGCTTCTGTTTACCGCTCCGACTGAATTAGATCACTAGCGCAGGCTCACTGGCTCAGCAGTCAGTGAAGGGAGCGAGAGAAACAGTTTCCAAGAATTTGATTGCTTAATCTGTTAGGCTCCTTTCCCCTTTGACAGGAAAAAACAGAGAATCTCTATAAGTAGAATGTATGAGAGCCAGTATCCAACATGTGACACTGACTGCTGCTAATTTTTGGAGCTTTTCAGAAATTTGAAGTCGTTTGCTGCTACAGGAGCAGAGTTTCTTCTAAAGAAATACCAATTAAAGCTGCAAGCAGCGTTTAAGGGACTGAGCCCGCCGTGGCCCGTTGACCATTGATGCCGCTGCTGTCGTAGCCATGAAAACCCTCAATAAGCTTTTTGCAATGTGATTGTACCAATCCCTGATGAGATGAGGCAGTGATTTATCTTTGTATCACTGAAAACAGTCATTTTGTTTTTGTAGGTGGCGCTGTAGAGCCGAGTGTGTTCTTTCCTCATCTTAGTGAAATGGTTCACCAGTCGACTCACAAAAACGGTGTAGGCAAATTGAGTGAATAAAGGGACTGTAATGTAGAGTCCATTAGAGGCTCTGTATTTTAAAGTCCTCAGATTTGCTGTCTGTTTTCTGAAGAGCTGTAACATGAAAACGGTGTGTTTGCGTGAAATGACCCACAGGAGAGTGTTTTCTGCAACAGACTGAAGTTTTAGAGTGGGAGGTCTTTGGGAGGGAGGTATTTAAAAATGATCTGGTAGTAACCAGCTCAAAACTCACCAAAATGAGCATCCTATAATAGTTTATAATAGTTTACCAAACAAACAAACAAAAAAATCACCATCAAAATTATTTTGAAAACATTATTTTAAGTGATAAAAACTATATAGCGTTAGTTTAATTTGACAGCATTAACTTTACACACACTGGTTTCATAAAACATCTGACAAACCTGCTTGTGTAGGCGTTGGTTAGGGCATAAATTCAGCTCGACACAATTTAAGTCAAAACAACATTTCAACAACAGCAGCTCCCGTACTTCAAATTACTGTGTACAATTTAATATTTCCTGATTATTCTTAAAATACCTTAGACAAACATGACCTTCAACCAGCTGCTTTGATTTCCAAGTTCCAAAAACAGAGCGTTTATTTTAACGCCTCTCTTACACCACGACATCCCATTGACTCTTTGAACCTTTATTCCTGTTCCCCTTTATGGGCCGACCGCTCGCCAATTAAGACTCGACTGCCAAAACCAGCGAGGGGATTACACCTGCTGACAGCCGCCTGGCACGAACAGCAGCCACCTCTGGGGTTAGTGTGACTGCATGTGGTGGATGCACTTAGCAGCTCAGGCTTGAGAATGCAGCCATCGTTTGCTGCGCTTGTCCACGCTGATGCCAAAAGGAAAAAAAAAAAAAAGACAGCTGCACTCGTGCTAATTGTAAATGTAAGACTACATGAAAATTCAAGCAGACTACATAAAGGGATCAGTAGATGCAAGTTCACTCGGCTCTGGCTTTTGACAAAGTTTTAATTGCATAATAGAGGCTTAACACAGTGAATGCTTGCTTACTTTGAACACAAGTTGCATAACCTCAAACTGTCTTCCTGACACAAACACGGGTGATTAATCTGCTTAGCCGGGGCTTGAGACAGCAGTGCCACCTGAGGACGTCACTGGACGCTATCTGTCAAAATTAGCTGCGCTTATAGCAGTGGAGGAACACTTTGAGGTTGATGAGGCACACAGTGGCGGTGCCGCCATGGAGCTTCAGTGGTTTGAGGACGGAGGGGACTGTGCTGCAACACAGTGTGGTGTTTGTAAAATGAAAGTTTAAAAAATTGATTTTAAAATGTAACACTTGTAACGGGTGACACGGTGGTGCAGTGGTCAGCCCTGCCGCCTCACAGCAAGAAGGCCGTGGGTTCGATTCCAGGCCTGGGACCTTTCTGTGTGGAGTTTGCATGTTCTCCCTGTGTCTGCATGGGTTCTCTCCGGGTTCTCCGGCTTCCTCCCACACTCCAAAAACATGCATGTGAAGTCAACTGAATATTCTAAATTGTCCGTAGGTGTGCATGCAAGTGTGAATGGTTGTCTGTTTCTATGTGCAACTTGTCCAGGGTGTCACCCTGCCTTCGCCTATGACAGCTGGGAGAGGCTCCAGCAGACCCCGGTGACCCTGAGCTCGGGAAGAAACGGGAATAGAAAATGAATGAATGAATGACTTGCAACGGAGGAGAAACAGCACGCCATTGTTTTTGTAGGACTGCAGTCGACACGGTGGTGCAGTGGTTAGCGCTGTCGCCTCACAGCAAGAAGGTTGCTGGTTCAATTCCCAGCCTGGGGCCTTTCTGTGTGTTTGCATGGTCTGCGTGGGTTCTCCCGCTTCCTCCAACAGTCCAAAAACATGAATGTGAGACCAATCAGCAACTCTAAATTGTCCGAAGGTGTGAGTGTCAATGTTTGTTTGTCTTTCTACAGGTATGACTTGTCCAGGGTGAAACCCTGCCTGCCTCTCCCCCCCCCCCCCCCCCCGCCCCCACCTCCAATGACAAGTGGGAGAGGTTCCAGTAGGAAGTGGCTAAAGAAGACGACTAAGACACACTGGTTGTCTGCTTGCCTGCCTGACGACTTCTGGCAGAAGAAGCTCCGCCCCCCAGCAACACTTCACACACAGACATTAGCTTGACATGAAGTGTCAGTGAGACAGAGATGCTGCGTTTGGGACTGGACAGATGTGTTTTCAAATAAGGCTGCTGAGCTGAGGGTGCTGTTTTCTCCCAATTTTACAAGACAATGAATTTGAAACTGATATTTTCAGCTGGAAATACATACACGGTGTTGCTTTCAAATGGCAGTTCAATTATTATTTGCAAAACATTATCTCATGATAAACAGTTTCAACGAGAGGTTCTGACGGCAGATTCGCAAAACTTGTTACAGCTGTACAGAGATCTACAGAGCTACTCAGCGGTCACGCTATGAGTAAGTGGCTTGTGACGTGAGGGAGTTGTGGGGAGGCCACGATGCGTCCGCTTCACTTCTCATTTCGACTTCTTGACATCAGGCTCGACAATCTTCTGTCCGGTGAGGAAGTGCCACACTCCGCCTCGGTAGAACTCATTTCCAAATGAGTAGAGGAGAGCGTTGAAGATGGGGTTTGTCTTCGCTACAACTGGGAGCACCTACAAGCAGAAACAGTCTCAGGGTGTTGATGGTGATTGATGGAGAAATTTCATGAATTTCTAGAATCATTAGAATATTTTTTTTCTGAAAGCAATTCTATTAAGACATGACAGGACTCTCTGACATTGACTTATCGGCCACAACATGATTAAATAAATCACTGATTGATTGACACCCATCACTGTATCTGGAGGAACTTGGACTGAATTGTTTCTCACCATTCTCATCTTTGGCGACACGAGCTTGACGTTCTCGAAGCAGGCGTAGATGCACATGAGGACGTAAGGACCCCAGCACGTTAGCATTACCCTCAGGGGCAGACTAGTGTTAAACTGCAATGCAAAAAAAAAAGAAATACATAAATAAAAATAAAAACACTGCATCAAGTGTTAAATCTCACGTTTTTGTTTAAAACTTTGTTAAAATCACTGCTTTGAACTCTTTTAACCAATTAAAAAGGAGGATTTCCAAGCCCTCTGCACACCTCGGGTTTGTGTCAGCTTGACTTTTCAGAAATAATGACGCACTCATTGAACACTGACCCTGTGGTGGTGGACCTTCTTGAAGTGTTTGTGGATGGAGTCGTAACACGACAGCATGGTGATGGCTGGGAAGGTCAGGTAGAGCACCACCAGCGTCAGCATGTAGGTAATGTAGTCCCTGCAGGTTCAAGGCAACCAAGAACAAAAAAAAACTGACTGTTGCATCGTCATTCGTGTCATGTTTGCAGACGTTCAACAATAAAAAAAAAAATCTCCACCTGTCGCCTCTGGTGTAGTCCAACGTGCAGCAGGTCCTCATGGGCTCAAAGTCATAGACGCCCCATCCCATGAGGGGGACGGCGGCCCAGAAGATGGAGAGGATCCAGATGATGCCGCTCATGGTCAGCGTGGTGCTCCAGAAGAGCTTCTGCCCTGAGGAATCACATCATGCTCCACTGGGTTGTGTGTCATGAGCTGAATCTTGTTACTTTCAAGTATATCTTGTGACTGATTTTTTGTTTTTTTATCATCCCTTTTATAATCTATAGTTGACCAATGTTTTGGCCTCTAGGGGGCAGCACTGCAACAATAACACATTACCAAACAGAGCGGCTATCAGTTTGAAAAATGACAATTGTGTTGGATATTATACATGACTTAATTCACACTGACACATCACATCACTGGGACTGCGAACCTGACGTATCCCTCCACCTCAGAGGTTCTAATCACTCAGTCGCACCAAGGGAAAGGGAAAGTTCAACATTTTTGGCAAATCCCCTGATTACAATAACCCTGATAGTAACATGATTAGGCGTATTGCCTTTAACCATCAGTGGTTGCTGTTTTCAGCTCTGGGAGGTGGAGAAGCCAGCTGTGGAGCCAGAACTACGTAGTTGCTGGGTGGAGTGATACCGTTCACTGCATCCAGAAGAAACAATAAAACTAGCAATAAATGTAGACCAATTTAAAAGGATGTACAAAAACTGTATTTTTCCAAGGTATACAAGAGAAGGTGAGTGTGCTGAGTGACTTTATTTATTTCACAGAATGTAAACTTAACAGTTTTGTTTTTCTTTTGTTTTAGTTGCAATCGCGATATATGTTAGCATTGGGATAGGATGAGATAAGCTCTGCGTCCTCCTATCCCATTTCAGATTTAAATAACCCTTATTAACTTATTATTTTTATTTCTTTTCAGGAACTTTTGCTTGTATCCGAAATTGTCTGAAATTAAGTTTCCAAAAAAACAAAACAAAACAAAAAAAAACTGTATCTGGGGGAAAACGCTGTACTCACTGGTGCAGTACTGGTGATATCTGTCCCAGGCGATAGCAGCCATGAAGCTGACGGACGCCAGCACAGAAATCATCCCCTGAAAACCATGGAGGGCACATCCATCCTGACCAAAGGGCCAACACCTGGAGGAGAGAGTCAGATGTGGCAAACAGCAGCCAGTATGTTCTCAGTTTCAGTACATGAGGACATTCGATGGGAACATAGTTTTCAAAGTGTTTGACTCTGCCATGTGACCATTAAAAGCCAAACACTTTTATCAGGAGCAGGGATGCTGACTTGCAAACCCCAGAAAAAAAGCTTCCAGTGGTCATCGCATTCACACGAAGGATTAAACAGCACAGGAACAAAGCTTTTCTCCAGAAGTTCCACTTCTGTGCGTTGCACACAAAAAATTACAAAAACAAAAATGATATGAAAATATAAGAAAAGATTGTCAAAGGCTTCAGATGCTGAATGCAAAGTTCACCAGAAACTGGAAAAGTCACAGAGACAAAGTCTGGAAACTACACAAGTAGTTTAAATGTGACGCAAGTTACAAAAAAACATCAATCTGTGGCTTTCAGTAGGTTGCGATAAGTGAACTTTACCCTCAGCATAAAATGGATTTTCCACTGGATTATGAAGTTCAGTGTTACCTAACAGTTGGCCATAGGCTGTGTTGTAAGGCTGTGACTTTGTTTTTGGTTTCTTTCAAGTGAATGCTTGAAGCTCTCTGCTGTGATGTTAAAAACACACAGACAGAAGACAACAGATTCATACCGGACGTAGCTGGCGTAGGCGGCCGTCAGTCCGTTGATGTTGAGACAGAGGTCGGCCACAGCCAGGTTGAACACAAAGAAGTTACTGGGGTTCCTCATCTCCTTCACGGTGAGGAAGGACACGATGCTGATGGCATTGAGGAAGAATCCCACCATTCCTGCAGGAGAAGAGGGTGAAACATCACTTTTAACAAGAGTGCTGCACTGTTTGGGGTCTTGCTTTGCATCTCCCTGAATTTCCATGCAGTCCAACTGCAGCAACAATGTATCGGTGCCTTGTTTTTCACTTCGTGACAACTCAGAGTGGAGTCGCTCTGCAGCAGCTCTGCTAATCTCTTCTAAACTGTTTTAGTTTTTGATTGGAAAACTATAATTATTCAATTATATTATTTATTATACGATTAACATTTTTCCAGATTTGTGAAATATTGAAGGATTTTGGGTGGAAGAACACTGAATGAAAATAATTATCGTAGAAAATAACACAAGCAAATACTCAACTTGATGCCAATACTCAACGACTCTAAACTTTTTATTTCTTGTCTTATGTTTCCCAAATGGAGTCATTTTACAGCGGCCTGCCACTTTAAGTCTGAAACAGGCCCTTCTGACGTTGCCATTCTGTCCACTTACCTCCCACCAGAAGCGCTGTGCCGAATGCAAACATATCAAAATCCGTGAATCCCTCCGGTAGAGTGTACGCTGCCATGATGAAAAGCACAAAACTAACCAGCAAACAAAAAAATATTTTTGCACAAAACAAACGCGAAATGAATCCCACTCTGCCGAAGCACAGCCGCCTTTGTGCAACCCGAGCGGGGCCTTATAAAGGCTCTTTCACGTGAAACAGCATAAAGAGACTAATCTTAATAACCCCACACTGCAATCCCTCCAAGAATGCACTAACGAGCAGACTTCCTCCCGAGTTGCAGCCACTTTTGGGCTTTTTCCTGCGCAACCCGGTGACGTTGCGGTGCAAGTCTGTGGTTTCAGGGCTGCGCGCAGATTTTACTGATTTGATTTGTCTAAAAATGTTCAGCTGGGCCGAACTTTCCGTGCAGGTCAATAGACCGCGTTTGTGTAACTCGGCGATAAGAAAGCGTGGGATCATGGGAAATGGTGTTCTTAACCCAAAGTCAGTTTAAACGCCTGGATTTTTTTTTTTTTTTTTTTTTTTAAGTAATGATTCACACCAAAAATGGGCTTTGGTAACTTTTTTTTTTTTTTTGAAATCATTAATTTAATCATTAATCTCCATTGCAATGAAAAGGAAATTTACCTAGTGCCCAGAAATTATTTATTTTCAATAAAATAACTAACTGCCTTTTAAAAAAAATATACTCGTCAAAATGTTATTTGTATAGTGGCAACAACATTTTTCTTTTCTGTCACTCATAATCATTTTTGTTCATTTTTTCATCTTTCTCTAGATCTTGGCTTGGACTTTTCTGCTAATTAAACTCTAAGCAAAGGTTTATTTCCATAATCGGCTCTTAAATCACTTTAAACATGAGATTATTACATTAAATACTTTTATTCCCTGCTCCCCTCCCTGTCAATGTTATTGTGGCAATTTGGCACAAGAATAACGGATGAAACACGGCTGCTATTATTCTCGAAACATTTTGTGTTTTAGGAATAAATTCTACATTCCTGCCGTCACCAGAAAGCAGTTTATTTCTCTGATGTCTTCATATTTTTTGCAGGCTTTTTAATTAACTTCCTGGAGGAATTATTCACCATAATAATACCGACATGTATTTCTGCTGAAGTACTTTGACCTTCAACACCTTCACGTCATCTGGACTTTGCTTCCTTTTCTCGAACCATACGTTGTTTATTATTTATTCTTAACGAATACTTGTAACCAGTGTTTATGTCCTACTATGTGGACTTGCATGTGTTTGATGTCAACATGTACAATCCAAATGGTGACTTTTACTTATATTTTTGGGTGGAATCCAGCAGTTAACAGTCAGAAGTGGTGCATCAAGAATACAATTAAATACTTGCAACTGGATATATTTGTTAATTAAAAAGCAGCAGAAACATATTTGTTCTCTAATTTGTTTGACCAAACAAAAGAGGACAGCTATAATTTGACCTTTCTTCAAACTCCTCCGTTTGGACAGAGTCTGGTGGTCGCAGCACTAATCTGTTCCACGGATTACCACAAATTCATTAACCATGAAATCATGATGTGTCCCAGTGGAAATTTAATAGTCTGTGCTCACTCTGGCCATGTTGTCCCATTTGTTTCTTCACATTTGCTACGTGTGAGAAAATTATGCAAAAAAGTTTAGGGTGTCTGGGGTGAGTTCATCGTGAAACAAAAAAAATCAATGTAATTGTCATAAAAAACAGAGTGTCAAACTACAACAAAGATGGAGCGGACCAGTAATGTGATCACTGGTTAATTAATAAATCAAAACACAACTAAGAACAAAAAGACCTGAGAAACTGAGGTTCCCTGTGTGACTGATTGGATGAAAATCAGACTGGCGGCAGCCTCGATCAATGAAACCTGTGACTGGCCTAAATGCAACAACACAATGCGACTGCACATTAATGCATTGGCCAACATTTAATTGCACCGTCATAATCTGCTGCTCTTGCAACAAAACAAAGGTCTCAGTGTTGAAAATCATTTGTGACAAACTCTGAAGATCAGGGACAAGAGGAACAACTGAACAAGTGACGTGTAAAGTGGCAAAATAGATTTTGTACAATTTACATAATCAAGAGGTAGATATAGACATATTTATACACAGTAATACTACTATAGAAGAGAAAAACTTTGTTGTAGATATGGCATTCTCTCTCTCACTCTTTTAAACAAACAAAAAAATATATATTCTCAACATTCAAATGACAGTTTTAGCTCAATGATTTTTTATTTTATTTTGGCCAAATGCCTCTTTGGTAGTATAAAATATGTCAGTGTTTTCACGACTTCAGCTACACAACTGGTCATAATGGGGCTGATATGAATGTTTATCCAGCGTCATAGAAAGTGTAAACTTGTGATTAAATGCACGAGGTTAGACAGGTTTTTTTTTTTTTTTTTAATTGTCATTTGATAATCATATGATTTGGGTCTGGCCAACAGGTAAACAGACAAAACACAGGCGGTGACTCCAGGTTGCCATCTAGTGGCCACACTATGAACACGCGGTCCATCAATTTGTGAATAATTTCCTTGATTTTATTTCCTCAACACAATGAGAGGGAAAAAAAAAATACATTTATAAAGCACTCGTTTTTTCGTGGGATTTAAAAGAAATGTCAAATGGACATGATTATTATATGTAAAGAGCCGTTCAACAGTCTTGATGCTGTAAAGGCTCAATGTATTTAGTGGCGTCTAAAGGCGAGGAAAGTGGTTGCATCCGGTGTTTATGGTGTCCCACTTCATCTCATCTATATATATTTTTTTCTACCAGCCGTGATGTTTAAGCACAAACAGATCCCCTCTCCGGAACCATGCAGATACATGTAGATATAGATAGTGTAATGCAGCCACCTCTTCACCGGTGGACCCGCTGTTTGGGTGAATTATTATTAAAACTCAAGTTTCAGATAATTATTTTTGTTAGTTTATGTAACTTACAATTACAGATTCGTTTTGTTTTACGGCACATGGTAGCCCATTAATGTATTTTTTTTTTTTTTTTTGAAAGATACGAATAATAATAAGAAACCATTACCTTTCTCCATCTGATTGTTTGTTTCAATAATTCGATTTGAGAAAGAAATAAAACAGTTAATTTGGTCAATGCGTGGAAATATTTTGTATTATTTTAATTATTTTAAGATTATTCTGAACCCCTGGGGCCTCTTTCAGTCCCCTGCCCATAACCAACAGTCCAATCAAATTAACCGCAATGTTATTTCCCGCAGAATGAAAGTGAAAACACGCGCAGCCTATCAGCGGCCAGAGAGCAATAGCCTAATCGTGTGAATGAAAATAACCCAAGTCCTTCCCTAATCCCTGCCTATCCTTTTTATCTCGGGATTCAGACCAGTCGGAGCAGTGTGGATCACCGTGAGCCTGCGCACCGCCGCGATGTCTCGTTAGTCGGAGCGCTTCTGCCTGTTTTACCCCCGATAGATTTTTTATTTATTTATTTATTATTATTTCAGTTTAGACGGGTAGAGTTAGTAAATTGTGCAGGACAGGATGAGCCGGAGTTTGTCTCCCGCTACTGCCGCCGCCGCCCTTTGCCTGGCGGTGGCGTTTCTTTTCCCGCAGCCGAGCAGTGCGTGTCCCGCACAGTGCAGCTGCTTCTATCACAAGTTAAGCGACGGATCCAAAGCAAGGTAAGTCTGACGCTTTAGTTTGGTTGTATTTCACCCCCCGCACGACCACCCTGCGTTTACGCGTCCAATCCCACAGACTTTAATTTCACTGCGTGCGAAATTGATTTCCCTGCAGCTTCTCTCAGTTCACTCACTCCGTGTAGTAAAGGATTAACTTGGACTTGCCCTTTAATCTGCTTTGCTTGTTACTGAACAATAGGTTACTACATTTTCTTAAATCGACGCTTTACTATATGTACATACTTTTAAAACATGGCATAACATGCATCTGGTAAACACAGAGATATTAGATAGTCTAGAACAGCACATATCACATCACAGTGAACTATTTTGCCATTTATTAATACCATACTCTTTTTATTTTGCTCTTGCAGGAGCGTCCTTTGCAATGATCCGGAGCTCACTGTAATTCCCCCAAATTTCCCCACCGACACGTCCAAGCTGCGCATCGAAAAGACGGCGATCACTCGGATTTCGACCAACAACTTCCACTACCTCAACAACCTGGAGTTCCTCTGGATGTCTTTCAACTCGCTCAACTCGCTCAGTGTCGACAGCTTCCGGGGTCTTTACAACCTGGACGAGCTCCGGCTGGACGGCAACGCCCTCACCGGCTTTCCCTGGGAGTCTCTGACCGACATGCCAAACCTGAGGCTCCTTGATTTACACAACAACAAAATCTCTGCCATCCCTGTCGAGGCCACCCGGTACCTCAAAAACATCACCTATCTGGACTTATCCAGTAACAGTTTAGCGACTATTCCCGCTGAGGTCCTCACTATGTGGCTGAGTGTGAAGCCATCCCAGGACACGGACTCGTCCAAACTTATTCTTGGTAAGGAGTCAAGCTTGGACATATTGGGATTCTTGGACTTTTTAATCTGCCTAGCGCTAATGAGGCCTACTTTAAGATTGGATGTGTTTAAAATGAAGGGAGATTAGTCTGATTCTATTTTGTGATCTGGCAACTTGCCAGACTGGTTACGTTTGTTTTTTTAGCTGCATTCTAAAAAAAGCCTTCACTTCACTGTATTGTTATGAGTAATATTTTCTTTGCCTGCTTTCTCCTTCAGGACTACACGACAACCCCTGGCTTTGTGACTGTCGGCTGTACGATTTGGTCCAGTTTCAGAAGTTGCCCTCGTCGTCCGTGGCTCTTATCGACACCAGGCTGCGGTGTGCTGACCCGGAGAGCCTGTCAGGGGTTCTTTTCACCGAGGCGGAGCTGCAGAGGTGCCAGGGCCCTCGGGTGCACACGGCCGTGGCCCGTGTGCGAAGCTCCCTGGGGAACAACGTCCTGCTGCGCTGCGGCACCGTAGGCGTTCCCATCCCGGAGCTGTCCTGGAGCCGTGCCGACGGCAAAAAGATGAACGGCACTGGTGAGCTCTGCTAAACTAATTTGTGCCATGCTTGAATTAGAACAGGGACCCATTTACGTCCAGGTGTCAACGGGATTAAAAAGTCGCCGCGCTTAAACCTGTGCGTGTCTGCTTCATTTATTTTTCAGTTCAGGAAGAGATTTCCAAGGAGGGCATCATCTGGTCCATTCTGAGTGTGCCTGCCGTCTCCTATCGGGATTCGGGGAAATATTTGTGCAAAGCGACCAACTTCGTGGGCACGGCAGATGCAATCATCTCTCTGGTGATCACGGATTCCTTCAAATCTGATGAAGCTGTCGGCGGTGCGTCCAAAAGGACCCGAGGGAAGAAAACTGGTGGCATCGGAAGAGCGGCATACCAAGAAAAACTGATTGCGCGGTATGTCCCTCCGCCGACAACGCCTGCCGCCCAGCCCATCATTGAACCTCTCAACGGCAAGGGTGTTACAGGGAAGTACGAGATCGAGAGCTACAGCATCTCGGACGACACGTCACAGGGCCAAGGCAAAGCGTCAGACCCCCAGAAGGACACGAAGACGGAGCAGGAAGCCCTCAGCAACTTGGCGGCCAACGCCTCGTCCCTGCAGCAGGCCCCGGAGAAAAGGGTGGTGCGCTCGGTGAAGGTGATCGGTGACACCGACCACACGGTCTCGCTGAATTGGCGGGCGCCCACCGCTACAAACACCACTGAATTTAGCATCTTATATGCCATATTTGGCGAGAGGGACATGCGACGAATCAACGTAGGCGCTGGAAAGAACCGGATAACTATAGATGGGCTCATGCCCAAGACAAAGTACATTGCCTGTGTTTGCGTCAAAGGCCTGATCCCGAAAAAGGAGCAGTGTGTAATCTTCTCAACAGACGAGGCGGCCAGCGCTAGTGGCACTCAGAAGCTCATTAATGTGGTGGTGATAACGGTTGCGTGTGTGATTGCCGTCCCCCTGACACTGATTGTGTGCTGCGGGGCGCTTAAGAAGCGCTGTCAGAAGCTGCTCGGCCGGCAGTCCAAGGAGATACAGGACTCCTACGTCACGTTTGAGACCCTCGGCCCAGCGTCCAAAGCGAAAGGGATGGAAGGCGAGTACCTGACCCGGCTCAATCCCGATGAATCCAACCGGCTGCTCTCAGCACGGTCCAGCGTCGACTCAGAGGCCACAGCCAGGACTGAAGGGCCACCCAACGAGTACTTCTGCTGAAACTTAATGTCTGCCACCACTTTCAGATGATGCACTTTTTAAGAAAAAAAAATATTAATGGTGTGAAAAAGAAGCCACTGTGCTCAGAAACTACAAGGACAGCTGCTCTTTTAAGGTGGTCCTTAATAGACACTGACAGCACTGATGGTACCACATGTACAACATTGTTTTACAGCCTTGTGGGGATTAAACACTAACAAACAGAACGTTCATTTTGTGGATGGAAAAAAGGGAAAACTGTATCCAGTGACAAAGTATTAATGTTTAATGTATTAACGTTTTATGTATTCACGTGCTTATAATGCAAACGTGTGCATTTAACATTTCTTCAAGCAATGATGCACTTTTAAAATGGATGTTTTGCTGAGAAAGATGTCTTGAGATGTTTCCTTCAACTCACAAACACCCAGTCGGTTCAGTTTCACTTTCCGAGATGTAACCACCTCATTGTGTTTAAAAAGAACCTACAGGTAGTTGTCTAGTTTGTATGTCAGAATTATGTTAATGTGCCGAGGTTTACTGTTTGCTCAAAATCATGAATGCAGTAGGCCTTTTCTTTTTTTTTTTTAAATGTGCAAATATTTGTGACCAAAATATGTATGTATAAATGTACTGTATAAAATAAATATTTTTGATATTTACATGCTCTTGCAATTTATTTTTCAAATTAAATGTTTGCAAAAAACTGTGGTAAAATAATCAAAGAAAAAACACATGTATCTGTACATGTATCAGCATGGCTACTTTAGCAATTCACCAGTTAATCATTTATCTATGCAAATGTATTTTGTAAACGCGTCATTCATTTTCAAGAACTTAATCAGTAAAAAACAAACAAAAATCAATTAACCAACTAAATTGCCTTTAACATATCTATTGTGTGTTCATTTGCCAAACCCAAGCTAAAGAGCTCTTGAAGCAAAGACATTAGGAGTCCTAGCTTTGTAACCGTCGTTAGCTGGTATCTTATGCTCCTTTGTAAAAAGCATGCACAGGCAAATGCGTCATCAACAAATGTGTGTCAAAGATTGGCGCGATATTGTTTTGCACGGTCTCGCTTCAGATTGATTCAACCTCTAACAACCTGTGTGACAAGCAGCATTCACATTATTGAGGTCAGATTACAGTCCTCTCCAGACATCTGCCCCTCGGCAGCCCTCCCTCTCAGCGCTGCTAAGCCTGATGGGCTCCGGCCCACTTTATAGGCCTCCTGTTGTGTCAGTGTGCTGTGCTGTGCTAGGAGACAACAAAATGGAATTAGACACACGCCGGCCATCTGAGGGTCATACCTGAATAGAGAGCTACTCAATCAAATCCAACGAGACTTGGTGACTCTTGAAACGTTTGTGAATGTTTTAAATGCTGTTGTAGTGCACAATGTTTTCTAGACAAAATAGACAAGTGATACAAATTGAACTCACCTATACGTGGTTGAACACTGTGTCACTTGTCTTAACTGTTACGTCAAGCAGGATTAAGGTAATAGGCTTTCTTCGCCGTAGTCTGGACTCACGCTTCCCCTCACAGGCCTTTCTGCTTGTCACCTCCTGGATCATGGACTCGCTCTGCGCTGCGTTACAGGTCTTCCTGTTGTTTTACCATCTCGCCCAGGCATCGTCAACGTGCCCAGTCAATTGTTCCTGTGCAGATGATAACTTTGGGAGGTAAGTGCTGGCCGAAACAATCACGTTTGCAGCAAGTCAGCTGTCATGCCCGGAATTTTAAAACAAGCTGCACCTGTTGAATTGAGGATTGCAGTGTACCGACACAAATGGTTTGGCGGTCCTCAATGACTTTGTGTTTTCTGTCCAGGTCGTTACTATGCATGGAAACCTCCATGGGTCAAATCCCAAGGGGCATTCCACAGAATTTCACCAAAATTCGAATTGAGAACTGCCACCTGACAGAGTTGCCTCGAGGATCTTTCTCTGAAGTTAGTACCTTGGAGTCCCTCTGGCTGAACTTCAATGAGCTCACTCTGATGAACATGAGAAGCCTGGAGGGGCTTGCCAGCCTGACTGAGCTGAGGTTGCAGGGGAACAAGCTAACATCAGTGCCGTGGACTGCCTTCCAGGACACACCAATGCTGAAGATTCTGGACCTGAAGCACAATCGACTCGACGTCCTGCCTGAACACGCGCTCAGACACTTATCTGCCCTGACCTACTTGGATCTATCCTTCAATCAATTTAGCATCATATCGAAAGACGTCTTCACCAACTGGCCTCTGTACCAAACAGCAGGGAAGGCGTGGGATAAGGAAGGAGTAGTCTCAAACGTAGTTCTGGCTCTGCACGACAACCCCTGGTTGTGTGATTGCCGTCTCAAGGGCTTTGTCGAATTCATCAGGGCTGTTGGCCCTCCTGTAATTCTGATGAACTCGTATTTGAGGTGTTCCCGCCCCGTATCCAAAGCAGACAAATTTTTCCATGAGATCCAGCTAAAAACGTGCACGAAGCCGCTGGCCTCTGCCGAAGAGACGAACATCACGTTACCTCTCGGAGCAAATGCAACACTCACATGCTTAGTCAAGGCCAGGCCAACCCCCAGCATTCAGTGGATGTACAGTCTGAAGATTATAAGAGGATTTGCTAGTAAGATATATTTTTTTTCTGTTACTACCATCCATTAAACTCACAACGCTGCCTTGGGAGCACTTAGCGTGGTATTTGTGTATCTCTTTTAATAGCTTCGGCACCGTGGTGACAAATTTACCAGGCAAAGTTTTCAGAAAACAACTGCCTATGTTTCACCTGCAGCATGTAACCATGTTTGTTGTATCTCTGCAGCCACTCAGACAAAAATAAATGAGGATACCGTTGTGTCCAAGTTGGTGATCCCATCTCTTCGCCTGGCGGACCGAGGGTTGTACACGTGCACGGCCAACAACTTCATCGGCAACTCCTCTGCGAGCATCGTGGTGAACGTCACCTCCTTCAACTCCTCCTTTCCTCTTCCTCCACCCGTCCCCATGATTTCGGCTGACGACAATACCTTCATCGACATCCGCATCGCCAAGCAGACAGTGTACGGCATCACGCTGGAGTGGCACGCGGCGATGGAGAACCCAGCAGAAACCTGGTTCACCATCCACTTTGGCCAATATGACTCGGGGAAAAAGGAGATGATCTACATTGGCCCCGGCATCAACAGCTACTCCGTCAACAACCTGCTTCCTGTCACCAAGTACGAGGTTTGCGTGACTCTGAAGAATCACGCACCGAAGGATAACCAATGCCTGGTGTTTGTGACGGGCAACGAAATCAGCGAACGGGAGCAAAGGCAGAGGCTCATTCACATCATCGTTATCGTGTGTGCCATGGTGCTGGCCGTGCCGGCTGGGATGTATGCCTGTACCACGCAGCCCAAGTTCAACTGCGCAAGTCGCTGTGCGGACCTGTGGAAGAAGCACAGTCAGAGTGAAGAAAGCTCAAAGGGGATGGAGAGGCAGGGAACGTTTGACAGCCTGCAGGCCGCCAGCGATGAAAACCTGTGTAGGGACTCTGAGGAGAAACCAAAGAAAGGTAAACAGACTGAGGTGAGGCGCCCAGGAGGAAGTGCAGCCTATATGTACTAGTATCTCTCTCTCTATCTATCTATCTATCTATCTATCTATCTATCTATCTATCTATCTATCTATCTGTCTATCTATCTATCTATCTATCTATCTATCTATCTATCCATCCATCCGTCTGTCTGTCTGTGAATGAAAGGATACCTTATTGGTTAACAAAAGTTAACTTTACAAAACTGAGCACAAGTGCTTTCTCTGTCAACTCACATCAAAGACACCAACGAAAACCAAAGGCACAAACTAGCCCTTACAAAGATATTAGCCGGAAATGCCTCTTCACTGTATTTTAAGGATTATGTTCTGAATGTGTGTTGTTGATTTTGAGCATTTTTTTCCTTTTATACACATGTATATATATATATATATATATATATATATATATATATATATATATATATATATATTTTTTTTTTTTTTACATATTTTGATACTTTAACGTGTAATGATGAAATGAGAAAAATGTAAGTAACTATCACTGTATATTTGTAAAGGTTATTTTCTAATGTCATTTTTTTTTTTTAATTTTGTTTAGTAATTTGCAGCGATAGCTCTTTTCTTTTTTAAAACAAAATTATCATGGCATTTATTTATTTATTTTGCATTGTATTCATACTGGGAGTTGAGCTTCATTTTTATGGCTTTTGATTAAAGGCGAGTCAAGACAAATGCTGAGACATGTTCTGTTTTTCTTTTCTTTCTTTCTTTTTTTAAAGCACAATCACTCAGGGGATTTGTTACATAAGCAGTGTTTTCCCTGTGCATTTATATACGGTCTCATAAGAAGATTAAAGTGGTTTTCCATCAGAACCTAGTCAGCAGGACATGATATTTCCATTGAAGGACGGCTCTCAGCTGACTGTGACTGCAAATAGAAACACAGAAGTGCATGTTTGTCCATTAAATTCTTTTGACCTAATAAATATTTAAAGAATGAAAAGAGATGAAACATATGTCTAGATAGACATATATCTTCAATTGCATGTTCTTAGACTGGCTCAGTTGCTCAAGTGAAAATGTTTACTTTAAATGTACTTGTTTGCGAACAGTATTTAATCAATTAATTAACTCAGATTAATTTACCAATTAAGACATGATGGAGTGAGTCTTTGAATTAAGTGGAAACTATATTCCGTAACTGGCATCATACTGCAAATAGTGTTATGATCGTAATAGATTGAGAAATATGCGTTGCCTGCTCTGTACTTATGCAACAAAACTTCACTTACATCCCTTAACTAAATGAAACGTGGCGAAAAAATGGATCAAGACTCGAGAATGATCTTCATATATTCATTTAAAAACAAGACATGACAATGACAGAACAAACATGACACGCCTGAAGACCAGGCAAGTGTAAAAGTGTTACACCAAATAAGTGCCTTCACGGTTGTTTGCCCACTTTAGATACCCTTAAATAGGAAGAAAGTAACAGTTGATGACTGGATTTTTTTTTAAATTATTTTTATTAACATAGACCACAGAACAAATTTTATACATTATCAATATCTACGTTCAAATACTTTGTATTTTCTTTGTACATGTTAAATTGACGGCAGTAACAGCTGAGAAATGGTTGCGTCTCGAAAAGTATTCATACCAGAAGTAATAAACATTTAATAATGTTGTATGTTGGAAAATATACATGATATTCACATATAAAAGCATTATTATTATTATTGTTATTATTATTTTAGCTCAGATACAACTTTAAGGATAAATAAAAATATTCTCTGCCGGCATGTGTTAAACGCTGAAAGTCTACGGTGGCACATTGAAAACATAGAAAAGAAGCAACCTGTCAGCTTTTTATTTTGCTGATGTAACAAAGTAAAAAAAAAACAAAAGAGGAAGAAAAGAGAGGTCTTTAGCACTTTTTAAGACACATCGATGGTGGTCAAGACGGTGCCTTTCAGCTGCATGTCCCACTGAGGAAAGTAAATATTCTATTCGGAAGATTTACTCAGGTCACATGTGTAATCCACCCACAGCCCCACCCCACTCCACCCCACCCCACCCCTGCACACTACGATGTACGTACACTTCTCAGAGTTACGCAACTAACGTACACAAAGATAAATCTTGAAAATCTGCAGAAAACCAATTCAGAGTGGTCCCTCTTTTTGTCAGAGTAACGTAATCTCTCTTGATATGGCAGCACACTCAATCATCCCCCAGCTATTTCGTCCACGGGGGGTTAAGGTGGGGGGTCAGCCCAGGACTCAGGAGGGCTTACGTGCTGAAACATTCCACCTCTGGATACGCGTTAAACCCTCCGCAGCCCGTCTATAAGATCAGGGCGGAGCCACGCCTCAGATCGGATGAGATTCAGGTCAATGTCTCACTTTTACAAGAATCTGACGAAAAAAAAACGGAATCCTGAAGTGAGACGTGTGTCTCAGTAGTAGCCTTGGTTGTTCTCGTTGATTTTCTGCTCCAGCTTCATTTTAAGCTCCGAGACGAGCGCCGAGCTGATGTTGGCCTCCCTGCGACGACTAGATCTCACCACCTTGGAGGCCTTGGAGACCAGGGCGCCGGATATGGTGGGGACGGCGACCCAGGGGCGGTCACCGGGGGGCGGGGGAGGCAGACAGGGGGCGCTGGGGGGCGGCGGTTTGGGCCTGGGGCTCCCCGAGCAGCGCTCAGGGCTGCCTGCCGGGTCGCCGACGAGGAACTTATCGGCGGGGTTGCTGAACCTGAGGAGGACCGTGGGGACGGTCCAGGGCTCCCGCTCCCGGGGCCGCCGCTTGATGATGCGGCGCACCGGCACGATCCTGTTGGACTTGGAGTTGCGCATGTACATGGCGGTGGAAAACAAGACGGTCAGCCCGACTAAGAGAGTAACGACTACAGCGACCACGCCTAGAGCTTTCATGGGATTGTCCCTACTTTTCATTAAAAAGGCCGCCATCGGCCCCTTGAGGGGAGTCTGGAAAAGAGCACAAATAAAACGATTTAAATCAAGTCAGCGGAGCCCAAAATCCGAGCGCGACGGCGGCTTGGAGAAGCTGATGTGATGCAGGCGAAGCGAAAGAGATGGAGATGCAAAGCAGAGGAGGCCCAGAGCACGCAGTGCATGCAGTGCACACACACACACACACACACACACACACACACACACACACACACACACACACACACACACACACACACATCCAAGCGCTCACGCTGATGCTGATGCAAAGCCAGAAACTGCTTCGGGTCCAGCTGCTGCGAAGGCGTCTGGCAGTGATGAGCAGCAGGATGATTTTGTGATGAGTTCCGTGTTTGTTTGAGAAGCGATGATGAAGGTCTTTTACGACTTTTCTCAAAGCAGACTGTGACAATTGATTGAATTATGCGCTGTAATAAAATTTTGAATAAATTAAGATGATGTCATGATCCAAATTGTGCTATTATTCCAAGAAAAGAAAAAAACACATTTCAAAAAGTAAAGCAAAAAATAAAGTTACTGCTTTAATTTCTTTTTAATGAAATTAAAAAGAAATTAAATTTACAGACTTAAAAAAAATGATAAAAAACAAAAACAAACCTCTTTCAAAGGTTGAAATGAGAAAAATGTCCATTGTCAGCGTGGGTCGGCTCTCAGTTCTTTATTCTACGGACCACTTTGATATAGTTACTCTCGGGGTTGATTCGAGACTTTTTCACTGCGTTGCAGTAGAGGATGGTGGATATGCAGATTGTCAGTAAAATTAGGGAAATGACAATGCTGATAAAAATCCCAAACACAGTCAGCGGACGCCTTCTGAGGCCCATGAAGTAAGTTACGATTCGACCCTTCACCTGCAATGCACGATTCACAACACAGAGACACCGAAGAAAAACAACAAAGAATGGAGTCATATCATCACGTAGAATGAAGGGAAGAGAGACAGAATGGCTGAGAAATTAATGAACGAATGCATGGCGAAATCTTAATGAAGACAAAAGTTCAGGAAGATGTATGTGTTCATGAAAATGAAGAATAGTTTTTCAAGGATAATGCGTTTTGTGTCATTTTTCGGCATAGCTTGTCTCCTTAAGATGCTAGTAATAGATGCTAATGGATGCTAATAGTATTGTCAATAACACGGCATGTCATAATTCGATAATTATGGAAAATCTCATAAAAACCTGCATAAATATGGAGAAAATCTGGAAAAGCTTCCGTTAATGGAGCACCTAAATTTGGATTAAACGCAGGTAAATTGTGGGCCAGAACTCATGCATCATCCTCTCAAGAGGATGCCTGGAAGCCAAAATGCAGAATGAGCAGCTGCGTAGCGCGATACCTCGTCACTTCTGAAAAGTTGACTAAAATCCTACAGCTCAGGCCGTCTAAAGCTCAGGCGCGGAGACAGAAAGTGCTGCTTACCGCCTCGGTGATGTCGAGGTTGACCACCGCCGTGGTGCTGAAGGACGGCGAGCCTCGATCCCTGGCCTGGATCACCAGAGACCACTTGCAGTCCTTCTCTTGGGTGATGTTCTGCACAATCTCCATGGACTTGATGTACGGCTTCAGCCTGATCTCCCCGGTGTCTGCGCTGATTTCGAAGGCGTCGTCGGGGTCGGCCGTCATGATGGAGTACTCGATGACGTTGTTCGGAGATTCGGCATCTTCGTCCAATGCCTGCATGGGGAAAAAATAAAAATCATGAAATGGTTCAAATTTTGAGCAGCAGAAATAAACAAGTTTCACTTGAAAGGATGAACAACAGGCAATCAAATGTTTTCCTGTGCTCCACTGTGCCTCAGGTCCACATTTAAAGAGGAAGAGGAAGAGCAACAACAAATACAACAACACCAAAACAACTTAATATTGCGTACCTCGATTTTGACCGGCGTGCCAATGATCATGGTCTTCTCCAGGAGCTCCTCGTCAAATTCTGGAGGATGGTCGTTCATGTCGAGGACGGTGACGAAGACTTCAGCCAGGCTGTACTGGCCCTCCGAGTCCTCGCCCTTGATGTAGAAGTTGTACTTGGAGCGAACCTCAGCGTCCAGGCTGGTCCAGGGCTGTGTTGAGATCTGGCCCGACGACGGGTTGATGGTGAACCTGTGAACCAGCACAAACCCTCAGCCAACACACAAGTGTGTGTGTGTGTGTGTGTGTGTGTGTGTGTGTGTGTGTGTGTGTGTGTGTGTGTTGCACTACTTTCAGCACTATTAAAAAACAAAACAAAAAAACTAGCACATCCTCAGGCACACTGTGGTGACTCACGTCATTCCATGAATCTAAATATTCCAAAATGTCTTTATATATCTACAGATGTAAACCAACCCCAGTATAATTTGCCTTCTGTTTACAAATGCTAATATTTTAGCCTCCTGCTAACTGATGTTACTTTGGACCTTCTGCATCTTTGGATGGGGTCATAAATCTGACAGCTGATGAGCTAGATGAGGTGTAACCAGTATCAATAAAGTATCAACTCCCTTTGTGATGTCACAGAGGAAAGTTTTCCTGACTTGATACATTTATTACTGTTAAGAGAAAGAAAATGCTCATTTGTTTTTGCATGAAACCTCTACAGGATTGCTCTGCATCGAAGGCGGGTTTTGTTTTTTGGCTGAGAGGAAGTTTTCTTACTTCTGTCTCGCTCTCCCTTCCACAGTGAATTTCACAAGTTGCCCTGAAACTGATTAACTCGCAACACAATTAAATCGAGTCGTCGCCCCGAGTTGAGAATAAATTCTCACTTTCTCTTTTGCTGCGTGCTGCCATGTTTTCAGAGCTGCCGATCCCGCGGCTCCAGCTGTCACACTGCTTGCTAATTGGCTCTCCCCATGTGAGACGGGGCAGGATGTCTATTTTTAAGCCTCCCATCCAATTAGGAGATTAGCCAAGATCTCGCAGCCATTTCAGAGCGGAGCTGTCAAAACGGCTTGACGCTCGCCGCTGCTTCCGTAAAAGAAACACAGGATGGCTGAATGAGGGCTGCAGGATGTTTATCAGCCCAAGCAGCAGCAGTTGTATTTCGCTTGCAAACAGGTCTTACAGGATAGGGTGTGACAAAGATAATCAGCTGATCAGGAGAATCTAACCGGGCAGAAGTGAAAGTTTTTTTTTTGTTGTTGTTTTTTAACTTACAAGTCGGATCCAGATCCGTAAATTGTGTACTTGACTTCACCCCAAGGGCCTGAATCAGGATCATTTGCCTGGATTAAAAAGAAAAAAAACAAAGTGAAACAGACAGAAATTATGATGTTCCCTTAGAATTGTACAATACATAGCAAAAACCCTTCCTTGTAACAAGCCCTAAACACCAGCTGCAGTTGGAGTGCAGGGGACAGAACCAAACCCAACCTTTAGAGCTCACGTTTGTCATTTCATATGTTTCCACAGTGGGATTAGTGGCCAGGGTCTTAGGCTGATTTAGCGAGCGTGGGCCGGGCCGTAAGTCTCTTCCTGTTGAGTGTGGTGATGGAGGTGTAGGTCAGTATGATTAACCCTGAGTAAAATAAAGCTTCATACATCGCAGTGTGTGGCTTGGCAACGCCGTCTCTTGGCAGGGAGGATTGTAAATTACAAGGAAAAAGACGCTCGCCAATATTGATATTCATAACACACGTGCCTGAGTCAGAACAACCAGCGGCAGCTGAGCTCTTGTTTTGCCCGCCAACAACCTGCTTTCATTTACTGATCGATGATATGCGATGACCGGATGATTCATTCATTAATTAAATTGTGCAACACCTCTGGTGGGTGTAGTTTTTTGTTAAACTGTTATGATTTTTAAAAAAATATTTTTTAATGATTTTGATGGACTCACTGTGACAGTCACGACGACGGAGCCTCCGGGGGAGTTCTCAGGCACCCTGGCAATGTAATACTCAGACGTGAACTTGGGGACGTTGTCGTTGGTGTCCAGCAGGTTGATCACGATGTCGGCTGTGGCGCTGAACCTCTCCGGAGTGTCGATCTCCACCGCCAGCAGCTGCACACGGAGGCCATGTGCAAATGATTAAAAAACAAATATCTTTAGTCGATAAATGTGCACCGTCTGCTGCATGTGCAAGAACAACAACCTAACCATGAACTCTGATAGCCTATGAGGAAAAGATCATTTGATGAAAACCAACAGGAAGAAAGTGTTCCATTCTTCCAGTTAAGGGTTTTTATTCTACAGTAAAATAATACAAAGTAATGAAAATTCTACGCTGTGATTATGGCTGAACGTCAACAGTCATTTAGATCCTGAATTCTGTTTCCGTAGGTCAACATTCACAGGTGACGGCAAATCACTGTCGTTTTCGATCTTCCTCTTCAGATTCAGACTCAGTCGTTATTTAGAAACGTAATGTGATGATATAAACAGTATCACAACACAAGTTGAATAAAGATTTGACTGCCAACCTTGAAAGACAGCGTCGGTCCCTTTTCGTAGTCGATGCCGCTGGTGTCCTCCACGATGATGGTCACCTGCGCTTCATTGAGCACCGTCTGTGGGACGACTCGCAGCACCCGGCTGGGCCCGACCAGCCGCAGTTTAAATTTAGCATTTGCACCCTGAAAAACACAAAGACAAGACATGAAATAAATGAGCTGACTCAAAAAGACCAAAACATCATCTTTCATGACACCCAATGGTTTTTCCATGGGAAATTGGTTTGTTTTTGTCAAGGTGCAATTTTGTAATATTAAATAGCAGGAAAGATAATTTAGCCCTGTGTTTACAGCCCACCTAAAGTTTATCTTGCTGCTAAACTATCATATCTGAGAATGATGCTACTACTTATGTAAACGGGCATGGTAATTAACTGGATAGAGGCATGAGTGGGGTATCAATGCCCCTTGTGACATCACAAATCGTTGTCTGGTTTCCAGAACAGATTGTATTAACACACACTTTCTGAAAAGCTCAGCAGGCGAAAGACATGAAGGCTGGAACTCTTCTCGTTCCTGGGCAGCTCAGTGAGGACATGTGATGTTATTAGAAAAAACTGGTGAAGCGAATTTTGCGCAACATGGGACATTTGACAAATCTCGGTGGATTTTTCAGAAAAGGAAACAAGGATTTGGCAGCTGACGTCCGACGAGTCATTTTGGCAGCGCGGAGGAACACGATTCCCATCGCGAATTACTGACAGCATTCCATCAGCCTCTTTTTTTCCACACCGTTGCATAACCGATCTCAATGCAGCGTGTATGGAGCACGTTGCCAGGTGTTTATGCGACGGCGTTTCCACAAGCATTTCCTGAAGGTCCCAACGATGCTAAAACCCAAATTAAAAAGTGAAGCTGGTGAACCGACCTGGTCGGAGTCGTTGACGGTGATCTTGAAGCCTCGCAGGATCTCGCCAGCGGGCGGGTGCTCGTACATGGTGACCTCAAACTTGCTCTGAGGGCCGTTCTCCCCGTAGAAGGTGGGCGGATGGTTGTTGAGGTCCACCACCCGGACCGTCACCATCGTGATGTCGTAGTCTGGCAGCTCCACACTGCCCCCGACCTCGGACGCCTTGGTTTTTAGAAAGAACAAAGTCAGGAGGAGCTATGTGTGTGTGTGTGTGTGTGTGTGTGTGTGTGTGTGTGACTACCAAACAGGCTTTAAGTCAGCAGGTCTTTTACCTTGACTCTGATTTCGTACAGTTCGTTTTTCAGCAGAGACGGATAAGACATCAGGGTGATGCAGCCGCTGGTGCTATTAATGTCAAACACACCGTCGCTACCTGAAAGGAGATCATTCATCAGAGAAAAAACAGGCTAAAGACTTCATCAGGTTATTTCTAACCAAAAAATGTTGTTTCTTTTACCATTCACAATGGAGTAATGTATTGGATTGGGGTTGCCTTGATCTCCGTCCCTGGCAAACACTGTGAATATTTCCGAGCCCTGCGAGTAGATTAAAGAGGATGTCAAACAGGATGATCATATACACTTTATCAGACGCACGCAGTGAGGCTGGGATGCTGGGATTGACAGTTTGGCTGCAGCAGGTGGAGAACTTACAGGAACGGAGACTTCGTAGACGTAGCCAAAATACGGAGTTCCTACGAAGGAGGGAGGCATGTCCTGGGCGTCCATGACATTGACTGTGATGGTGGCCGTGGAGGTCAACACCTGCTGCTTCCCCTTCAACTTCCCGCCTCCGTCCTGAGGAGACACGTCAGCACAAAACCTGTGTTACCCCTCAGGTGATACTTTGAACATCCACAGAGGTCCAACCTGGCGTATGGAATATGATCAAACGGCATCAGCAGTTGATAGTTCGGTTTTTAGATTTGTAACCAAGATAAAATGCATGGCACACATTTACACTCATGGTAGCGCAATTTCCATTGGCTTTTAATCGCATTGCAAATGGGACAGAGTTTGGGTTTAATTAAAAAGTCATGAAATCTAAAGAAACAGATATGTGTTGTGTTGTCTTTTAAAGGGGACATTGTTCAGTCTTCCTGTATTTGCAAGTCAATAGTACATCACGTCTAAAAAACAGTCAAAAGTCAAAAGTGGAGTTGAAGCGATTCATCGGTTGCAACTGGAAATGCTTCAAAAAACACAGAAATAATCGACAGCTGCAGCAAGATATTATAGTTTGCATATTATTCCACTGACACATGGCGAATACTTCTGTTTGTGTCACACAAGAAAAGATATTGAGAGAGAGAAGGAGAGAGAGAGAGAGAGAGGAAAAGAGAGAGAGAGAAGGAGAAAGCGAGAGAGCAAAAGAGAGAGAGAGAGAGAGGAAAAGAGAGAGATAGAAGGAGAAAGCAAGAGAGCAAAAGAGAGAGAGAGAGAGAGAGAGAGAGAGAGAGAGAGAGGAAAAGCGAGAGCAAGAGAGCAAAAGAGAGAGAGAGGGAGATGAAACGAGAGAGAGAGAGAGAGAGAGAGAGAGAGAGCAATCACCACTCAACCTCTCTCGCTCTTCTCGACCTTGAAAGGTGTTGTCTCAGGAACCGCCTAAGAAAAAAAGTGTAAAGGGTGAGGTGATCTCTCACCTTGGCCACCACTGTCACAAAGTGCGTGGGCGTCGTCTCATAGTCCAGAGTTTCACCGGGTTTCACTCTCAGGATGCCGCTATGTCCGTCAATGGTGAACTTGGCCAGCGCCGACGCCTGATAAGAAGCAGAACAAACACGGTTAGTATTGATTGGAATAAAGGAGAGAGACACACTTTACGTTTTATAGTATCACGTACATGAACAGCATCTTTGAAATAAAGTCTCAAGTCTGTATATAAACTCTCTGTTGTCTTCTTTTGCTTGTGCCACATTTCACAATGCCTGTGCTAAAAACACCCAGTTCTGGAAATATGCCCTCGTGATGTCACAAAGGGCACTTAATAGTACCCTTCCTTGGTTTTTGACAACACCGGCAGCCAGGTGTTGGCTCCGCCCTCTGACACCACCTTGATTTTTATCCCCTAACAAACATGTGGAAGGTCCAACAATCATTGGCTGCAGCAGAAGGCTGAAGCTTCCTTGGCAGGAAGCTGTAAACAGCGGGCTAAATACACCTGTAGAGTGTTTCTGTAGATTTCAGGCTTTTTTTCCCCCAGGCTTTCTTTTGTATCACATCAAGTCAGATCACTGTCCTGTGTATAGCGAACCTTGACTAATATGAAGAAGAGCCTGCCGGCTGGTCAAACGTGCTTCGTATCAGTGGAACGTCTCAACTTTTAGTCAGCCTTGACATTTTGAAACACACTCTAATCAGGACACAGCTTTGTCTCCCACACATGAATGCCGACGGCTATTGTGCTGTGAGCAGCCGGCCCACAGCAGACCAAAGCCCTTATTAAGCCCTCGGCGCCTTGCTCAAATGTAATTGAATTTTAATCTAGCAAAGTGACTCCATTTGCAGGCGGCTTTCTGTGATGACAATCTGTCCCGCCATTCCGGTGCCATCTCCATCCTTCCATCCATCCTTCCTCCCATCTCTCCATCCTGCCACCCATCCTTCCTCCCTCCCATTTCTCCATCCTCACATCATTCCTTCCTCCCATTCCTCCTGCCATCCATCCTTCCTCCCATCTCTCCATCCTTCCATCTATCCTGCCTCCTATCCCTCCCATCCTTCCTCCCTCCCATCTCTCCATCCTCACATCATTCCTTCTTTCCACCCCTCCTTCCTTCCATTGCTCCCTCGGCTGCTGCGAAAGCATGCTCACACTATTACCCGTTACACACCGATAGCGATATTCACTTGCGTATTTTAAGTGAAATATAATTCAAGTGTGTTGGTTGGTTTGGGTTTGATGAACTATATATATACTATATACTATATACTATAAAATTGTTGGCTGACTTCTGGGTTCATTCCAAGGTAACAGCAACAGAGGCTGGGTGTAGGCTGGAGTCAAGCTGTTAACTTCTGTGTGTGTGTGTGTGTATGCACGCGTGTGTTTTTGTTTTAAGCAGTTTAATTATTGTTAGAGTTTTTGCAGCAAGGAAGCCTGAAATGTTGGATACGGAAAAGGTGGCGGGATTAAATGTCTGCAGTTCTTCCCACTCCTTTTTGAATTTGTAATGAGCAATTTTTATCCCCTTTTATTTAGAAAAGACAGCTATTCTCTTTGTTTTCTCATATATTTGAAAAAAAATGCCACAAAATAAAAAAACAAACAAGGAAATTGACAAAATAAGCAGGAAAAGTATCTTTCTATGTTTCTACTAATTAATAACTTCCTTTTTTTTAAAAAAAAAAAAGCCTCAATTGAACAATGTGTTAGAATAAAAGTTTTTTCTGCTGTGAAAATAGAATCTGGACACAGAAAAATAATCCATTCAGTGGTTAAACTCACTGGGATGGTCACAAAATCTTGAATCTTGAATCCTAAGGAGACGCCGGCGAGAGAAAACAAAGCATCTTCAAGGACACAAAGCTGAACATTTACCTGTAAGTAATATGAGACGCTGCCCCCTGAGCCCATGTCTTTATCGACCGCTTGCACTTTGTAGATGCTACTTCCTGGAGCCGTATCCTGGTGGAGAGACACACATAGTGTTTTAAGTCACTCTAGTCTCTTACAAGGCTTTTCCCTGAGATGATCTCTGGCTCAAACTGACTTGAGTGGAGGAGATTAGGAGACCAGGTTTGCTTTATTCATTTATTAATTTATTCTGAATTTTCTTTGGCTGTATCTCTGTGGGTGTGAGATAGAACAAGTACCTCCGGGATGTCAATGATGAAAGGCAGGTTTTGAAATTCAGGTGGTTCGTCATTGATGTCAGTGACAAAGACCCTCACCGTCTCAACCACCTGAAAGCAGCAAGAAAACAAGCATTTTACTGTTGCTGTTTTTTTTGTTGTTGTTGTTGTTGTTGTTGTTGTTGTTGTTGTTGCAGAAAGGAATTTAGAGCCTTTCTATAAATGTACATGTTCTCATACTGCCTGTGTCCCTGCTTCTTCACATTTTTCAGCTGAAATGAGTTGTTGTTACTAAAATCTATAACTATGACACCAACACTAATAACCACGTGACATCTGCACCATCACAACTTACTTTGTTGCGGCCGTCTGTTATGCTCACTAGCACTGATATTTCACTCTGTTTCTGAAAAAGAAAAGAAGAAAAAAAATGCAACGTCAAATTCAAAACAGAGTCACATTCAACTTTGAGCCGAACCGGTGACAAACTGAGCAGTCTGACATTGTGACCCTCCTCTGCTCCTCACCTCTCTGTCCAACTCCTGAATCAGAGTCACATTTCCTGTTTTGGAGTCCACTCGGAAATATTCGGCGGTGCCCTTTTCAAAGGTCAGCCCGTATCTGACGGGGTCGCCCTCTGGGTCGGTCCCGTTCAAAACGTACACCTGCGTCCCTGAACAGGACAAAGACAGAAAATTAATGTTGTTTTTCTTCCCGTCTGTCTTGACGAACATCACAATCCAAAAGCTGTTGCGGTGATTAGCGCGGAGCTCCGACGCCACAGTGATGATTTCACTGCCGCACCTCTGCATGTCACACCTTCGGATCGCACTGAACCAAAGGCTAAAATTTAAAAAAATCCACCCCAGCTGGTGACGGCCCCCTTATAGACACTCACCGACGGGTGTGTCCTCGGAAATGCCGATCAAGGCCATGTTCCCGTTGGTGCTGCTGGGTCCGTTGTCATAAAAGTGAGGGGCGTAGTCAGATTGCCCTTCACGAGAGAGAACATCAACACACTTCATTGTAAAACAACAGTCCATTGATGAAGCACCAATCAACAGATATATTTCTCTGTCTGTCTCTAGCTCTGATTGAAAAGCCTATGTGACACAGCCACAAGTCACTTGCTACAAAGGGCAGGAGGCCAAAGCAGGGTGGACGAGCAAGGTCAAAAAATATGTATACAAAAAGAAAAAAGAAAAACAAAGCAAAACAAACATTTAAGGTGCAAGATTTCACTATCGCAACACAACACAAACATTTAATCACACACTTAACTATAAAGTAGGGGCGGCATGAACAGTCCAGGCTAAGAGGGACGTGCCCTCTTGTGTGTTAGAGGATTAACCAGATAAGAGGCACGGCAAGAAGTCTTAACTACAACGCGGCAAAAATAACAAGGAGGAGGAAGAAGAAGAAGACAAAGAAGAACAAACCCAGAGCGGAGTGAAGCAGGAGGAGACACAGAAAAGCCTGCATTTTCTTCTCTTTCTTCATCCTGGAGGAGAGCCGGGGCTCGGCCGGCTCATGTGGGAGGCTCTGCGAGAGGCGGGAGGAGGAGCGAGCGCCGTGCGTCGAGCCCTCTCTGAATGCGTCTCAGCGGCTCAGGGGGGGAAAGAGACTGGAGTGGATTCTCAGCCACTAATCCGGTGACGCATCTCAGCAGTTGTCTCTCGCCCTCCCGTTCCACCTGGAGACACGACGAGAAGTGATGAGAGCTTTCGCACCAAGCGGTGTGACGTTCACACCTCTGCACGTGCCCAGCGGCACAGAAAACATCCACTTGGAGGCTCTGCGGTGGCAGCGCTGCTTCAAGACTCGTGCTCCTTTACACACACACACAACTGATTCAAATCTTTGAGGCTGGTTACAAAACCTCCTCTCTGATATTCTCTTTGTTTTTGTGCAGCAGTGGAACAGTTGTTCCTGATCTTATCTTTCTGCGGCGCCTATCGCCTCTTCAGCAGCTCAGGTGCTGTTGCTCAGCTCAGGTGAACTCATGCGACGGACTTAAGGCCAAGAGGCTTTGGCTGTCCCTTATAGGAATCTGGTCAATCAATGTGTCACAACACATCAAGCAGGGCTCTCTCAAAGTCGACACTTTTGTTTGTCTGAACATTTTTGGAGCTCCAGGGGAAAGTTTTTTTTTTTTTTTTTTTTTTTAATGTTAAAAAAAAATGACCAGTTTATGCTGTTAGTTGTTTTGTAAACAGCCGAGGGAAAAAACTTGCAGTGCACCACTACAGTTTAATCTGTGATATGTAAACCATATATTTATATTGTAAAGCTGATCAGATAAAGCGTAAGAATCTAAAATTTCATATTTGGATCTGACAACCAGGCTTCCTATAATGCTTATTGAAGGGCCTGATTGGCTGCCAGGAGAAACTTTCGCACCTTTCAGTAGTGAGTAATTGTTAAGTGATTACACGTCTGGCCACATGATGTGTTGAAACGCACTGATGTACTCGCGAAGAGGTGCAGACTTCCAATTCTTCACAGGTCTAAAAATAGCGTCTGATGCTCAGTGATACGCTCGCACGTCTCTTTGCCAGGCAGCCAATCGCAAAATGGCCCCTTCGCCAAAATGAATCTATTTCCAAGCACCGAAGGAAGCTGTGGATGTCAGAGTGATTAAAGAGTGATTAATAAGATAACGTTAGTGGATGTTAACGTGTTGATATATTCTCAGTGCTACCGGTTTGTAAGTATTAATACAGTGAAACAACAAGACAAAGCAAGTCTGGTTCCAGAACCATGCAGATGTGGGAGGAGCGTCTTCTGAGAGACTATTTAATGTTTTTGAAGCTAATTACTGCAACAGTTTATTCATTAAGTGCAACATGTAACTCATGAAACCGAAGCAGCAACAACTCACACAGATACAATATGCAGTCAGCGTCTTTGATGTGTGCAGCTGTAAATAAAATGCTCCAATTTGCATTCTGTATAAAACAAACGGTGGGTGTCTGACAAATATTAATATTAATTTAGGGCAAAATGTGTTAGTATTGCATTAATAAGCTGTAATTACAGAGCATATAATAAGAGCATGAATGTATATATTTTGATTATGATTTTAGGGAAGTGATGACAATACTTTTAAACTCAAGCCAGTCCATGATGTTGGGAGATGTTTTAAAGGCCCACGGTGTAAGAGTTAGCAGTGCCCAGTGGCCAGAAAACTAATTGCAAACAGTGTTAGTGTTGATCCCAGTTTCCTGACGTCACACTTGATCTCTCCTGTACCAGCTGTGGTACCAGGCCAAAATCAAGAGACCCTGTAGAAACACGACGGTTGAATATGGTCGCATGCTCACACTGCTTTAGGTAGAGTAAATTAAATCATTCATTTCGAGTGACTTCTTTCCTAGCTTAAAACATAAATCTGTCTATGTCTATTCCATCCCAGTAGATCCATTTAAACATTAAAACACTCGACCTTTAAAGCAACAACTCGCAATTTACTATAAACGTTCGAGAAACGAAAGTTTTGCCCTCTTATTTGCATCTACATCAATGCAGCAAACATTAATGTGACGATGTGATTTGCAGCACTGAGCTCATGATGTTTGATTTTTTTTTTCAGTACCGGCTGGTTTCATCTCTGACAGTAAACGCTTGTGTCTCTTTCGAAGACATGCGCGCACACACATGCATTCAAACATGCACAACACTAAGCCTATGATAAGCACTAAAAACCTTGGGGCCCACCCAAATATTGGTCATCAATCTAAAACTGACTGACAGAGAGCAATTTTGATCCGCAGTAATGCCCGATCCCCTCAGGGCGAACCTTTGCCCAATCCCATCCATTATTGCCCTCTTTATCCCTTCCATCTGCTGGGGTTTTCTACCTCTCTCTCCCTCCTTCCACTGTACACAGCATACATGTGAACGCGTGTCCTTAGTGTGTACATGATCTGGGAGCGTGATACGCTGCCTGGCGGGCAGCTGTCCGCCCCACGTGTTTGTGCGCTTTAATGAAGCACCTGCACATTTACAGATGTTAGCATCAGTTGCAAGTGGCCCGGTTTGGAGCTTTAATTTTAGAGGGGCGGCCAGATGGTGGACAAGAGGATTACGACGCTAAGCCTTTGTCATCTGCTGCTGCACACTGACTGTTTATCAGCAAAGACAAGGTGGACCCCCCCCCCCCCCCCGACTGGTCCTTCACAGTGCTGTGGCGTTAAAGGGGTGGGCAATAATTAGTTTGGGGGTTTCTATGGGACTTGATATGGAGACTATATGAAAGTTTATGAAAATAATTGGGGACAGCGCTCACACCTGCTGTCTTCTAAAGGTGGGAGTCGATGGGTTTGCATGTGTCTACAACCATTTTGAAGTCCCTCACCAAACACCACCAACGTGATAAATGAAAGGAAGATTTGCTATATCTGGTAATGTTTCAGTGTAAAGATTCAGCATGTGGTTTTTGCGGATATTTCACTAAAGCAGACAGTAGTTAAAAGGAACAAAAAATGTTGGTCTAATGCCATGCAAGTCTATGGGGTCAAAAGTCAACTTTGCCCTAGAGACATGGGTGGGTGGGGCCTGAAAATGTTTCTTCCTCCAAAGGGGGGCGTGACAGAGAAAGTTTGAGAACCACTGGTCTAATGTTTGTCTCGTCTTCGCCTTCTGTTTTAATTTTTCATTTCTGTGAAGGAATCTTTTTTTTCTTCAAAATTCCCAGGCCTTGCCTTGTCCTTTTAATGTAACCTGCTTTTAGGAGGCATCACGTCAACGGCGACTTTCTGTCGCAACAATAAGGAGGATTTCATATCAGTTTACCAGCAACAGATTAAACAAGTAAAACGGACAGAAATCTGACATAATTTCAACATTTTTATTGAACGATTGTATTTTCTTTAAGTGTGGTATATTTTTTCCAGAGAAAAATAATGAAGCAGTTTACTTTCACAAAAGTGCTCTCACAGAATACTTAGTTTTCTAGGCCTGTCTGTCTGTAGATTAATGGTACTTTTGCCCTCATTAAGCAGTTTTTTTTCTTTTTTAACTTTCATTAAAGGAAACATCACTGAGTGTAAATAAATAGAAAACATAGAGTACACAGAACTTAAGAGGGAGACGATGCTGATAGATCCCAACCAAAGGTGCTTCCACGATCAAGGCGGACTTTGGATTTCCCAGCACAACCCTCTTCCCTGCTCACCCACAAAGCACATGTTTATTTACCAGTTGGATAAGACTTGCTACTAGAGGGTGATGGCTGACAAGTGCTGCTAGTAATAGAACATGCTTTTGCTGAGCCGTTTGAAGGAGCAACAAAAGAGCCGAAGCTTCAGTCAGACTGAGGCTATTCACTTCCTGCGGCCACCGCCGCCGTTAGCAAGGATCATGACCAGCCTCATGAAGATGTTCAGAGTGTCCATGTAAATTCCCATACACCTGGAATCAGAAAGAGTGCGAGACCTTTATGTGCATGTCTGACATAAAAAGAGAGTGTAAGGAGAGTAAAAGAGCAGTTCCAAAGACAACTTACGCATTTATGGGATCAAATTTCTGTACGCCGTAGAGTGGGTGTGTCTCCGCCCTCTTGATCACCTTCTGTGTGTCATAGAGGAGGAACATGCTGAACAGCACCAGGCCTCCATAGAGGGCAACAGAGTACAAGCCTGCGCCAAAGGCAGAAGTGGGCGGCAGGAACATTGATCCTGAGACAGACAAAAAGATTGACGGTGAGTTGTAAAGTTGCTCAAATTGAAACTGTTTATATAAGAAAACATACAGCTAGTAAGTTGGTCCCAAAACAATGTTAAATTGTACAACACTCACCAAGTGAGGAGGCAAAGACCACTCCAAAGCCCACAGCCAATGGGCCGCCCATGTTGAGGAACTTTTCACTGGGAGCACACATGGCCACGGTGGACAGACCTCCCACGATGCCTGCGGTGTACCAGGCAGCCCTGATCATCAGAGGGCCGCCCAGTAGAGTGAGGGGAGCAATGACGGCACCCATCACACCTTTATGAAGAAAAAGAAATACACTTTATTAACCCTCAACTTTATAATCAGAAGCAACAACTTTTATGGGATGACAAATAAAACACAATCAAAAATAATATTTCCTTCCCAACCTGCATGGAGCATCCAGGCGAGGTGTTTGGGCATTGGGCTGTGCTCGTATGAAATGGAACGAACCAGCATGCCGGCACCAATCATGGCTGCAAAAGTTGCTCCAATAGCCTGGAGTGGAACCAATATGATTTATTATCACAGTAACCAACTTTTGACTTGTTAACCAGCCTTCAAATGACTTAAAATCCTACATGAAAGGACGTCAAAATCTACCGTTAGGACCATACCTTGGTAACAAGTAATATATAATATACAGTATATAAAAGAAATAATACTTAGGATAAGACAGAGTTGGTATTTATTTATGAAGATGTTTAAAAATATACATACTGATTTTTGTCATTTTCATTTATAGACATGAGGAAGCAAAACACTTCCACTGATTATATGTAAAAGTTTTGATACCCCAAAATTGACAGTTCCATCAATATCTGATGACAATGTGGTGCGTATGTTAAAGAATTAGATAAACAGACTGTGTGAGGCCTCTGAACTTACCAGCCAGGATCCTCTCATCATCAGACCCATTAGCGCTGGCGTCCGGCTCACTGCGACGGCTGACAACGCCGTCAGTCCGATGCTGCCGGCAAAGTACATGTAGGTGGAATGGATCCTGTCCTTCACGTACTGAGGCCAGATCCTGCACAGGGAGAGGCAAAGCAGGGGATTGTGAACCTCTTGGGACTGAATGCGGAAACTCTTGACAATAGCGAGCAACATTTAAAATGCAAGAGCATTGCTTTTCTGGCAGAGCGTGTGGTTACTCACACTGCCTTCTCAATGGCACCGATTTCACTGGACATCCCGAGTCCGTAGTAGCACAGAGCTCCGAGGCCGACGGCTGCACCTCCAGCCACAAACATCTTTCCCATTCTGTCAGCTGTAGACGGTAAGAGTTTAAACATGCTCTTTAGCCATTACCCTCTATAACTCTTCCACAATCTGACAGATAGCATTCTAAGACATTTATCCTGTACTCAATGGCAAATAATGCACGATTTAGAAAACCTTGCTTATTCCTGGCTTTGCAAATCTGCTTTGGTCGTTTGTTTTACATACAAATTGATGTGAATGGACACAATTATTGAGGCTACTACATGTGATACAGCGCGTATTGTACTGAGGGTTACCTTTAATAAAAGTCTCTGTGGCTGGCTCGAAAGCAGCTTCTTTGATTTGATCTTTGGCAGACTTTCCACGACGGAAACCAAATCTGGCCTTGGCTGAAAATCCCTGACCAAAGAAAAACAACAAGAGTTACACAACCCGCCAGAGATGCGTAGACAAATGCCACAGTCTCAATCAAAACAAGGACAACCAGAGAGTGACTGTCTGTGCTGTGGTGTAGGAGTGGCGTTGCTTTTCTCGGTCAAATGTGAATGCCGGGGTTTCCAGTACCTGCTGTGGCCTGAGCAGAGGAGGACAAGCCTTCAGGATGGGCGATCGAAGAGCCGGGGAGCCCTGAGAGAACACAGGACGGAGCCCGACGAGGGGCATACTCCTCAGGCACGTTAGCCTCGCCACCAGCATGGTCGCAGCGTTTTATCCCGTATGAACCTGCCAGACAAACACTGAGAGCTGAGCACTGTGCTCTCAAAGCACGTTTGCTTTCATAAATATCAAAGGAATCCACTTCAAGGTCCCAATTTAAATGACTGGGTTAGCTACCGTTAGCATCGAGGCTAAAAGAAACCAACCGCGAAGTTTCAGGACGTTGACAAGCAACTTCCGGACAAACAGTTTTCCATAATACAAATCCAATTAATGTTAGAGTCATGGCGTTATGAATATTTTAGCACAGTGGATGTAATATTTGAGTGCAGCTTACATACCAACAGAGAGACGTTCGCAGTTCACCTTTCCTGAAGCGAGTGCGCAATTTTCTGACGCAATTGTTTTGCAACCTTCGTGAACGCTCTAATTTAAAACGTCATCAGAACGCGACGGAGGTGATGGGAGATGTAGTTCAACATGATACCTCCTTTTCGCGACTTTATGTAAACATGACGTTTGCAAACAAGTTCGTGATTCATTAAATGAGTCGTCTTCTTTAATAGAGCCTTGTGTATATGTGATATGTCAATAGTGAAGATTAGAGAGTTACTGCAATTGAAGATGTGTTTGTGAATGAGGAATGAACGTGACCAAACTATTAAATGCAAAATAAATAAATACAAATAAAACATCAGGATAGTTATGTCTTTGTAATCAATCAATTAATGAACTTTTATTTATGAAGCAAATTATAGCCATCGCCGTCCCAAAGCACTTTGCATAATCAAAAGAAAAAACAAAAATCAACGGCTCCAGAGCAAAGGTGAAGCGACGGTGGCTAGGAAAAACTTCCGAGAATAAAATGATCTCCATAGAAGTAACCTCGACTCTGGAGGCCATCTGCTTAGACCAGTTGGCGTGAGAAGTAAATGTTAAAGAAAAAGAAAATGTGAGACAAATGGAGCTAAATGTAGAATCAGAGTGGCAGACAGGCCAATATGCCATTGTATATATAAACAATGTTGGTCACACTATGGGTGCATGTTGTGTTTAACGCCACTAGGTGGAGCACTCCTCCTTTATTCCTGTCAATTTAAAAAACAGTTGAAACTAAAAATACGTTCCTAACTGCGCAGCTGCAGATGAAATTAGTAGAAGGGGGTCAACACTGTGTTTACCCAACATTGGCTGTCGTCTAAATAAATTTCATTCTGTTTCTGTGCTCTCTGTCATTTGTGCGGGGTTGTGGTGGGCTGAGCTGCGGGGCGGTGCGGGGCGCCTCCTGCCAGAGGCTCCCCGAGGACCAAACTTCCTCCTGTCAGTCACCGAGGTGCAACTTGTTGCGCACTGACTGCTGCTCTCACTCAGTTCGCCGGGCAGCAGCTGGAGCAGAACTTCCTCCTCGGACACCAGCACCTCCGATTCCACATGTTCCACTCAAGATAAGCAGCCAAGCTTCGGTTGGACCGCGTCGCTTCTGTCGCTCTTTAAGCCCGGACAAGTAATGGAATTAAGTTTTGCCCGGATTCTCACTTTCACTGAAGGTCAGACCAACTGCTCGGACGCAGCGAAGCTGACTCTTTACCCTGCACCCCATCAGGATGGTGGGTATTAAAAGCACAACACGACTAATTATGAACAGCTACGAAATATTGGCTTCACACGAGAGGAGTTCAAACGTTTGAAGATCTCTCACAGCAAGATACTGCTACCCGGGTCTTCATAATTAAGAAGGCATGACTTCTCTTCAGCGCATGATCTTCTAGACGAGCTGCCGTCTGTTTGTTGAAGATGTTTCTTTGATTGTTAAGTGTTAAGAATAAGATACGTTTAACAATTATTAGGGCGTTCTAGTTGTATAAAGCAATACAACAACTGCTGAAGGCAACAATGGTGCTGTTTCATATTTTTCTCAATTAAAAAACCCAAAATGTTCTTATATACAGTGTGTATGTGTGTACAAATATATTCTCCTCCATATACCTGTTCTTCACACCTATCCCTGAATGTACATCAAACTCTGCTTTCCAACCCTCTTCCAGCACCTTCAACTTAACTTCTCTGCTAAACAGGTGCTCAACACTAATGCCTCTACAAACATTTAAATGATGCTAAAATAATGATTTATTATACAACAATCTATATGAATCTAAAATCTATCAACACAGAGAGCAGGACAACGTCAATTTGTCCATGACGGTATTCTAAAAACAATGATTTATTTATTTATTTATTTTTTTTAAAACAAAACAGTGATTGCAAAGTGTCTTGAGTACATAGTGTGGCTGCACTGAGGCAGTCTCATGTTCTCATGTGCACGTGATAGTGGGTCTGGCTGGGTGGTGTTTAATTTGTCCCCACAACATTAAATAAAAGACACCTATTAAATTCCCTCTGAGCGGGATGATGAATGAAGCAGTGACAGTTTTGTTATGAGTGGATGATCAAAAGTGTCACATGCTTCGGTGGTTTTTTGCGAGTTTTTATTTATTTATTTTTTGTATCATGCGCATGCTTTTATTTTACCCGGCAGATGCAGTAAATTGAGATAATTGGAGTACATCTAATTTACTCTGTGAATGACAAAACCTCACGGCACTTATTCTCTTGATGAATGGCTGGTGGAGTTGTTTTTATTTGCTGTAAATCACACACGGCCAGACCCAAAACTGCTTGAATACACTCTGAACTATGTAGGAAGTCCAGTGTGTCTTTGGTGAGGGAAAAAAAAACAGAATTGTGTCATTTTTATTGTTTGTCAGGGCAGTTTGTGATAAAAATGTGGAAATCTGACTGCATGAGGAAATTTTGATTTTGTGCGAAGAGGCAACAATCGACATGACAGTCATTGCCACAGGGGGCTTAGTCACTGACCCGGTTGCGTGTGAGTGACCTGGGAGTTTGCGGTTCGTCGTCGCAGCCCAGGAGGAGGTTCACAGTCACTCCGCTGTGTAAAGAGACCTTTATTGTTGTGGCATGCGGCAGGGTGGTGCAAGGAAGGGTTGACTGTGCTCCTCTGGAGCGAAAACCTCCGTCCCCACGCACCGTTCCACGTCAACGGCCCCCACCGGGGCTGTAAAACTTCCCTTTTTGCTGTCAGAGAGCCGCGTTCGTTCGGCCTCGATGCTCTCAAACTGGCCCTGGACAGAAGTCACAACAGGATGTGAGCACTTCCAGACGTGGTTGTGTATCTGCTTTCTTCGTTCTGCTTCCCTCCTCCGCGGTTTTACGGCTTCGTGTGAAACACCGAGCTGAGGGGTGGCTTGTGCTGCTCGTGGCAGTGCAGATTAACAGGGGCAGTTTTGCTAATGTGTCTGTCCTGAGGGGCCCAGACGCACAGCTGTTCAAGATTCACTGGACACAGTCGGGTACAGTGTGTACAGCACCTGATGAATCTGTACAACAAATGTTTCCTCTACCCCACAATCTCAGTGTGATTTATTTATTGACAACAAACAACCCTATATTGATCGCAAGTGTTGAGATCAACACTGTTTGGCATTTCGTGTTTACAACAACCTGTGAAAGTTGCTATTTACCTCCACATGTTTAGAAAGGGGCTACACAGTGGTGCGGTGGTTAGCGCTGTCACCACACAGAACGAAGGTTGCGTCTGTGTGCGGGTGGTTCTCTGTCTCAGTTTGTCTATCTATGTGGCCCTGCGATGAACGTGGCGACTTGTTCAGGCTCCAGCCGACCCCTGCAATCCTGAGTGCAGGAGGAAGCAGGTACAGAAGACGTATGGTTGGATGCATGTTTAGAAGGGGAGAGCTATGAGACTATGAGCCGCTCTAGCACTGTCTCAGTGGGCGGAACCTGCGCCTGGCTGGAAGGGTGGTCACTAATTTGTGAGAGGCACCTGTGCTCGTTGTGACATCACAAAGAAACGCGATTGACTCTTAAACACAGACAGAAAAGTTGAGGCTTTACAGACTTCACTGGGGAGATTTGTATTACAGATCTCCAAAGGTTAATATGGCTTCTGAGTCACGCCACCCCTCCCGGAATGTGCGACTCATTCAAAAAAAATAAAAAAGTAGAAAAAAAGCAAAGAGCACCGCTCATGAAATCAACCCTGCATTTGTCTGTGCCACAGTCAGAGGTGGTGGATGGCTTGCAGGCAGAGCACATTACAGTTTACGGCTGCACGTCGAGCGCTGCTTTCCCCTTCAATTTCAGCCCGGTGCAGTTCCACCCCTCGGTGTTTAGACATGTGTCTCCTCCTGTCTCACACGGTCTCTTTAGCGGCACAAAGGCATATTACAAGGACGCGGCGTGCCATTAGTCGACCGCCAGATGGTCTTCTGTACCAGTAGCCCGTGACACTGAAGGTCTCTGTTTAAAAGATCTCCCCACTGTGTTGACAGAGAGGAGCAGCTGACAGAGGCGACCGCGCTTTAACATTATCAGTCTGACACGGACAGGAAGCCTGTGCAGATGTTGGATCGCAGATTTTTTTTTCCCCTTCACTCCCTGGTATTTTATGACACACTGTGACACTGGCATGCTTTTCTGGAGGGTTGCTGGTCCTGCACGGTGGGTGGGTTTGGCCTCGTAATGGACCAGTGCACGTCAAGATAACAGGGACTTCCTTACTGGAAGAAGTTGCATTTATATCCCAGTGCAACACCCTCGGCTATTTTCCGCCCTCACCTTCCCCAGATCGGATAGTTAAGCCTCAGGACCGGGTTTGCGAGACAGCAGCCTGACACGTCTTATGGTAAATGGTGAATGGACTGCACTTATATAGCGCCTTCCAGCACCTTCATGGTACCCCAAAGCGCTTTACAATGGCCTCTCAATCACCCATTCACTAATTATAAATACAGGAATTATAAATACAACCAGAGCTGGTCTATCGCCGGGGCTCAGTCCCGAATTATAAATACAGGAAAAGGGGTGATGGTTGGTATCACGGATCGACGCAAACCAATGACTTCCCACTTTCAAAGAGAAGGTAGCAAACAAACAAAAAAATTATCTTGAGGAGTTATTTCGGAAAGAATTAAGACCGAAGCATTTACTCATGACTGCACTCGAAATGTGAGAAATGTGCAGTTGACAGCTTGACGTTTATCTCATTCGCAGGATGAGACGTTGCGCACAAGAGGAAACACAAACATCCGGGGGGCTCTTTGAGGAGGCGACTGGAGACTGGCAGGATTGGCAGCAAACCCCATTAAGAAGCCGTCCGTGACCGTGAAGAGCACGTGCAGGCGCGGCGGCGGCGGCTACATCCGAGGATGAGGATCAAATACACGATATCCGTTGTCTTCTTCGTGGCGCTCGTTATCATCGAGAAGGAAAACAACATTATCTCCAGGTGAGGCAGTTGTTATTGCTTCAAGTGGAACTATTTGAACTATTCTGTTGTAGAAAATGACATAGCTGATTGTTACATAAGTGTAAACATCCAATAATGGCTCAGTCATAACTACAGTATTACTGATTACAGTTTAGTTGTGCTTGGAAAGTATTGTGCAATGAGTACCAAAGCTGTTAAAAATGATCCAGATGCTCATCAAGACATCAACTTTTTCATTTTTCAAAATTATCAATTGACGTATGGTTGCATTATTTGCAAACAATAAATCTTAATTTTTACTTTTTACTGCAGTACATTTGAGAACCTATGCTTTCTTACCTTGAATTGAATCTCCAATTTTTTTTTCCAGGGTGTCGGATAAGCTCTCCATAAAGCAGACCCCTGACGCCGCCGACGCCCCGGTGCACACCGGCTGTCTGTCCCGCTTGCCGCTGAAGCCAAACGTTTCCTCGCCCTCGCTCAGCAAGATGAACTCGGCCTTCACACTGATGAAGCGGCGCCTGGAGAACTACAGCGAGCGGCGGGTGGCGGCGCGGCGCGGCAGGAAGCACATCCTCCTGCTGGCCACCACCAGGACCGGCTCCTCCTTCGTGGGGGAGTTCTTCAACCGGCAGGTGGACAACATGTTCTACCTGTTCGAGCCGTTGTGGCACGTGGAGAAGATGCTGACGCTGGAGGGCGGCGGCACCAACGCCACGGTGGCGGCCGGGGCGTACCGCGACGTGCTGCGCCAGCTCTTCCTCTGCGACTTCTCCTTGCTGGAGGGCTTCGTGGACCCGCCGCCGGTGGACCACGTCACTGCCGCGCTCTTCCGCCGGGAGTCCAGCATCTCCCTGTGCGAGGAGTCCGTCTGCAGCCCCTTCGTCAAGGGGGTGTTTGAGCCCTACCACTGCAGGAGCAGGCGCTGCGGGCCCCTCAACCTGACCCTGGCGTCCCAGTCCTGCCTGCGCAAGGAGCACCGGGTCATCAAGTCGGTGCGGGTGCGGCAGCTGGAGACCCTTCGGCCCCTGGCCGAGGACCCCCGCCTGGACGTCAGGTTCATCCAGCTGGTGCGCGACCCGCGGGCCGTGCTCGCCTCGCGGATGGTGGCCTTTGAGGCCAAGTACAGGAACTGGAAGGAGTGGGCGGCGAGCGGAGACGTGCCACTGGACGATGACGAAGTGAGGAAGCTGAAGGGCAACTGCGACAACATCAGGATGTCGGCGGAGATCGGCCTGCGGCGGCCGGCGTGGCTGCACGGCCGCTACATGCTGGTGCGCTACGAGGACATCGCCCGCTTCCCCATGCGGAAGGCGGCCGAGATGTACAGGTTCGCCGGGATCCCCTTCACCCCGAAGGCCAAGGCCTGGATCCAGAGGAACACGCAGGCCTCCAAGAAGAGCAGCAGCGTTTACTCCACGCAGAAGAACTCCTCGGAGCAGGTGGAGAAGTGGCGCTTCAGCCTGCCGTATAAACTCGCCCAGGTGGTGCAGAGCGTCTGTGGACCGACGCTGAAGCTGTTCGGCTACAAAATCGTGAGCAGCGAGGAAATGCTCACGGACAAGACCGTGAGTCTGATCGAGGACAAGGTCTTCAACCTTGTATAGACTACGATGGAAGAGATACCAAATACTAATGCAGAGAATGAAAAAGCATTGCTTTTGAGGAACTCTGGAATGACTCAATGGCCTATTTATTAGGACATTCATCAGGATATAGAAAGCTAGCGTGTAGCCTTTCACTGTTTGAGGCTCTCAAATAGTACGTTGCAGAATGTTGAACAAGAAAATGCTTTGCATAAAAAGCATTAGATGATAATAAAAAGAAATGAAAAGCATTGGGAAAATGGAAAGAAGCTATTTTTATGTTTTTGCACTTCACAGCAATTTGGTTGACTGTTGACTTGTCTTGCCTTTTTTGTGTTTCCCTTAGCAAATAAAGTGTTCAGGGAAATAGCCTCAGTTGGTAAACACTCACAAGCTTCCTTTAGAGCGTGTTTAGGGGGGAATATTGCTGTTAGCAGTAAGCTATAAGAGCTGCTTTTACCAAAGAAACTTGAATCTTTTTTATACTGATATAATAAAAATAAAGAAATTGTTTAGCGATGTTCTTGGCGAGAAAATAGAAATATGTATGTTTTTTTGTGCCAGGTAAATCTGAGTGATGCCACGCTTGTTTATTTATTTATATTTTGTCTCTGCTACAAGTCGTAATGACTCTGAATGTGCTCTTCACACTTTTTTTTTCCTTTTTTCTTTTTGCACACGGTCACTGTAGATTTGCACCTTTGCAACACGGCGTCCTAAAGCCGTCCTCGCACGGACCCATTCTGTAAAAACAGATGTGTAGATTGCCATGTGTACGCAAACATTCCATCTGCAGCTGGTTTGCAGGATGGTGCGAGGTCAGTCGGCAGGTCCTGTGTCAACAGCCGACTGGTGATAAAAAAGGCCGTGATGCTCCGGCCCCCGCCGGAATGTTTGCCCCTGTGCCCTCCTGTGCCTTTTACACTTTGTTACAATTAAACATTTAACTGTAAAAGATTCTTTGCTTTTTGGTTGGAACTCTGTGGCATATTCGTCTCAAAACAAGGTGTTTCCACCAATTTTGCTGTTTTGTGAAGGTAACTGTAGCAAAAGAGGAAGTGTAGGTGGCAGATCAGTGCTGAAATCATATGCACTTGCCAAGGTTTTGTCCAGGAAGAGGGACTGAGAGATGCTGGGCAGCCTCCTACTGGAGGAGGTGTGTTGGTGGAGAGTCCGTGAGCTGCCCTGGCAAGAACACAAAACACAGAGTGACTGCTCAGCACAGATGATGACCATTCAGATGTTACCATAAGATGTTTACGAAACAAAACTACAAGGACAGACAAACTCTGGCCTCAAATATTGTCAAGGTTACATAAACCTCTGCGGCTTCCTGGGCCGGCCTCAAAGGTCCACAGCAGCACAGAGGGCTCAGTGAGGCAGCAGTCTTCCACCCAATAGCATGTCAGTATGCTAAGATGCTAATTACGACATCATGGCAAAGGATCAATATGGTGCCGGCCTTTAGGAGCTTTATGTTTCATCCTCGACTCCAGTGGAGCAGCTTTGCACCGTAATTATCATAATAACTTGCAGAAATATAGCATATTTAGCCCTCTGTTTACAATCTCCTGCCGAAACTGATGCTTTGATGGACTTCTTTCATTCGGAAGGGTGTGACAACAAGGCGGTCTCACAGGGAGGAGCGTGCACTTGGCTGTGGGTGCTATCACTAACACTGGGAGAGTTACAGCTGCCCGTTGTGACATCAAAAATGGCTGATTCCTAGAACTGCAAGCACTTGGATAAACTCTTTGAAAAGTGGACCAAGCAGAATTAAAAAAAAAAGAAGAAAAAAAGATGAACGTTTCTCATTTCTGGGCAGCTGACTGACAGGCTAGAGACAGATATGAGCTAACTGCACAACATGAGCCCTTCAGTCACAGATACTAATCCCTAAGAAACTATGGAAACCAGTCCTAACACAACATAATTTTCTTTTTAAAACTCTGAAGCATCGTAAATGGTGCAAACCGTATTATTTATAAAACAAAATGTTATTATTGGCCGTCTCGCATTCATTCATTCATGCAGGCACGAGTGCAGAGTTAATAAAAAATTAGCTATTTCAGCCCAGAACAGTTTCACGGCTTTGGACCTCTCGCCGATTTCCATCACTCTCTACTCCTCCCCTCAGCCCCTAATTGAAGGGTCTGATCGCTTCAAGTTGTTCGGCTAAACCAACTGTTTAAGCCTCACTTACTCAGAGCAGTTTGTCTGTGCAGAGGCGAGTAGGACGGCCCACTGCGAGGAGGCGGTCTTGTCTTCCAGTACACTCACCACTGTGGGCCCCGGCTATTTGGGTCTGCAAACCTAGCAATTACTCTGGCTTTACACATCATGTGGTCCAAGCCTTTTTTGTCCACCTGACTCCACCCGACACAAGGAAGCTGCTGTTTATGAAGTCTGTTTTCTTTTTTTGTCCCCCGACACAAAAAATCTTTTTTTTGAAAAATTGCAGCTTTCACTCTCCTTTAGTTGAAGCCAACGTGCCGTAGCAGATTACTATCAGGCTCGCTGGTGCTAACTACACTGTTTTAACACAAAGTGCCCGCTGATCTGATGCAAAGGAGTTCAAACCTCCATAAAGTCCAATAGGGTGGAGCCACCCTCAGCTGGTTGCAAATATAGAATAACCACTTTCCGCTGGATTAAAGCCTTCCCACCCCCCTCTTCAGTTAAATTACTGCGTTTAGGGAAGCCCCACCCGCCCGCTCTGTTATACGGCACACTGCCACATCAACTGGAGGGGTTGGAAAAGCTGCGGATCTGAGCGACATGCACCAGCCCAAAGTAACGGACCTCATCCAGATGCGTCACACTCGCCGAATGAAAACTGTTGCGAGGTGATAATGACGGCTGAGGAGGAGGCCTGGATCTGAATACACGGCCACTTGCTCCGAGTGAGGGGTGTAATTCACTCAGGTTGTTGGAAAGCGATAACGAGCGTCTGAACACTTAGCAGCCAGCGCGGAATGCCAACCTGTCAACGCGTCACATTGACTTGTGTGGACTGGAAATGTCCTCGTTACTGACTTCTCACTCATTCATTGACCGTTTCAAGTGTACAGATAAAATCCACATGGAGGTTTTTTTTCTGCCCATGTCAGCAGAAGTTGTGTAAAGCCCGGCGGTGAACTTTGCATAGGAAGCACTTCTCTGCCAACAGCATGCTGCTCAAATAAAACGCTGGCAGTGAAACCGCATTTATTGACCTGGGATCAAAATTCCCACGGACCGTCTGCCTGTGATTAAAGCCAGACTGTTTTTTTTCTTTCTTACTGTAACAGTAAGAACTGACCTGGAGTTTCATGAGGGCTGTGGCTTTTTTTTTTTTTTTAACATACACAACCATCGAGGGACATCAAAGTTCTGGTCTACTGATGTGTCTCTATGGCCGGTCAGTGGACTTAGAAAAGGAAATTCTTTGCCGTTTACTCCACTTTTAGAAAGTCTGAGCTATAAATCACCCTTTTGTGATGTCACAGTGGGCTCTGGTACCTCTCCCAGGTTGGTGATAACTCCCCCAACCAGGCTCCGCCCTCTGACACCTGCTTGTTCAGGTCACCTTCCAACACATGTTAGACTTGGACTGCAACCCAGAGGGTTTTCCATGAGATCAGGAGAGGTCAGTGCATCATGCGATGCTCCTCCATTGGGGTCTGCAATGAAAAATAAAGATGTGATGATCTGAAATGATTTGGGAGCTTTAAAGGACATGAAAAACATAAATCATTGGTCATTATGAAAATAATTGATCGACAGTGATGAATCCTTGCTAACAGTCAAGACATTGATTTCCGCCAAGGATTTTCACTGAAACCTCTTGAAATTTTTTTTATCTAATGTTTTAACTACAAGTGTCTATGAATGCTTCAGTCATACCAGGCCACAGTGAGAGTGAGGTCATGGCACTTGTGACGAACACAAGGAACCTTGAGCGAAATCTTTGACTTCCTTACTTGGTTTTCCACTCGATCATTTTCCCTGGAACGCCTCTTATCATTTTGACTGTGAACTCAGTGTTTGTGCACAGCGCAGCCAACGTCCCACGTCATAGCAGCAAGAGAAAACATAAAGCGCGACTCCAGCACCAAATTTAGAGATTTAGAGATCCAGGGTCACAGTTTGAGTCTCTCGCAGACCCCCAACACAAACACAATGGGGTGGGTGGGTTTGTGGGGGAGGTTGTAAGGGGAGGTGGTACAGCGACAACATGACAAGAATGCAGCACCCTTGCATCTCAATGAATGGCTGTCATTCCAATATTTGCTCAGAGGTCCTGGCGAACACAAAACTCCCTTTACCAAAGTTTTCTGACAATGATCTGAGGCTGTTGTGGAATGTCTCACACATTCCTGTAACTTCACTTTGCAAACAATGTTGCTTTATTTCAGCCCAAAAAAAAAAAAAAAAAAACTTTGGAGGTCTCCAATCCTGCAATAGCTCTTTGTTCATATGAAAGTCAATAACCTTGCAGGAGACAAATGAAAGTGCTCGGGGAAATAAACAGGTGTAGTTTTAAAATATCCCTTAAGGTTTAAATGGAATGACAAAAGTCTTTACTTGCTTTTCTTGTGGGTTAAAACACTTTGTGATGTCACAGGTGTCTAGCAGCAGAACGATCACCACCTGACCACCCACAGCAGGTGTTTATTGCACTCGCTCGGAACAGCTCGGTAGCCGCCTTTCTATTATCCCCTACAATCATGTTTACGGTCAGACAAAAGCGACTGACCTTCCACGTCGTTTTTGCAGCAAACACAGGGCTAAATGTGCTAACACAGCAGTTTCCAGAGGGTTTTGTTTTTCTTAGTTTTTGATCATCAATCATGTGATGTTTCTCCATGGAGTCCATAATAATAATAATAATAATAAAGATCAGAAAACAGGTGTGTTGCGGGAGCTTAGTGGTTTTTGTGTTGGAAATACCCTCATCCCATAATTTAAGTCACATTCCGCTGTGGGACAACTGAAAACCACAGAGTATATTTCTGCCATGCTGAAAAAAAAACTGCAGACAATTTATGATTCTTTCGGCATCTGCAGTCAACAAGAATTAAAAGAGGAGAGAAGTGCAGCCGTCTCGCAGTGCCAGTGAAACACTTGCTGTACAGGACGGGCCGACATTTGCATTTTGAATTGAGTCCTGTGAAAGACGCGTTTCCTCAGCCAGTTCTGCTGGGCAAAAACACAAAGCCTCGCTCTTCCCCCACATCAATACCTCCTTTTGTGAGGCCAACTCAGCTCCAGTGAAGAGGTCTTAAAAAAGAAAAAATTAAAGTACTGAAAGGGTTGCTCCCTTCGTCCCCTTCCCCCCCTACTGGCTCGCCTCCAAATTCACAGCCTTTCAAATGGCCCCATCACAATAAATCAGGCCTTGTAAATTCAGGACTCTAAGGGCAAATGCATATTCTTTATTTTTATTTTTATTTATTTTTTACTCATTTAAATTTACATTTATTTCTACCACAGTCTGTGATAGCTCATCATGTGATGCCGCTCCATAAAAACATTTACTAGAAATTCCAAAACCCCCCCACCAAAAAAACATTGTCCGGCCGAGCCGAGAGCCCGCTATGAGTTTCTCCTTTTGAACAGAAAGGAAATGATGGTGCTGTAACAGAACCGCAGCTATTCAAACAATCAGGACGGGAGGTTCTGGTCCCATTTAGCCTTTTTCTAAAGACGAACATAAATAGATGTACAACAAAGAACAAAAGAGAACAAGGTTTGTGTTACTCGCAACACACCCACCACTGCCACCATTTGTTTGGAGTTGGGGCAGCAACAATTAGAGACTGTGGCAGTGCGTTGTGGGAGTCAGAGTGTAGAGTTGTCACAGCAAACAGAATTCTACTGTGATCATTTTTCTTCTTTATTTTTTTCTAAAGAAAAAAAAAAACAAGGCGGGAACAGAAACAGCGCTATGTGCTGGTTTAATGAAATGTCCGTCTCCACACTGGACTAAAAACAGAAGGGCTAAAAATACCAATGAATGCACGTCTGTGAGCCGCGGCGGGGGCATGTTTGTAAAAGACACTGCAGCCCCGACGATGAATCTGAACACAGACGCATGAAACAGACAGGGGAGCCCTTCATTTCTCAATCTTTTTTTCTACCTGTTTCTGAATGGGTGCCAAATCCTCATGAGCAGCCGTGAGGGGAGTCTGGAGAGCAGAGGGCGAGTCAGCCTGCCAGTTCGCAGCAGCTGCTCACCGCTGATTTGGGCAGCGGGAAGGAAACAGTTTTTACCTTTGCCCTCTGGTCCACTTCCTGTACACAAAGCTGCTCTGTCTTGGAACTGTGAGGCCGTTGTGCTGCTGGTGGGTGCAAATAAAGTGTGAAAGAAATAAAGGCGCCACATAACGAAGCCAACACATATCTAACAAGCCAACCCAGGGATTTTTTCATATTGGGTGATCACTATCGGAAAAATTGGTTTCAAATTCTAAACTGCTCTATTTTAGCGACTCTAATGAAAGAAAAACAGGCGGCCACAGTGTTGCAGTCTGAAGTTTTTTGGCAGGACCGTGGACGTATTATAAGAACTGAATACCAGTCATTATAGTCATTATGCAGCAATATGGCGGCGCTGAGATTTGTCCAGTGGCCACTCGAGGTACTGCAGCCAAAAATCCCATACGTCCCAAAAAGTTTTTTCCCGACAGACTGCAATACAAAAATGAACACCTGTAAAACGGCTGTGAGGACGCTTCTGACCTGAAACTCAGTTCATACGAAATCTTTCTGTTGTAGATTTTTAAGTCATGGACTTTCTAAAAATGTATAAAGGCCAGAAAAATCTTTATTCCCATCATCGATGTGACATCACGTTATATGTGCTGTCTCTCAGCTCGTTCTGATTGGCTGACGCCAATGGCTGACACATGCACGTGTGAAACAAAGGCATAATGGGGTGCATAATGCGGAAAAACACTGGAGGCTAAAAAAAATTTCAGCGTATGCGCTGGATGAGCAGCTCCATTGAAATGAATGGGCTGCCATATTGGATCCTGGGGGCCTACTGGAATTGCTGGATGACAACAGAGGAGCTGGTCGCCCGACAACAGGGCGACCCAGGCTGTGGAGTTGGTGCGTTCTGGCTTCGGGTTGTTGCCCAAGGTGCAGTAAGTGCACCCTGGAAGTGTAAACTCTGCTCCTCGCCCGCACCCTCTCTCCCCTTAATTACTGGGTGAGCTGTTGGGTTCCCGCCCACTCCTGTCTGCCATCAAGACGTGTCTGAGACAAAGAAGCAAAACATGCATCTGATCAGAATTGCAGGTCTGTGTGCACATGTGGGAGGTATCAATTAAAAGTATATAAAAAAAGTGTGAAAGTGTCAAGGAGTGTGAGAAGGTAATCATTTTGAACCGTGATTGTTTCTAAATGGTTTTGAGATTCCATATTCAAACAATTTTCACGTCTCTTTGCATTCTAGATTCCGATGGAGCAGCCTCACGCAAATAATTATCCTCAAAGAACTCAATTTATCCCCATAAAACAGCATATTTTGCCCCTCAGGTTATATAATTTCAGTCAGTAAAGTATGTTTACCTATTATACACAAAAGATTGAACCACATTTCTGTGACAGTAAAGAAAAAATTGTTCTTAGCATTTGATTTGTTTGTGGATGATACGAGCCTTGAGCTGCACATGAAATGCGCCCCCAGGCTGGATGGTCTGCTTCACAAACATGGTGGTGCAGGATGGAGATTACCTGTGAGCAGGAACCTTGCAATGTGTCTTGATAAAACAACCATTTTCATGGTAGGAAAACCAAGCAACTTTTATTTTACAGTAATTATACACTGACACAAACATAAAATCATGCAAAATGTTACGCACTGCACCTTTACGAGACTGAACCAACACCTGACTGGCAGTGTTGTCACAAATCCAGAGGAGGCATCAGTGCCCTATGAGCTGTCACAGAAAAAAAATGCAACTGCACTTTCTGGTTGACACTTTCTGAAAAGTGTCGCAAGTAATAATAACAGGATAATTACAAAGTTTGTCTATGTGGCATCTTTTAAACAAACGCAACAGAAAGTGCTCCACACGCACACGCACACGCACACACACACACACACACACACACCGTGAGTATCGAGACAATATTGTCTCGCACCAGGGAGGCAAAGGAAGTAAACACAGACTTTTCTCATTTTTAAGTTTCTTTTTTTACACTTTTATTATTTTATTAATGGGCAGTATGTTAAGGTTTTACCAATATTGAAATCATTTATCAAGCCAAATATTACACACTGGATCTTTAATAAAAGACGCAAAACCATTTCCTTGCCCATGTGGTGAGGAAATGAGAGCTGATGAGGCTTCGTGATTTTGCTCTTGCAATTTTATTCAGGAAGTGAAAACTTCAGAATGTATGTGTGCATTGCCATGCCACCGTAAGATGAATAAATAAATTAAATAAATGAAAATTTAAAGTGGAACAAACCACCTTCCACGATAAACCTGGCAAGCACAGAATGAAGATCATTTCCTATCATGTCTACTTAATATATTAGAAAGTAAAAAACACTTCAAATGAAAAAAAAACACACAAAATGTCAATATAAACAAACTTTAAAAAAAAAAAGACAAGTATGCAGGAATTTTACAGAGATAAACTATAAAATGCCCAGTCACTGTCAATACACTCCTTGTCTTTGCTGAGCAGCAGCTCGTAAACGCTGCTGGCCTGCAGAGGAAACTCAGATTTGCACGATCCAGCGCGAGGAACAAAAGAACGCGCCGCCTTCGCTGGTAGCGACGGCGTGCGAGGCGACTCTCAACATTCCCCAACAGCGCCACCAACGTCTCTGTGGCACCAGTTTCTGCAGAACAGGTGGTGGGGCTGCGACCCTTCATTAATGCCTGATGACAGATCGGCAGCAGCAGCTTCTCACGGTTTGGTGTTGCGGTGAACATTTAGTCCTTGTAAGGCTGCCATGTCATAGTTTCAGCCTTCATTTGAAATAACAATCTTGCATTCCATCATCTGTGGAGTTGTGCGATTGCAGTAATATTTATTTTCTTCCTTATTTTCTTCTCATACAGGGACACTGGTGGCAGAAGGATCACACCTCCTGGGGAATAGCTAACTGCAGAACTCGGGCTGCCTTCACTCTTCTTTACCCTCTCGGTAATTTGTGAGTTTGTTCAGGAAGGGGGCCTCTGGTGGGAACGGCTGGCGCGATAGATCACCTCTGTACTTTTCCAGGGGCCATAAGCTGGTGGAGGTGAGACAGTCACCTCTCCAGTCAGCAAATTGAGGAGGAGTGTGATGTGACGTTACTCAGCAAGTGTAATTCATTGCAAAAAGTGCAAAAGTGCAGGCTTCTCACATGGTTTAGCCAGCTGGTCTCATAGATGTCAACCGTCAGATCTCTGTTGGCGACACAGGTGACAATAATGCGATGGTGGCAGTGCAAAGTCGAGGGAGCTGCAGGGTTGTCTGCAGGTCTCAGGGTCTACAGGTGTCTGGGTCTCTCAGTGGTTGGATCTCAGGGTCTACAGGTGTCTGGGGCCTCAGGCCTGTTTGGCTAATAGAGATACAATAACAAGAAATTACAGCATTTGTAGAAAGTCAATCACAGACGGACAGACTTACGGTGGCCGGGAAGTGCAAAACACCCGCAAAAGAGAAAACAACCGCAAATCAGAAAACACAACACATTAACCAAAAACACAACACATTAACCAAAAACACAACACATCAACCAGAAACACAACCGGGAAGCAAAACACCCGCAAAAGAGAAAACAAACACAACACATTAACCAAAACGGAAGTGATACCTTTGCCCCGGAAACTAAACACGATCTCCCGTCTACTCTGCTGGTGTAGGTTACGAAAGATGAACGCCGGACACAAATACGACGTGATAGTCGACATGTTGCGGTTGTTTCCTCCTTTGCGGGTGTTTTGCACCTCCCGGTTGTATTTTTATTTGATGTGTTGTGTTTTTTGGTTAATGTGTTGTGTTTTCTGATTTGCAGTTGTTTTCTCTTTTGCGTGTGTTTTGCACTTCCCGGCCACCGTACAGACTTGATATTTTTTGTTAGATTACACATTGTGCATACAAATTCTCCCCATTTAGTAGTTAGATACATCAAATAAAAGTGTTATTCTTTGTGATGCTAGTCTTCCCCTAAATTGGTTTTAAAAGAAATTGTAATACAAAAATATATATATTCATTTTGAATTGAAATACCACTAAAGTCAACCAAGTTAAAGTGAAATTAGAACTCATAATATAATACATACATATACAGCATATTGTTTGTCTTAAATTTAAATCAAACTCTCTCTAGCTTCGTTAGCATTAGCCTCTTGATTACCTTCTTGATTCTACCGAATCCAATGCGAATGTGAGCGGCGGTTTTTACAGCCGTCCTGGAAAACCCAAAGTGAGTCTGTAAAGGCAGAATTGTGCCTCATAAAAGAGATAATTCATATGTTTGTGTTTTGACTTGCACAGAGTAAACACCCAGTGTGAGGCTCACAGCACGACTGCTGCCCTTTAAAAGCGCCACCAAAACTCTCAGTTTACGTGCAAACTTGAAATAAGGACGATGTGGAACCCTCAATTTGGTGGCGCAGGGAGGAACTTAACGTCCCCGTGGCAGCAAGGAGGCAATGATTTGAGAGCAGAAATAAAGGGAGGAAGAAAAAGAAAAAAATAAGCAAGGAAAAAGTGAACAAACCGCCAGCGCTCTATATATACTGCACGACACCATCTGGTTGGCTCGGAACAACATGCTAACAATTTACTGTGTGAGACCACCGGAGAAACCCCAACAGCCAAGAGTCCAAAAATAAAACAGGTGGGATAAAACAAATAAAACTGAATTGGTGATTATTTAGTTTTTAGTTTTTCAGCATTCACTAAAAACAGTTAGTAGAATTGTTTTAATGAAATAAATCCATATATTACAGCAATACAAATTTGAAGCTGAGACAGCGGGGATGGAATAGTTTAATAAAATCCCAAATAAAGAGAAATATGATCATTGTATCCTCATTGGGGACAAATTAGCGATTTGCCAGCAATATGTTTTACACAGACTTGACAACATAGACAACATAGACAACGAAGTGCTGTCATTCAGAAAAAAAACAGCTTTGTGAATTTAGCTTGACAGTGTGCTGCATCGCAGCTTTCAAAATTTCAAGTTAAAATAAATTCAATTAAATACATTTAAATATCATTCATGAATGTCTCTTATCTCAAAAGAAAGAAAAAAAAAGACAACCGGCGTTACTATTCAGTAGCATTTTTAGCCAGCAGGGGTCAGTGTGCTCTAGCACTCAGCCCTAGTAACTTTCTCTTTTCCTCCCAGCAGCAGCAGCAGCAGCAGCAGCAGTGTTCTCAAACACAGTCGTCCCTCGACGTACTGCACATGTATTCCTCGGTTCTTTGAGCCTGAGCCGTGTGACATCATGTTGATCTCTCCTCGGCCAACTTTTATTAGTTTAACCGCCTCACTGGTGCTCAGACGTATTGCGCTGACAGATATGCAGGAAGCCGGAGTGACTGTGTGGAGTTGGAGAGACTCGACATGCTTGTAAACACTTTTACTATCGCAGGCAAACAGACATTTGATCTCACTGTTCCACTCTTTGCTTTTCTGCCGGCCGGCCAGCCAGCAGCGTTTCCTGCTAACTCAGGTGCCCCTTTAAAAATGTCTAAAGTGCTAAGTTTGCACAAAGGGCTGCGGATACTCCTAAGTCTTAATTGTGACTGAAGAAGAAAGAAGGTGGGGGGGAGGAATGGTCAAATGACTTTGCTGACCGGACCATCTGCCTGGATTCTTCTATGATTGCTTCCTGATTTTCTATAGCGAGGAAGTGCGAGGAATTAGGCCTTCAAAGGGATGTGTGCCCGCACCAGCACTAATCCGCTGTTAATGGCCGGTAGAGGCAACAGACCCCAACAACCTCACATCCTGCAGAGGTCTCATGTACATAATTCCTTTGCCAGGTTACAAAAAAAAAAAAAGGATGATGTGATGAGTGAGGCCGGATTTTTTGATGGGAGGAGACCCAGAAAAACACAAGTTTTATCTTCAGTCGAAATCAAATCAAGTTTAGGAGGGTGGAGGGCAAAGAATCAGTGAAAATGATAATTCATCTTTTAAAGGCTCGGACAAGTTGACAGAAACTCTATTGTTCAATATGCTAAAGAGCATTAAGGACAATAAAAAAGTGTGTTTGTGTGTGTGTGTGTGTGTGTGTGTGTGTGTGTGTGTGTGTGTGTGTGTGTAGAGGGAGGGCAGGGAAGTCAGCAGTAATTAGTGATATTTGTGGTTATGCAGGACTGAAGCTGTTGGGTTGGTCGCTTCCTGAGACACTGAGAAGCAAACACAGCTCTCCCTGGTGGCCTCTGGCTGAAGCATTCCACCCAATTCTGGACTCACAAGCCTCCAATTTAGAAGAATTAAGGAGAGACGGCAGCCCGTCCCGCTCTCTGTGTAAAACTACTGTAGTGCTGACACAAAGCAAAGTTCACACTCTTGAATGTAGGTTGAGGAATGTTGACGTGAAAGGCACAGCGGGTAAAATTCACAGTGGGATCGATCGGTTGGAATGACGTGAAATGAAAAAAAAAAACTCCCGTGGTAAACACAAAAGTAAATGTTTTGATTTGCAAATAATAAAGATTTGTATTTACATAAAGCATTCTTGGTATATACATGATGCAAGGTAAATATGTTGGAGTAAGCATGTTGCTTAAAGTAATTCAATAAAATTATATTAAAGGCTCAGTGGGTAAAATTTAAAGATTTAAATAAAAATGTAAAAAAAAACAATACATGTTTGATTGTTTTGTTTTTTTGAAATTGACAAGATTTTGTATTTACAGAAAGACACACTTGTAAAGAGGCGGCCATATTGTATTTCTTCAGTATCCCCTAAAACCAGATGGTGTGAGACAACTGTGAGGACATCACTGAAATCAGGGATTAGCACCAACACACCGTCTGCAACATCGGTTCAGACCATTACTGTAGATGCTGCTAAAATTTTACACACAGGGCCTTTAAAAATGACCCCTGATTGTTCTCACCTTACGTAAACTACAACCTCTGCTCCCTGGGTGGTTTGACCTCATCAACCTCTCTGGATTTTCAGCAGCACAATGTCACTGTTTTTTTAACAGAAAGGTGTTGAATGAACTCTGCAATGTAGTTGACAGTAAGCATATTTCTATTACTATATGTCCATTCTTTAGTAGACCTGCCCTGATGTCCTTTTAAAGTGAATCGATGCGTTTCACGTTCTTTAATTAATTTTCCCTGACTCCCTGGCAGAAAAGATGCTGCTTCAATGATACCTCATGGGTTAAAGAAATAATACAGTAAAAAACAATAACATTTTTCAGTTAAAAACTACATTGGATTCTTCCTCTTGGTCTCTCATAGACTCGGTTGCAGTAATATGGTTGATGCAACGGCACTGGCAAGACATGCGTGTTGCTGCTGCTGCTGCTGCTGCTGCTGCTGCTGCTGCTGCTGCTGCTGCTGCTGCTGCTGCTGCTGCACGCATGCTGAACAGATGCCGTCGAGCCTCGGGGAAGCGCAAAAACACTCACATCTTTCTCCGGCCGCTTTGCCGTGATTTAGCATTTGCGGCTCTTATTCAGACATCACAGCTCGCGCCATGTGACCTGTCAGCGCCGCTTGGAGAGCGGCTGAGGCTGAAGGAGGCCGATGCTTCAGCACCACAAGAGGTGTCTGAGAGAACAGCAGTTTGATGGGCAGTTACCTCTTCACAAAGCTTTTTGGAGTGTGATCATTTTTGTTTGAGGAAACTGAAAAAAACCCTCAAACAGTCAATTTAGAGGGTAAAAAATGACAAATATCTCTCTGAGAGTAAAAAAATGATTTTAAATCTCTATAATTTAATGCCATAGAGAGTTTGATTTATTTATTGATATACATATAGATGAGGATGGCGCTCTTGATGATTTATTTGTACTGCAGGCAGTAATTTCTGGGTCGCAGACATCCTGATTGGTCATTTCTGGATTATTTGTTCTCCTCCTCCAATATTTATGGCCTCCTCGGCGGACATCAGCGAGGCGGCCGCTCATTGGTCAGGCGGCAAAGCGCTAAATCTTTAATCGGCCTCACCTTTTTTTGGCTAATTCATAATTTAGTGAAGTGAGAGCGAAGCGTTTAGCTTTTCCTGGCCACGGCCCGCTAAGTGAAATGGTGTGGAAAGTGTGAGGTCATTAACCTGTTACAGGTACGTCCCTTCCTCATATTGGGGATAATGTTTTCCACCCGGGTGTGACAGAAAAAGAGAGGGTGAAGCTGCCCTCAGGTAAAGGCAGAGGCCGCACTTTTTCACCACTACATTTCAGGTGAATTTCAGGTGTGATGAGTCAATTTGTTTTTTAATCTGGAGACATAAATGCTTTGGGTGGGATTTCTCCTCTGCAGGAGTGGAAACAGGAGAAAAGTTCAAGATCATTTCCCATCAGTCTAATCTGCTAAGTCGTCAGTACTGAAACTTTTTATACACACATTGCCGCTACACCTTTGCAATGCCACGTTTAGCAAAAATATCCTCATGCAATTTTACCCACATGCACATCTGTTCACTGTTCTGTCTGTACAGAACCATGTTTCCAGTATGTTTCAGATATTTTTAACATAAGAATACATTCATATGCACATCTTTAAATCCTTTTAAAAAAAATCTATGTTACATTTGAGTAGTCTGTGATTATGTGGTCAAAACTGTACAATGATCTGCTGACTAAATAATATAAAAAGTTAATCGAATTACATTATTCCTGAAGTCATTCATGTTTTTTTCTTGCTTATTTTTCATTTTCATATTTAACTGATTGCATGAAACAGTGAATATGCTGCAAATGTCAAACTTTATGAGGCAAAACTAATGAGTAAAATTAACTATTGACACTTGCGTTGCGCGGTGCATGATAAACATGTGTCTGCTCTTTGTGATTTTTTTTTTTTTCAGTCTGACTTTCATTCTCATGCAGCATCCTGTGTTGTTTTCAGTCCTTGTATGAATCCTGCGATTTCCTTTTAGGACTAATGAATTACTTTTTTGAGGGGGTGATTCATCAATTCCCGCACGTGTGACAGATAACGCAGACGTCACTGCGCCCTTTCAGATTTTATCTTGCATCCATTCTTTGACTTTAAGTCAGTGCGCTCGTTTGCCGGCGCTCTGTTTGACTGGCCGGTACAGTCGGGGCCATAACTCCTGATGTTTATCGATCCTTCAGCCTCGGCTGAATTTATTTCTACAAGTCTATACAAATCTGTTTCTGTGCAGCCTCTTGTACCAGAGGGGTTAATGTATTATACAAAGTGTTCAGATCAGGGATTAGATTTCCCCCCCAATTCCATCAGTCAATTCTCCGCGTTCTCCGGGGCATTCATCATTTTGACAGTTGCAGATAAGGCAATTATTTTTCCTCCAGCGACTACAAAATGTAGACAAGTGCCCCTGTGACGGCTGTGTCTGTTTCGAGAGGCGAGCACAAATATTATTCCATTGAACGCCGCTCACTACAAAGCTGCATCAAGTGGAACACAGAGAAAAACAGATGTCATGAGCGTTGCTGCGTCCTAACGCCTGCAAGTGTTTCGTCCTTTTAACAGTGAGAAGGTTCGTACGTGGCCGCGGCTCCGTGCACATGCAGGCTGCTGAATGCGATTCAGAAACATGATCTTAGAGACGGTCTCATGTGCAGCCCTTGCGTTTCCTGTGCTGCAGTGAATATTTACTCCGTATTAGGCAGGATGGTTGTTTTTAATGGTGTATGCAGCAGTGCTAATTGAGGTTCCAAAACCCTTCTTCGATTCATGAATTCACTCTTATTCAAAAAAACAAAAAAACAAAAAAACAAAATTGGGTTGTTCACGGGTTAAATTATAACTTCAAACAGTGTATCAAGCATTTTTTTGCATTTTTAGAATCATGGAAATGAACGCATTGAAATATACAATAAAAGATCTTTACTTTTTTCGCCCTGCCCTCAAATGAAAATCAGTATCACATTAATTTAGGCTGGTCATCAATATTCATGTAGAACTTAAACGGTTGTGAGGCCAAGATTTCAAGCAGAGCAAATGAGACAAACCACAATGACCTCAAATGACCCCTCAGTGAGTCTGAAGACTGTGTTCCCTATATGAAGGCCGTGTCACCTGACTGACTGTTTTAGCTGGCTTCTTCTCCACGGCTGCCTGTGATCTCCCACTCTGACCCCTGGGGGGCAGCAGAACACCTTGATTCTTCAGCGTGAGGCCCAGCCGCTCGTGGCTGACTCCCACCTTTTGCTCAGGCCGCTGATAAATCCGAACAGTGAAGATTTCATCAAACGGAAAAAAGAAAAAAAAAGTTTTTCTCCTTCCCGTCCCGATTTCGTCTGTCCTGTTTTCTCAAGTCAAACAAACGTGCAGACATCACTCAAGATATATACAAAAGATGGAGGAAAAGATCAGCAAATGTGTTTTATATCAAAATCCGATTTCTTTTTTTTTCCTGAATGTATGCCATCTGACCTTGTAAGAAGAAACTACAGAAAAGAGAGTTTCACTCAGCCAGCATTGCGAGCGCTGGTGCACATAAGCTAAGCACAGCTTGTGATTTATGAATTCCAATACTAAATACATTCATTTTTATTTGAATGTGACTTTTTTCTTTCAAAAAAAGGTCATAATCTCGATGTAAATGCTAGCAAATAAATCTGTGTCACACCAGGAGAGGAGGCTGCTGCTGGCTGAACCACGGTGTTAATATTTAAATGTTTTTTAAGGAGTGACTCAGGGTTCAGGCGTAGGCAGTGGATGACGTGAGGCTGAGCTCAGGTCTGTCATCGGATCAAAGCTGGAACTTTTGCTCCCATCGCTGTCAGCACATTTTAATGAGTGTTGCGCCGGGCCGAGCCGAGCCGAGCCGCTCCTCCCTAAAACTTTCCCATGCATGCGGAGTGTCTGAGGGATTCACCGCTTAATCATTTACCCACACTTAATTCGTCTGGAGCAACTTTGCACTCAAATTACAAGGGGATTTTAGTTTTTTTTTTTTTTTTTAAAAGGGGGGTGGGTGACTTTCTCAAAGCAGCCAACTCTTGACCTTTTGTCCGCCTTGAAAATGGAAAAGGGAGACTCTTTCCACATAGAAAACATCAAACCGAGAGTAACAAATGTGAATTTTACTGAAGAGATTTGAATGAATTCTATAATGTATATATATATATATATATATATATATATATATATATATATATAAAACCATCAACATTTATTAACCTCGCCTTGTTTCTGATGTCGTAAATCAAAAAGTCAAACCACACCCTAAACTGCAGGTTTTCTTCATGTAACATAGAACTCAGGTTAATTTAAGATTTTTCACACCAAACTACCTTAAAAAAACAATCAAATCAAACCTCCTTATAAACACATCTAAAATATGCTACACAGCTGCAAATACTACACTGAAGTGGACACCGTGAAACCCATTTGATGCGGAGCAAAGGGACTGGACGACAAAAAATGAAACAAAAGAAACAAAAATTTTACACGGAAAACCCTCCAAAAAACGCCGGCCGTCGGCGGAGCAGCCGAGGTTCCACGAGGACGTCTGAGTGGAGCCAGCGCGACAATAAATCAGACACGGAAAGAAGGCCGGGGCCTTTATGGGGGAGCGCCACCCATATATTGACTGCACATCATAGCAGCCGTCCACTCGCAGGCCAGATTATAAATCCCGCTTGCAGAGGATACATGGGACTTCTGACGTGTCAAACCTGCCTTCCATGAAACACACAGGACGCTTGTTTGGCTTCTTCTTCCCTTTACGTCCATCTTATTCGCTATGCAGCATCAAGGCAACTAAAAACTTTCCCCTGTGAGTTGTAACTCAACTTTTCAACCATTTCTCTTTTAAACTATGCTTCTATCAGCCGCCATGGTAAAAAAAAAAAAAAAAAAAAAATCCTTCTACTATAAAATCATCTTACCTGTTTTTTTCCAGGCCGCCTCCTGCAGGTCAGACAAGGCGCGGCGGTGCACCGAGAGGAATGGCCGCGGCAGGTCTCCTCACTGCAGGAAAAAGCTTTTTTTTCCCTCTCTTTCTTTCTTCTTCTTTCTGCTGAAGAGAAAGAGAGAGAGGGAGAGAGAGAGAGAGAGAGAGAGAGAGAGAGAAAGAGAGGGAGGGAGAGAGAAAACGATCAGCCGTCAGATAAGGAGAAGCCAAGCTGAACCGCAGGATCAGCCCCTCCAAACTGTCCCACAGCCGGAAACCTCGTCTCCAGCCCAAAACTCTCGTCTGGCGGCTCTTTGGTGATGCTAATCTAGAGTGTGTGAGTGTCTCACACCAGGCCTCACTCGCTCACTTCTTTTTCTTTTTTTTTCTTCTTCATTTCCATTTGAGGACATTTTCTTTCTCACATTTGTCCTGATGAGCTTCAGTCTGCTGGTTTTACTTGCAGATGGAGGCCTGCAGGTGCAGCGGCTGCTTCACACTCACACGTCTCTTTAAAATGCCGCCTGTGAGATGTGCAAGTTCCTTTTCAGGGGGTTTTCAGAGGTCAGTTGTTCTATGTAATGTGGATTTAGAGCAAAGTGATCTCAGAGTGGCTCTCAAAAAAACAGCATGTTCAGCCCTCTGTTTGGAACCGCCGGACGAAACCACTGCTACTGTTGAACTGACCTCATGTTTTTGGAAGCAGCAAAGACATGAGGGAGGAACCAACATCTGGAGTTATTGGTGCCCTTTATGACCTCATACAGGGCTGATTTCATAACAGATGGACTTTTTTTGCAGCTCACTGGCAGAATCGAGACACAGATTGTTGTTTGAAATTATGTATTATATTTATGTTTGCACCACGGCATGTCTGCATCAGGAATGGATTCTGCAGACAGTATATCACACAAAACTGAGAACTTTGTGTAAAGAAATTTGTGTTGTTACCATTTCGTGTGTATTTCGGTACATTGGACAAATAAAGCGCTCATTTGTTCATTCAAGAAGTTTAGCGAAATATCTGTGAAAGTATTTCTCTCCTCGACTCCGCCCCTGAAATATGAATAATGTACCGCCAAACTTTGTTTGTAAATGACTTCCTTGCGCAATAAACCTGAGCTATTAAACATGAATAAATCCTGCGGGAGTTTTTCGTGAAACTTTTGCGGCTCAGCTCCTGCGTGGCTCCGCCCCTCCCGTCGATCCTCCGTGGCCGAGGCTCGGTGCGACGCCTCGGGCCTCCGCATGGTCTTTGCATCGGGAGGAAACATTTGCATTAGTCCTGCACGGATTTAGTCGGAGCTATTATTGTGTCAAGAGTGACTTATGGCAACTTTACAGTCGGCCCTGTAAGAGCGCAGCGCAGCGATGTGCACACACAGACACACAAAGACACACACACCATCCCTCAGAAGCATTGATTCTATTCTGAGTGCTGTTTTCCCTCTCTGGATGGTCTTGCTGCTGCGTGTGCCGTTAGCGCGCTGGGCGTTTTCAAACTCTTTACATCCATTACATCCCACTAGGTAAATACCTAATGCCGGAAACATTTGTCAATGTGTGCGCCTGGCTGAACAGAATAGATTATTGGGGGTGGAGGTGGCGGGGGCTGAGTAAAACACACTGCATTCCCAAACAGCACTATGCCGGTGACATATTAAAAACCTCACACCCAAACTCTGAGCGCTTCCCCCCCCTGCGTGGAGGAGGGGAATGTAATAATTCTATTTCGGAAAGAAAAACTTGCAATCTAGAAAGTTGCTTGCTTGCTAAAGAAAGATGTATGAGCAAAACGGCCCAATTCTACTGATATTAAAAGGGGAGGACAAACTGTCGAGGTAAAACTTGTTTGCTTTTGCAGAAAAAGATGGATTTTAATAGTTTACCTTCATCTGAATGTGCCAGCAACCATTAAAAAAAAAGCTGGGCTTTGAGGTTTTTCCTCACTTTTACACTTTCAGTTGTATTTTAGGATCCATCTAGTCTGAGGATCTTGTTTCAGAACTGCGAAATCATTGGTAAAATAATTCATTTTCAATTGAGTTTTTCTAGTTTTTATTTATAATTAACAGTGGACAGAAGCTGCTGATGCTTAGGATTGTTTGAGGGGAAAATCAGGTCATAGCGGTCATAAGGAAGTTAAAGCGTGCAAAGATTACCTCAGCTTTAGTCAAAGTGAGGTGGAAACTTTATACTGAGTTCAGATCCAAACAGCCTGGAACAGAAGACGTCCCGTCAATCAAGTGGCTTGTATCCAGCAAAGCTCACTTTAAATACGGGACTCATCCGTGACCAATCAGTCTAGGTGAAAGCAACCAGATCAAATGAAACTGTTTTTACATTTAAAAAAAAAAAAAAAAAAGAGATCTTAGAAAAGTTATCAGCACAGGCTGTTTAGACTGCGTAGAACTTTCTTTTTTGAAAGCAATATAGTAAAATAGAGTCAATTAATCACCATGTAATTTGTATTCGACCTGTAAGGTCATCTCTAAGTGAAATAGAACCTTTTGCTAACGTTTCTTTTTTATGCACATCCTCTCAGTGCTTCTTTGATCTCAATGATAAGTGGTGGAGAGGTGGACTCCTCTCCTCAACACACACAACAATGAGTGGGAGACTGAGGACCGACTGGGCCGATGCCGGCTCCCTTATTTTGGGTGCGCTTCCATTCAATCCGTCAATATTCCGTTCCCTGTTCTGCTCCACAGGATGGTCCATTGTGGCGCGGTGAATGGCGGAGCGCAGGAGCGTCGCCGCTTCCGTTAATTAGAGCTCTTTGCAGTTCTGCTCCTTGAGGAGTCAAAGTTAAAGCGCCGAAAAAAAAGAAAAGGAAAGGAGAAAAAAAAAGGAATGTCCCTCTGTGTGGCTTCGACCTCACACTTCCATTGTGGCTTTCCCGACATGAAAAGGTGTAGTTTACCCGTGGATGGCTGTCAGAGTGGCTGCACTGTTGCAACGGCTGAGGAACAAACGCTAGAAAGAGGAATTTCTTTTAGTCTGCCACAAGGATTTTGCTATAAAGTAGCAGGGTTTTTTTTTTTGTTTTGTTTTTTTTTTTAAACCTTTTTGGAGGCTTTTGAAGCATTTTGCCAGAATGGGGACAATTTCAGAAGGTTGTTCATTAGGAAAAAAAAAAAAAAAAATCCCATTGATTTACACGAGAAAGTATGTTTAGTCCTGCATATTTTTGATCATTGCACCTGACACATATATGGAGACCAAAACAAGATGTTTTCAAAGGGAGGAGCCAACATCTGGCTGGGACTGCTTACTAACCAGGGAGAGAAAGTGGTCCTCTTTGTGACATCACAGAGGGCTGATTTGCAGTGCCGTACATAACAATTAGCACATTAAAAAGATCAGACTTTTCTTGTATCTGGGGAGTTTGTAAACAGGAGGGAGAAAGTAAAGGGCCAGTACAGCTGATATGAAGGGGAATGTATCATCAGATTGCTAAACTTGAATGAATTTTCCTGACCTTATAGTGTTTTTGTTATTTTGTTATTACTTAGTTAAGTTCAGTGCTTTTCTGACCTCAGAGCAGCAGTCTTTTCAAAGAGACTATTCCATTCATTTTTTCTCTTGCATTTTTGTCACAATCACTTCATAAGATGAGGCAAATATACCTATTTTATTACAACTTTATGGGCAAACCCATAGTGTTTTAAATGTATTAATAAATGCTTACAAATGCAATATCTTAATCTGAATCTTAAGTGCTGATCTCTGACACCAACATTCAAATCAATATTATAGATATTTGGATTGGGACTTTTTTGCATTATACGAGACTACTGAGGCGCTGATCCCACTTGAAGAGCCTCAGTGGTAACAAAGTGCCGCTCATACCTCCCTGAAGTTTATTCCAGCGAGTTAAGAGCGACGGGACATTCCAAGGACTTATTGCATTCACACCGACCGACTATCCAAGGAGCCCGACGTGTCTTTACACATGAAATGACCAATTGTTTGTGCAGGCTTAAGTGATGCACGAGACACAGGGGGAGAAAAAGTCCCGGGGTCTGTAATGACATGTGGCTCCGGGTGTCCTTTCATACCTTGAGATTCCCTTTGCCTCATTAGTTAACACACTTTCTTAGTTTTGAACAATACCTTAGCTTGAGTTCTCCCAGCAGAAATCCCCCCCCCCCCTCCCATTCCTCGGCTCAGTCGATATTTCCAGGGCCTGCAGCAGAGTTTCAGAGAGAGGCCCTTTCCCCCCCTGTCCTAACAGCTTTAATACTTGTAATTATCTCTTGCTGGGGGAGGCTGGAAATTGGATTAGGGTGGTGAGTCTCAGCTGAATGAATTACCTCCATCTCCCCACTTGGTGGGCCACACACTGATAAAGTGCGGAAAAACGGATTTGGATTCAGCCTTAGCATTCATGGCTTCCTTGTGGAAAAATGAAATTTTCCAACAGAAGGGGCCAGTGTGCCAGCAGTATCTGTCCACAGCATGTTTCATCTGCTCCTGCTCTCCTGGAAATGCAATTACCTGCGTTATCGGGGCCTAAATGGTGACAGTTTGGCAGGGGAGCAGTTCCACCTGCCAGAGGCGCCTCCTGACGCTGTTTTTTTTTTTCTGTTGCATCCGCTGTTCTTTCAGTTTACACCTTTTTATCCAGCCGTCAGTGAAACAGTAAAACAACCTTCAGCAAAGGATGCGCCTGCAAACTTATGGGGAACATTTCAAGGGATCCACTGGTGTGAATGTCTGATGTGTTGTGTCAGTTAGAATTAAGTGAATAGTAATAAATAAATTAATAAATGAATACATTAACAAATGCTGTATTATAATAAGTAGGCAGCCAGGTTACCACGCAATGTTTCTGCCTCAGCAGAAAAGTAGAAACATCGGAAGAAACAAATTATTTAATAAGCTTTGACACTGTTTGTGAAGTCCTTACCCACCACTAGACACTTCCAAATCCTACAAACTGGACCTTTAATGTAACAGATTAATTGCTCTTGACAACCAACACATATTTTTAAATTGTTGTATCCAATACAATTTAATCAGTGAGATGTTTTTGATCCCAGCAGCCCTGATCCACTGATCAAAGGGGGATATAACAGACATATCAGAGCCCTCACTGTCTTGTTGATAATGTCAAGAGATTCATTTGGCACATTATACTGTAGCTGGTGGACGTCCCTATTGCTATTTTTTCTTCATTGTTTTGTTGCCCTGTAAATAGCGAGCATTGAATGCTGTCTGTTTGCTGCCATTTGTTCTTTATACTGCAGTGTTAGCAATATAAAGCATAAGAAGGAGGCCAAATGTTTCAAAACTACTCATGCACGGAGGTGATTATATTTGGAATTTTAACGGGAAAATTTCATATTTTGCATATATACATACATATTTCATCAGGACTTTATTGAAGGCGGCGTGGTGCCCACAACAGAGGAAGTAAATTGAAAAAAGAGCAAAGAAATTTCTGCATTCAAGAGGAGTTATTTTGCCCAATTTGGAGCGTAACTAAATTTGTTTACTCGCTTCTCACCATGTGGGGGCATTTAATTCGGTCTCAATTTTTTTTCCCCACTTCCTGCTGTGTCATTGTTAGAAAGCAGATCAAACAGAGGACAAACTAGCCCCCACATACCTAATGCAGCGCTAACTGGAACGCCAGCCAACGCCACCCCCCACTCGCCTTTTCCACTTCCCATTCTTTTAACCCCCCACTGAGGACAATCCTTGAAGGTAGATAAAAAGAACAACAAAAGATAATTAAATCTAAAAAAGGAGGGAAAAATCTCCGCTTTCTGGCACAAACAGTTGGGGATGGATTTCAGCGCGGTGAGGGTGTTCGGCTAATTTATACGGCAGCCTGCTGCGAGTCCCCCAAAGTAAAGACAATCATATTTGCCTCTAATTGCTGTATGTACCTATTTTTACTGTCTTTCCTTATCACACTTGCCAGCACAAATAAAACACGTTTATTCGCATTTGTCCGATTGAGGCAAAAAAGAAAAAAAAGAAGCCCACCCAACGGCAGAAAGGGCAATAATTCACGATAAGATTTTCAATTTCCAGCTGGGCAGTTATCACAGGGGGCGAAGATTGTCCTGACGGGGCCTTGTTGTTCCAACTCAAACCTGCGTCCCATCGGTGACAAATCTAAAATTATAATACAGTAATGCTTCACGTAGGCCCGGCTATTTAGGCGTGAATTTAATATTCATTGCTTTTGCAGCTTGGTTGGTTTTAAGGTGCTATCACCCTTATCCACCCTCCTTCCAACCCCACCCACTCCCCAACATCACTGCCACCTACATCCACCAAACAGGGGCAAATGGCAGTCAACACACACATACACACGCGCACGCACACACATGCACTCGCGCAGGCACACACACACACACACACACACACACACACGCCCATGCGTGTCTTTGTCCCACCCTCCTTCACTCATTTTCCCCATTCTCTTTCTGCGGCTGCCTCTCTCCGTCCCCCATCACTCTCCCTGTCCTTGTTTTTGATCTTCAAATGCTGGTAGGGATAATGACTACAAATCAGGGATGAAGGTGAGTGATCACAATGTGGCCCACCCATCCCAGCTGGCCTTTTTACTCCCCTCGTATGATGCATCTTCCCCGACTCTTTCTGGGAACCTGCTGAACTGAGCTGCTCAGAGTTCACGCGGGTCTGGACATCTTGGTATAGGGAGCCTGCAGCGTCGGTCGCTCTGCCGGTGGCATTTCACCAGTTTTAGTTTGTCTCCAAATTATTATAGCGCCATTGGAACTAAGATTAAAATTAGAATTGATGAGATTTAAAAGCAGAAAGATTCATGACTTACAACATGTGAAGTTCTTCTTAAAAGGCCCAGAATTTGACCCATTTACTATTTTTTCATTCTCAACATCACTGGAGCAACTTGGCAAGCTTAATTATCAAAAATACCCTTGAAATATATTCAGTATATATTTAAAATTAGACCTTTGTTTACATCCTTCAACTAAAACACCAGCTTCCTGCTAAATGATGATGATTGACTGATTGATTGGAAGAGGACAAAAATAAAGCAGCGATGAGTTTGTCTAAAAGGGTGGGACTAACAACATCCTGGGACCTGGAGAGGTATCGGTGCCCTTCATGACATCACATAGAGGTACCTTCTACAACACACACTTTCTGAAGACTTTCTGGAGCAGACAAGAAAAATTAAAGATCAACATTTTGAACTGATTCCTGGGGTTTCATTGACAGGCTGAAGACACATGAAGTGAATTTTCCTTGATGTGATACTTTACACTTTTGCACCATTTTGAAACAACCAAACAGCCCATCTGCTTAGGAGAAGAGAAGAACTCCATGTCCAAGAAAGAATGAAAGTGAATAAATAAATAAATGAAGACAATTAAATTCTGCGATGAACTGGCGACTTGTCCAGGGTGTCACCCTGCCTTCGCCCTAAGACAGCTGGGAGAGGCTCCAGCAGACCCCCGTGAGCCTGAATAGGAATAAGCGGGTATAGAAGATGAATGAATGAATGAATGAACAATTACATTTTTTCCACGTTAATCCAGCTACTACACTACACAACCGTTACAGTAAGCAACGTCAGATCAGGGATGCGGTTATCCAACAGCTAATAATTGACACATCTGAAGCACTGCTGCACTGAGGCCTCCAACACCTTCCGCCAAGTTCAAAGATCTGGCCTCTGCTCAGATCCGCACCAAGAGTCCTATCCTTTCACATCATAAGTTCCTAATGGGCCGTTTGGATGATTCACGCCAATCAAACATCTGCTCTGTCAGAGAGCAGCACCTGTTGACCCCTGCCTGACCTTGGCTGGCGAGCTCCGCAGCCCGACTTCCTGTCTGAGGCGGCGGCGGCGGCAGCGGCGAGGAGGCGGCAGGAAGAGGGAGTTTTACGAGCAGTGTTTACCCCGGCGGAGGCCGGCCTCTCGTCCTCCTTTTTTTCTTCCCTCCTAATGTGCCCGGCAGAAAAAATGTTTCACTAGGGAGCGGGAGGTGAAATTTTTCTCATCCAAATGGATGGCAATTTCCCGCCATTTAGCACCTGAAGGTAATTAGCTCGAAGAGATTGCAGAGTGAGAAACACGTTCATGGGACATTAACTCTCGTACATTCTCCAGTTGCAGGGAATTAATAGGAAAGATTAAAGTTTAAAGAGAGCAAATGCCATTACGGCGCATACCGCCTCTCTGTGGTGCCGTCTTGGAGCTTGGATTTTTTTTTTTTTTTATCCTCCTCCCCCCTCCACGTTTTCATAATAACCCTCCGTATGATGTCATGGAGGTGTGAATTACACTAGCAGGTGGCAGAAGGTGGACGAGACGGCGTGGAGATGCGGCTGTGAGTGGAAGCTCTGCAGCTCTGCAACTCTGCAGCTCCGCAGCTTCATTTTCTCCGTAACAGCTTCCTGCCTTCCTTTACCCTCCGGTGCCACATGCTAATGGGAAACTCTGCAGCCTTTTGTCTTAATAGCATGTAAATGCAATCCTCGATTTAATGGAGGAATTAATAATAAGTTATTACTCTTGGTCTTGTTAATTACGCCGCTTATCTTAATGTGGGTCTATAAGCAGAGCAATGTTTGCCCAGCCGCTGTTTTTTCCCTGGACGTATAGAGTCCAGCAGGCCAGCGCACACACACACAGTTCTTCAGCAAAGTTGGACGCGGAAGAGCGTTGAGTGAAGTTTGATCCAAAGCTGCAGCTGATTTAGATCGCCGCTTCACTTTTAGGGGCCGGAAAACATTAAATTGAGACATGGTGGGATTTTATCGGCCAGAAAATCCCATTCTGCCAGCCGATTGGGAAAAAGTCCAGTTCTCCGAGCTCACGACACACACACACACACACGCAAAAAAAGAAAAATCTATTTTCCACATTTTAATACCCCGCATAACAGTCCTCATAATTCATTCGACTGTGTTAAGCACAGTTTTATTAGATCTGAAACAAATTTTGGTGGGGGATCCTATAGGCCATTAACCATGGAGTAATTTTATCCTTGTTTCCTTAATGATGCCATAATGGCGAGTGAATTTCTTAACTAAAGACCAAAGAACATTGTGAAGGTCAGCTCCATCTGCAGACGCCGTCATGCGCTTCTCTGAGAGATTGGAAAAGTCGCAGATCTTTGAAGAGCCATTAATAACGGCGAAGCCGAAAGGCCTATTTGCCTTCTCACTTTCTACCGTTTTCTTTTTTTTTTTAATGTTACCATTTCTCCCTGGCTCCTTCCCTCCGTCTGCGAGCCGCCCCGTCTGTTTTCCAGCCCCTCTCATGCGGAGAGAATGGAGCGGCGAACAAGAGGGTGAAAACGGCAGCGCGGTGACATACAGATCCCAGATGTGGTGCCTCAATAATTTAGATTTTATGCCTTTGTTATCACTTTAATCATTCCCTTTATTCGTTTTGTTTCGCCGCTCGGCGAGCGAGAGCTGATCGGGCCAAAATGCCATGGGAACAATTTTTATTTGGCGCGCGGTGCAGAGTCTAATTAAAATTACAATTTTGCTGAGCCTTGAAATGGCTGGTACTTTATCCTGATCGCCTTAGATATTGTTCGAAGTCAGTCATTTGTCATAGAGCCGAGCATGCTGGGAGTGCTGCTGCTAATCAAGGCTCTCTCTCTCCCTCTCTCTCCCCGCCGCCGACGCCACCGCTCCTTTTCTGCTGCCAGTGCACCTCTGTCTGTCCAAATGAACGCTGCCGTGGTGAGGATGAGGGCTGTCTCGCTTCCTGGCAGTGAATCGTACGAGAGCGCCTCGCCACAGCTTTCACACCAAGTTAAACAGGACGACAAGCGTCGAGAGGGGCCAGACGCGGGCCGCTCTGACACGGCCGCGGCTCGCGCTTCCTCCACGGTTTAGCAATCAAAGCGGTTTTCTTCCAGCAAAGCAGGTCTGCTTTTATCTGGGAGCAACGTGTGGGATATTTGCAGGGCGCTTGGCAAAGCTGCAAATAATTAAAATGCACGCTCAAATGTCGAGGGATTCCAGCAAAACACCAGGATTTGTGAGTTTTTCAACAACAAACTTCAATAGCGCGAGCTGAAAAATGACCTCATGGCTTTGAAATCTAAAAATCTCAAGAGCGCTTTGAGACAAGAGAGGAATTAATGTAAAAAAAAACAATTTGGGTACTTTTTGGGATCAATTCTGTCACAATGCTTATTTGTGCCGCTGCAGGTTAAGGCAGACTTTGTGAACTAATTCACACAAAAATCACGCGCAATGTCTTTGTGAGGTCACCCATCCTGTCGGAGGACCTCCAACGTTAAAAAAAAAAAAAAAAACTGTTCCGCCCCCCTGAAGATTAGCCACATAAATAAATTAAACCAAGGGACAAAGGAGCAGTGGCTGAGCCCTAGTGGGCAGCGACTCTACACAACTCTACAGCAGCTCGACAAGAGGCAGCAGTGGGGTGGGTTTTTTTTTTTTGTCACCCTGTGACAGGACCGGTAGGAGCGTTTCATCCCCCTGGGGGGAACCGCAGGCTTCTTCAAAGGAACTGGAAGTGACAAGCATTAACATCTTGGAACGCACCAATAAATGGCTTTTATGCCCACGATGTTCGCGCCGTGTTCAGGAGCGTCAGGTCGAGTGAAGCTGTCAGAGGAGTACAAGCATCCCCCAAAAATGTGACCCTCTCGAGGGTCCGCTTCATCCATCTGTGCCACTGTGCCGCCCATCACACCAGAAACATTACAGCTACTCTTTTAAATGAAAGCGCTAATGCATCTTTAGGTACTGAAAAGAAACACAAAATGTGCTTTGCTGAGTGAAATCTACCTTTATAGAACTCCATCAATTTAGTGGGAATCTGTTAAAATGTGTCTTGACACTGATGAGCTGGTGAATTGAGGAGCACAACAACTACAGCAACAAAAATCCTACATGTTGTCCAATTAGAGATGAGATTAACTCAGAAATCCGTTTGTTTCAAAGCTCAGACCCTCAAAGCCAGAACCTCCTGTGGCCTCTCGTCGAATCAATGTTCACAAAATAAAAAACTCAACACGGCGGAATGTACCTTTGAATAGCCAGAGCCATGTTTCTTTTTTTTCCAAGTTTAATTGAAAAGAAGTAAAATCCACTTTGAATGGGGGTCGAGGAGAGAGGCAGAAAAAAAAAAAAATGTCCACGGCTGTGACAAGATGATAGATTACCTGTAACTCCACCTGACACAGAAATTAGGCTTTTTTAATGACGGCCCGTCTCTTCCCGGACATGAAATTCAAATGCTCTCCCAAAGTCTACCTTCAGCCATCACTTGTCTCCTGCGCTCGTGCGCTCCAAACGCAGGCACTTTGTCTTTGTCACCGCGGGAAAGGACATTGTTATTACGGACATGCCTTTGCGTTAGCCGGTTTCATTCCACCGCCAGTAACATCTCATTGGTTTTACCTGCGGCGGTGGCGGTGGCGGCGGCGGCCTGTGATTTCTATTCCCCGCACATGTGCACGTTTGCATTTTTTAAAATATGTTTTTTTTTTTTATGTCCAAGTTTAGCTTAGCTTGGCTTCTAACTTCAAGTCTTTATTAAAAAAAAAAACAAACAAACAAAGAGGCGGGAATCAAGATAAGATTAGGTTTCGGTAAATTGTCACATTAACAAAGCGCAGCGCTAATTGCGTGGACTCGGCGATGAGCTGCGGCCTTCCCGTCCTATGTGTTTAACGTATACTGTCACTAAAATAACCGTCCATGGAGGGCCACTCATTTACAGCCCATAAAATCCACATATTTCTCATTTATGAGCGCAAGATGGGCTTAATGTGACACCTTTCTCGATCAAATTATACAATAGGGGTGCGTCAGAGGAGTTGTGAAGCTCGCGGCCTCAGAAGGCACCGGGGGGTCATGGGGGGGGGGGGGGGGGGCTGGACGGGAGGTGGGGGCGGCGAGTTTGGCAGCTCGCTCAGCCGTGAGTCTGGTGACTCTCGCGGCTCCGAGCCGCCTGTCCACATGGCTGCAGGTATTGATCCAGTTATCATTGCCAGATCATCGCTGTATAGACTCAGCAGGACGGAGAGCCGCGGAGATGACGGCGGCCCGAGCCGGGAGCCGACGCTCTCAGGGGCTGTGAGCAGGGTTTGATCTGAAACCCATAAACGTCACGAGCAACTCAATTATTATACTTTATTTTTGTTCAGTGCTTGCGTTACGACGTCGGAACACTCAGGCGTCACAAATCACAACTTTACAGTCGGCCCGTTTCAACTGAATCAATCTTGCGTCTGAGTGATAAAACTTACAATGTACTGAAATAATTTCTTGTTTCAAGTCATGAAAAGGTTGATTTTATATGTGCCTTTAAAACCCACTTATTTGTCCACTTACGTAGATCAATATTGAAGAAAATTGTATTATGAACAGGAAAAATCTAACACAGTTGCTTATCTCTGGAACTTTGACTATGTTTGTTCTTAACTGATGCATATTTCTTTAATCGACAAAAAGGGAGTATGATAACATACGCTAAAGGAGACAAAACCAACTGTTCCAGCTGTGTTGTCAACTAACTCACCAGCAATAAGAAGTAAAAGTCAATATGAACTGAAATTTCACATTTAGGCAAAGAAAAATGATCGCATTCCACCCGCGAAAATCTTCATCTTTGAACACGGGGCCACTTTGTGGGCGCTCCAAAAAACAAACTGCGCCGCCGCGCTCCCAAACATGCACAGCGCTCACGTCGGGGGCGCAAAAGACGGAACACGCGATGAGAGGGGAGCAAATTGCCCAAGACGTGCGAGGTATGGCTCCCCTCGAGCAGGAGCCATAAAGCTCACCTCACCTCACTGACTTATATGCTAAAGAGCAGATATTTCATTTGCTTGATCACTTTGCCTCATCGTAATCACTCCGCCGCAGATTTATGGCGCTCCCGGGTCACAGTGCAGTGGAGGTGCGGCGCTCTCCAGCTGTTTATGTCCCCTAAGAGCTTTCTGCTCGCCTGGTCTTTGTCTTATTTAGAAGGGAGAAGATGTGAAATATGACAGGCGATGGTGCCCTCATTTGTTCTGTAGATTGCCTCGCGCACACCTCCCCACATGTTGGTGCCAGTCTCGGTCTGCCAGCGACTCTGATTCCGCCCCCCACCACCCCGAAACCCCCCCCACCGTCCCTCTCCCAAACCCCCCCCACCCCCATCTTATTTCCACCCCACGCACTGCTAACCGCCTCCCTCCCTCCCTCTGCTCGCCGGCTCTCCTGGGCCTCCAGGAGGAGGTGGGCACGGGGCTCTGGAGCACAGCCGCCGCCGCCGCCGCTGCCGCCACCCACAGCAGCAGCAGCAGCAGCAGCAGCAGCAGCAGCAGCGCCGCCTCTGAAGGATAATGCTGTTTATTGCATTTGTCAGGTGAGCCGCTGAAATACTTTGTAAGTTTATTGCCCATTTACTCCCACCCACTTCTAGCCGGCGCTGTTGGGCCTCCGCCATGCGGTTCTGGTCAAACTGGCTCTCGCTGGAAGGTTTGAAATGTTCCTTAAAGACACAACAAGGTGTGTTTTCGTGTCAGTTTTTTGTTTTCTTTAGAACCATTTCCCTCCTCTCCTTTAAATCACTCCCCACCACGACCACCTCCTCGCCTCTCTCAGTAGAGAAGATGAAGAACAGTCTGGGACTGATGACACACACACACACACACACACGAAAAAAGTAATTCTATTAACTGTTTTTTTTTTTTTACCCACCAGTGTCTAGTCTGCGAGCCCCAGTGTGCCATTATTGATGATATCATTATTATGTATAGGATCCCTCCGTGAATAATAACCCATTATCTTTCATTTTTCCTGTTTTTGTCACTGGATGTGGGAAAGGTTAGGCAATTTATTCTAATGTTAAAACTGTCAGGCACTTACGCAGCCACGTCTTGGTTCCCCGATACGTTCAGCACTCAGGGCCATGATTGGTTTTAAACTAGGCTACATCGTTCCAACAAGCTATTCCCACAAAGCTCGGTGGCAATTCTTTTCTTTCTTTCCCCCTGTCTCTCTCCCTCTCTCTCTGTCTCTCTCCCTCTCTCTCTCCTTTATTCCCCTTCCCAGCTTTTCCACCGACTTGCCTTCATGTCACATTGAGACGGCGAATCGCGGCCCCCCCTGACAATGCAAGAGCTAATTTTAGATCATTTCAATATTACTCGCGCTAAAAGCGGCAATCAGGTTACGCTGCGGACCGGATGTTTACCCCTGCAGTGTTGGAAAACAGAAAACAGCTTGACGCTCGATACGCACAGAACGTACTACACATGCTCTCCCGCTCATAGACAAAGAGAAGAGGGGGCGAAAGAAAGAAAAAAAAAATCCTCTAAACGCTTGAGCGAATTTGAATTTATACAAACTCCGTCCCTGACAGTGATGAATGTTACTCTGTATTCCACAATATGTTTAATGCATAGGGCTGCTTAAGTTAAGTTTTCTATTCCGTGGCTGCGCAGCCGAGTCACCTCTGGAGCGAAACAACAAGAATATAGCAGTCAGTAGCAGCAGGGGGCGTTTCTGCCGAGCGGATTATGCCTCGTGTTACTCCTTCTCAACAAGCAGCCAGCGACATTAAGAAGGCCGCTGACGGAGACGTGGAGACAATGAACGCTTTCACTGTGCTGGAGATGCAGGAAACGCTGATGGGGAAAAACAGTCCCTTTCAGCGTGCTGAATCACTGGGATCAGGGATCAGCACAGTAAAATGATTTGTTCAAAAGATTTGTTCCCCGACTCGTTTGGCCCCCCCAGCTCTTCTTAATCGATCACAGCAAACCGGAAGTGCTGTTGCTTTCACACAGCTGCTCAACTCGGTTTGAAAGCCTTCAAACTTTGAATATTTCATTTCTGAATTTAGATCATTATTGTTGCCTGTTTTCATGCTTTTTTATTTTTTTATGCTATTTTTTTTCCAACTGACCGAGAGTTCGGGATCATTCTTATTGTATATATTTAATGTGCTCTGCTTATGCAATATCGTCGCTTCCTCACACGTTAATCATCCCTTTATAGAAATGTTTATTTCTAGTGAATTAATGAGAATAAAAACACAAACGTATAATTTATGTAATTTACACTTTGCACCTTTAATACAATCAACAAAGCTTATTTATTATATACTGGATATACCTAAAACCATAATAATCCTTTTTTTTTTTTTTAAATTGGATTTATAATACTGGATCCATTCAAAATATTCTTGCCTCCATCATTATTTTAACAGTATTAGTCCTGCTTAGCTTCATTTTTTTTTTTTTTTTTTATCTCTTACGGCCATTTTATTAGGTTGAAAGTGGGGTTAATTCAAAATTAATTTGCTCTAAGCGCATCAACTGTTGAAAACTGGTGCCCAGTTGGATTCAATGATGAAAACGTTAGTCTGTTCTAGCACCGCCGGCATTTGTTGAATGTGACACAGTTAAATACCCGACCATCTCCTGAACACTGGGGACACAAAATGACATAAACTGCTGAGTGCAAAGCCTGAACAGAATTCAGTGTCAGTCGAACAGCAGAGGCGAGACGCAACGAGTCCAACATGAATGATAATACAGTTGCGCAATGTAAAACAACATTTCGTCGAGCATCGCAGATCCGCATCACAGCAGCGAGGTGGCAAAGCCGTTGTTAGAACGGATCGTTGGCGTGTTTGCTCAGGTACCGTTGCATGTATGCCACCATCAGCAATGTCTGTCTGTACAGTCTGGGACAGTGTGTGTGTGTGTGTGTGTGTGTGTGTGGCGGTGGTTATCGGTTCACACAATGTATAGTCACTCAGGCAAGACTTATGGATCCAGCGAAATGGATTCTATGTCAGGACATCACACTTAGATCACCTCTGGAGTGGGGCACCTTGCAACCGGGGCCGGCTTGGCGCCGTTTAACAGCCGACCAATGACAACAAAGGAGCACAGGAGAGGTCAATTAATTAGATCCATGTGTTATAAAATCAGCTGGATGAGAAATTCGGAAGTAACGTGTCTGGAAGTCCCAATTTAACAAGCAACTTTTTCATGATAGCGGTCCAATATAACTCCTCGTTGGTGGCGCAAACACAAGGAGGTGGAGGGCGGGGGTAGCCGGGGGGTGGGGCGTGAGTTAAACCTTTTAAAAAGTGCTTTAACACAGATGTCGCGGGAGCATGCAAAGTTTTGGACGCTGAAGGTGAATGCAGTAAGTCGGATTTTACGAGATTACACAGATGTAATTTATTGCGTTTTTTAAATGGGCGAGCTATCATAAACGCAAGAGGAGGTCCAGGCGTGGCCGGGCATGCGGCGGGACCCCGATGAGCAGATGGAGGTTCGATGGCGACAAAACAACGAAACCCTTCTTCTGTTTTTCCTTCCTGTGCACAACTTATGGAGGAAGCTTTTCCACCTGCACACCAGAAACAGTTTCTCGTTGGATTTCCCTTCTGGCTCTGTGGTCCCAGGCCAAAGGTTGGATGTGCTTGCAGCTCTTCCTTGGTTTAACGCAGCATTGGGATTTGTTTTCCTTTATATTCACATCTTTATTGACTGTGTTTGTCTATGTGCAGCAACAACCACATTAAATTGTTCTTCCTATTATTATTCTTTCTATTGAAGTTTAGTCCTGGAACTGCTATTCATTTTTTTTTTGAATATATTATTTAAGATCTATCTATCTATCTGAAAAAAGAAAAGAAAAACTAAAGTGTATTAAACTCAATGGAAAAATAAAAAATCACAGCAAGTCTAAAGGGGTCCAGCATATTTATCTCTTCCGCATAATATAACAGCCATCTTATCCATCTGTCTGCAGCCTATTACAGCTGGGCTCAAACGATAAGAATTCTTGATCTGATTTCCCACTCGCGCGCAGTCACGCCGCAAACACCCCGACGTAGCTGCTAGCCGCTGCTAGCATGGTGCGCTCCCTCCGCAGTTTTACGACGTCGCCACACGTTGAAGTGAGGCGATATAGGGGCCTGCTGAACCCTTCAGACAAGAGTAAAGAGTGCAGTGTAAACAAAGCTGCTCGGAGCTGCGCTGATTTACGGCCCTCGATGCTCGAGCGCTAGCGCAGCTCCATCGCACTTTACCCCTCGCCGCCTTTTATTGCAGCTCCGCGGCTACAATGGAAGAGCTGCAAAATTTGCCCACCCCTCCTTCCAAAAAAAAAAGAGTGATAACAAGGCACACAAACACACACACACACACACACACACGCAACCTCCGCCCGACAGGGGACAGGCAAAAAAAAAAACACTTCTGCTGTCAGAGATCAAGCATGTCGTCAGACTCTCGATTCGCCATCTGCAGCTTCACCCCTCCTCGAGATTAAGCAAGGTGGGGTAACCAAGCCGCGAAAAAAGGTTGCCAACATCTGTGCGGGCCTGCTGTAAGTGATACTGAGGAGTTATAATTAAAGGTTCCGACTGAGGGAACAGTGTTTAATGCGGAGCGCCCCCTCCGCTATCCATCTGAAGTAATGGGGTGCGATGCGAGCTACCCGACCGCCGCCCCCCAGGACCTCCTGTCCCGCTCCCCCTCACTCATCTGCACCCCCCTCTGCCGCTGACGGATGGCGAGGACCAGGGGGAGGCGCAGCCCTGCAGCCACTCTGGACCGACCTCCCCTCTCGGCCGTCGTCTCTGCCCCCCCCCCCCCACACCTCCACCTTTTTTTTTTAAAATTTTAGCTGCGAAACGTGTGAACGGTCGGCGGAGGAGTGACTGATTGCAGATTGCGCGCAGTCTTAATTGAGAGAATGGGAATGCAGGGGAGTGTGTGTGTGTGTGTGGGGGGGGTGGCGTAAAGTGACAAATATCGTGGGGGCCGTCGCTGAGCAGCTCGACCTTTTCGCGTTGATAGCGGGAGAGGAAAAATAAATGTCATAATAGCGGATAAGTCAAGCGCAGATCATTTGCGTTAGTAGGAAGAGGAGCTGCGGCGTGCGACGACGCCCCGAGATGAAGCAACATCTCAGCTCTTCACTCAGAAGGTGCCAACAGCAGGCCCACATGACAGGACGATAGTGCTGTAGTCAAGACGGCACCAACCGAGACCGGGACATTATCAAGACTCGAGAGTATCGAGAGTATCGAGAGAATCGAGACCAAGACAAGACCAAGACTTTATATATCAAAGGAAAATAACAACAAAGCAGAAAAAAATGACCGGTATCTTTTTTTAAATTCAAGCTTGCTTCTCTATCCAACAGCAACATCTCTTTTCAGCAAGGCGTCTTTTAATCATTTTTCTTTCACATGTTGCTGCTTTGCCAACTATTTTGAAGCATTTAAAAAAAAAAGAAATGCTTCGTAAAATCAGAAAATGAACTCGGAATAAGGGGGCAGGTGTGGCTCTGGGTGTCGCAAGCAGAGCGTAAAACAGCAGCTGGATTCCTTTCTGTTATTATCATGTCATTGTAGTGTTGGCTGAGTCTTGACCAGTCTTGGTCCCCAGTCTGCCCAGTCAGAGACCGAGACCAGACCCAGTTAAAATGCCTCCGAGTCCGAGACCCTTAAAAAGAGTCTCCAGTCTCCAGTACTACAACACTACGAGACGATCTGAACTTCTGCTGCGCATGTTGAAGCATCGGGAACTTTTTCTTCACTGTTTTTGAATAACTCAAAAAGAAATAAAACAAACCAACAACAACTAAAAAGACATAACCCACATTGTCCCCCATTTTTCACACCCGTGCCAGGAAAATGGTTTGTGACAGGTGAATCCTGACAGCGCAGACCGCCGAGCCTCCGTCATTAGAGCTGCGATTATGTTCCTTTGGCAATCCCTCATCATTTTTGGGCCTCATTGACTATTTTTCTTTAAAAGATATTAAGTATTCAAACCTCATTTACATCCTTATTTTTCAATTTGCTGCCGCACTAGTTTAATTTATTCCGTATAATTTCTTTTTCTGAGAGGGACATTAATCATTGCCTGTTCCTTTTAGTGCCTCTGGGATTTTTTTTCTCCCACCCCCCACCCCCCCCCTCACTCCCTTTTTAAAATCAATAAAATAAAGGCTCTTCCTTTGCTGAATATGATGAAACATTTTTGCCGAGGGATATCGGTGTCCTAGCCAGACCCCGCTTCCCTCCTCCTTCTTGTTTTATTCATTTTAATATCCCCGACCTGTTTATTTATCTCTGGCAGACTAATGCGTGCGCTTGTCGCGTGCGCATACATACAGTACACGAGGAAGGAGGTCGCTCCATTCAGATGCTGAGAAAAAAAAAGAGGGTAAAAGAGCCACTCGGTCGTTTTATCATTCCCAGCGAGTGGCCTTCCTCTTGATCATCTTCAGGAGACACCACATGACCCCCCCCCCCCCCCCCACCACCAGCACACCCACACCCTCCCTCTTCTTCTCATTTTTAATAGCTGATGTGGGATAGTCAAGTGTGAAGAAGGGGGGAGGTTGTTATAGAAATTTAACTATCCTTTACAAATTGATTCACACTTCACCAGCGCACAAGGTCCAGTAGGTAAATTACCAGGAGGACACAATCTTAATTCTGCGGCCCTGCAGCGTGACTGCTCCGTCCGCAGACGCTCGCAGCGGCTGCAGGGATCGTCACTGCCACAGGTCCTTTGTGCGAGTGGTCCGAGGAGGATGGACAGAACGGAGAAATGTGGTTTAAGATAAAGAAGCGTCAACAGGTTTGATTCAGCATCGGATTCTTTCAGAGGCGGAGCAAATGAGTGGCTGGCTGGTCATTTGATTGGGCTGATTTATGACGTTTTGACATAATCGGTTGATTATTGGTTTAGTTTTGGACCATGGCTCAATCAATCGATCAATAAAATCTTGTCCCAATTTGTACAAATGGTTGTTCCAGAAGATGCTAAATGCTGCTGTTGAGTGCACTGCAACTTTATTTTTTTCCCTTATGGTTCACATTAGGTGCAGACTATGTTATTTAAATACATAAAGGTAGAGTGCTTTTACTCATGACAAAAGTCAAGCAGGATTTAAAATCCGCCGTCTGCTCACCTGCTCTTGCAGCCACTTAGTGTCACGATGACTGACGTTCTTGGCAACGTGGTCACTCCAAACTAGTGCCAACAAAGTTTTCCAAAGTGCGTCGGCAAAACAAATGATGGGGTCTCCACTTTAAATAGTTTCCCCCCTCAAAGCCAAACTGCTCATTACTGAGGGGCGTTAATCTATATTAAATCATTATAAAAATGCTCGTCCAAAAGAGTTCAAGTCAGCGTTTTCTAAACATCCACCGCTAATGACATCATTCTTCTACTGTCATTAAGGATATTAAAAATTCATTAGGAGGAAAAGTACTGCTGAGTGGTAACAAATCAGTGAACATTCTCCCCTTCAAGACTCCGGAGCGCCGCCGTGTATTTTTCTTTTCAACGGAGCTGCTTCAGCCGCCAAGGTTGTCACACGGTTCAGCTGCTTGTGCGTCATAAAAACATAACATGGCACCAACGGGAGCCGAGGTTGAGCCGCAGCTGTCTATTATTTTCTTCCATTATTCAATTAAATGATGAATAAGTGAAAAAGCCTCTGTGACAACTTGTCACTTATTCCAAAAGCTGAAACAACAACCACCGCAAGTATCGAAGGATGGATAAAAAAATATCCATCCTGGCGTCATGTGCGTCACAATAAGTGTCAACAGTGGAACCAAGGTTTAGCGGCAGCGAAATAAAGGAAACTGAGCTTCGATACAGGAAAACTGGAATTGATGTTTTTTTTTTCTTTTCAATTGATTTGAGTTGATTAATTGTTTCATCTCGATCTCAAAGTGTTTGTTGGAGCTTAAGTACAGAATTGATAATTGAAACATTAGTAGGAAATGTTCTAAAATATATGGACGATGGTAGAGTTTATGATACGCGGCCTGGATTGGATATTTTTTCACAAGCAAGAGTAAAATTTCACATCTTTAAAATGCATCGCGAGTGTGTGGGGAATAAAACTTTCCATTCCGTTCTCCTGCTCTGCCACGTGTTTTAATCTAATACCTGCCCCATAATGTGTTTGCGCTTTACATCTCACACTACTTAACATTTGCACTCCATTCTGTCGGTCAGGGCCCAGTGAGTCTGTACAACAATTTCATTTGTGCTAAAGGGTTCCCTCAGCATTTTAATGGTCCCTCCCCTGTACACACATCCTGCCCAAGTCGTACTGTAACATGGGGCGCCGCGTGTTATGGATATAAGCCCGTGACTGGAGCCACCACGGCCCGCTGCTCCGCCTCGTTCGCCATCAAGACGCCCAAGACTCCAAACACTCCGTCCAATTCGTTTGAGCAAAACAAGTGGAGGCTACGAGCGTCTCACTCACAAAACCATTTTCCAAAACACATTATAGCCAACGAGCGCCATCTCGCTTCCTACGCCGCAGCGTCGGCAGGCTCTCTGGTGAAAATATCAAACCTCTGTTGCGTGACACTAAGCTGCAACCAACGACTGTTCAATCTTTTGTTGTCACTTAAAAACTGGAAACGAGGAGCCAGACTAATTGCAGAGCCTCCTTGATGGTGAAACCTTTGAGGATTGATATTAATATTTGAGGAATATTCATATTATACATATTTATATTGAGAAAACTGCTTTGCTTTTCCCATGTATGCAGAAAACAATGTTTCATTATTTGTTTTAGCTCGTCTCTTTTTGCAGTGTCAACATCATCATTTGTGTGTGGTGTTTGTTTGTGTAGTTAAGAAGATCATTCTTAGCAACAGCAGACAAATGAAAGACCGTAACACAACTTTATGGAACATGTGACCCCCTTTGTTCTTTTGAGACATTCCTGGTATTGTATTAGTTGTGTTTATGTTCAGGCTTCTGATTATTCATTAATTCTCTGTGCTTAGAAGTTACATCGCCATCTCTTGGTCTGGCATGCACATGACCTTGTCTATAAGTAATGTAGTGGGATGAACATAGTTGAATTGTTGTCGTTTTCTTTCCCCAAGTACATTAAATGTGTATGAAAAAGAGAGAAGATGAGAACTTTGTCTTTAAAAGACTGCTGCAAAGTAAAGTTTTGGTTGTTTCTTTTTAAAATAATTTTCCAAAATGATCAACATGAGTGTAAGGGGACTAAAGGGAACAGGGAGGTGGTAATGACACGATAAAAAGGCCAACAGGCAGGCAGAGGGTCTGGGTCTTCTGCAGCAGGAGGACGTGGCTGGAGTGGCACAGGAGTAATAACGCTGATGAGATCTTGGCGGGGCCATCCCACTCCAGCGTGAATTAGAGTTAAAGAGAGCTCCCTGCCGGGCTCACGCTTAGGACAATCTCCCTCTCCACCAGACACTGGATGTTAATATGACACTTCCTGGGATCCTGACTAATAACAATCTCAGAGGGTGGGGTCTTTAACGTCTGCACAGGAAAGAAAAGGGGGGAGGAGGGGAGGACACACACACACACACACACACACACACACACACACACACACACACACACACACAGCCAGTCTGCCTTTTGTTTAATGTTTATCTCTTGGGAATTGCACAGTGGCGCGGCGCGCAGTGATAAAATCTCTTTTAATTCTCTTTCTGCTCTGTTTACACTTGGAGAAGAAGCCGAGGAGTCGGGAGGAGGAGGGTCGGAGCTTCTTCAGCAGACACACTCCAGCCGACAGCAGCTACAGCTTAAGGACCATTACAGTCTGACAGGGAATCTAATTAACACAACACCCATCTTAACCCGCCTTTGTGCTTCCAGTCTCCCGTTTCACAGACCTTAATCTCTTCCAAGCAGTCCAGTTAGCCATGTGTTTACAGCCTCCATCTAAAGGACAAATGCAAGGAGCCAACTCCAGGACAAAGTGTGTGTGTGCCAAATAAATGGGAGAGGTATTGCCTCCCATTGTGACATCATCAAGGGTTGATTCTCAGAACTGTTTTAGCACACATTTTCTCTAAATTAATCAAGTGATGTACAGTTTGTCATTGAGAAGACAGGCACAAATTATTGTATATAATATTAGTCAAGTGAATTTTGAGAAAAAGATGTGATCTTTGATGTCTTGTTTTTTTTTTTCTCCAGAATTTCACCTAAGCAAGATGGAAAAATGGAAGCAAAGAGTCAAAAATAAACAACTCATCCATAAAAAAAAGTCATTTGCAATGTAATGTTTGTAACATTTAGGCAGGCATCAGTGATGAGTGCCCTTTATGAGATCACAGAGAGTCTTTAAGACAGTTTTTAATCGCATACCTCCTGCACAGCTGGGCAAACAAAACAAATAATGAATCTGGATAGACGCTTCTCATGTATTGACAGGCAAGAGACAGTAGTTCTTTTTTTTTTTTTTTTTGAAAATTATATTTCTTAATATGAGACGTTCAAGCAGTCGATAACTGGCTCCAACTTCAGCCTTTGTGCTCGGTCTCTAATTATGGCCTCAGCCTCCAGGTCGCCCAGAGATTTCCCTCCATTTCTTTGCTCCTTCCCAAAAAAATAAATAGATAAATAAATAAAAAATTAGTAAACATATTACGGAATCACATTATCTGTTTTTGCTCCAGTCCCATTACTCACAGAGAAAAATCCGTAATGATAGTCTATCATCATCGCGGTGGGTCGTGTTGCACCATTGATTATAATCCCCCCAAACAGCTTTTATGTTTATGAGAAATCACCCTGAGAGTGGTCTGCATCAGACACCCCCCCCCCCCCCCCCACACACACACACACACACACACAAACACACACCCCCCACCGCTCGCTTCGTGTAATTATACAATTCGGCATGATTGCAGATTAAAAGTTATTATTGATCAAGGTGTGCTGATCGCCCACCGGCCGCCCGGTGCGCACGGTGTGCACGGCGAGGCCGCCTCCTTCTTTCTTTCCTCTGTTGTCTGTCGCGGTACAAACAATGCAGCTGAGTAGAAAATCCATCAGATTTGACAGGTCCATTAAGCACCAACACAGAAGTGTTTTTGGTGCTCTGGACCCTTCCGTCCATCCGTGTCTCACTCGAGGTATTACAAGCGCCTTGAAATTTTTTTATGTATTTTTTTTATTGTTTGTCCACTAACAGAGAAGCCGGGAATCATTGCTTCTAATGGGAAACAGTGCAAAGGTTTATCGTCGCTTCGTTTGTTTGTTTGCTTTTTTTCTCTTTTGCAGTAATGAGCGCCGTCAGGACGCCCGTCGTTTTATAAACTGTTAAAGTTAAACCGCTGCATTTGAATTTCCAATGAGGAATACCCAGGGCATTCATTATGACAGCCTGTTTGTTATTGTTGCATAAGGGGGGGGGGAGACGGAGACAGAGAGAGAGTGAGAGAGACACACACACACACACATACACACACAGAGAAAAAAAGAGCCACTAAATCAGCTCCCGCAGGACGGCTGCTCCACCAGGTTGCACCCTTCTCGCTGCGAGTCGCTGGCTGTAAATTCTGAACGCTGCTCATCTGCTCGTGGTGAGGCAGCCTGCTTAAATACAGGACGGCACATTTAAATGATTCGGCTTGTGACAGGCCCCGCTGTGACAGAATAACAGATTCTGCAGAACAAATAGGCCGTGGAGGCTGTCGGGGTCCCAGGAGTCGGCCCCGCTGCCCTCTGGCTCTGCTTTGTGAGAGGGACTTGTTTCAGTATGGCAGCACTTCTGGAAACATATTGGGCCTTGTTACAATGAATGAAATGCTAATTCTGACAGACCGTCTGGGGTTGTGGCTCTGGGCGGGCGGCGCGTGTGTGTGTGTGTGTGTGTGTGTGTGTGGTCACACACATCGCACATATGCCGGGGCCACGAGGATTTCCACACACAGGACAAAGAGGAATAGAAAAATAAAATGTGAAAAGAAAATTTAGGGAGAGTTCCAGCAGCACTTTATCCGGCTCAACTAACATTTGGTGCAATAAATAGTGAGGATTGCTCAGCTAAAATCTGCTCTTTGTTCTTTTCCCCAAAGTATAACTACAGGAGTTTTGCACAAGTGGGAGTCTCTGAAGGCGTTACAAGTTTATGAAGGCACGATAAGTAGCAGCACAGCCCAGAATCTGTTTAAGGGAAGCAGAAGTGAAAAAAAAAAAAAGAAGCCGAGCCGAGCTCTTTTTGAACCTACCTTTCTTTGTGAGGGCAAATTGGACAAAAGCCATAGTTTCCCCCTGGTCTGTCAAATCTATTCTGTAATCAACCAAGCGTGGCCCTCCCCCTTAAAGAATAGGAAGACATTATTCAGCTTCCTCCTTCTGATCTCGGGGCCACAACAAACCATGTAAGCCATGGCTGACTGGTTAAAGCAGCAAAAAAAAGAAAGAAAGAAAGCAAAAGAAAGAAAGAAAAACACAATGTCCTCCTGTCGACGGCCGCAGATACGGAGGCCTGCGAGCCCGGCGGCGCCATGTGACCCCCGCCACCGCCGCCTCCACCATGGTGGGCGGCGGCCACACCGGGAGAGGCCTTGAACCCTGAACATTCCTGCCTTTTCTGTGGTCGGATGTCGAAACGAGGGAGTGGCGTCACTCCCGACGGTCTGCTGTTGCTGCCGCGTCATGTCTGAGTTAACAAACCAGACACGAGAACACTCGCATACTCCCTGTAGCGATCGTCAGCCCGGGAGACGAAGAAGAAGAAGAAGAAGAAGAAGAAGAAGGAAAAAAAAAAAGGTAAAATGCATTTATTGTGTGCAATCGGCAGTTTAGGGCCACGACGACGCCGGGAGCTGCGCTTAAGCTCATTTCCACGACTGAGTGAAAAGTAGAGACTTAACACTCAGCCAGAACATTTACTGCCTGGATAGTTACAGGCTTTTATTTTCTTTTTCTTTTTTTTCCCCCCAAAAACTGCACGAAGGGATTTAAATTTAAAGAGGAGGCAAAGTCCCTACATTGTTATTCTCCCCGCGGAGCGGAATGGAAACAAAAAAGAAAAACTCCCGTCAAACAGATGGGAATGTTGAAATATTTTCAGTTAGCTGGAGATAATCCAGTGCACTGAGAGCACGCGAGCTTTACAGTCAAGAGCTTTATGAGGAGGCGAGCGACGCAAATGAAAAAGTGACAAATGCAATTATGGGCAAAGAATGCAGCTTCTTATTTATTCTCTTTCACTCCCATTTATTGCATCCCAACGTAACATTTTTTGCCCCCCTCCCTCGCCGACGGCGAATCGACCTTCCGTTTTGCTCCGCGCTCGCCAGCTCGACGAACTCGGATGTGCGTCATTATCCCGCGGAGCGACGCCCGTTTCCCGAAAGCGGCCAGGCCAATGAGGACGGAGAGGAAGTGGCGGAGCCGCTGAATGTTAAATAGGTGAAGAGCCCCCGTGGCAGAGGCATCGGCCCCCCTGTCACCACTTAGCCCCGTTCGGCTGGCCTCACTCACACTCATAATTAAGCCCCCCTCCTGTGAATATAAATGGCCCCTCAATCAATAGCGACGGAGGGAGATGAAGAGGCACAGGCAGCGAGACCACGGGCGCATCTCAGGGGCAAACATGACGGCATTATGAAAAGGAGCAGCTTGGAAGCGGCTTTTACCCCTGACACGGGATCCCACGTCGTAATTGTCCCTCGGGGGGAACAGAAGCTCTTGTTATTAGAAAACAATTTCTCCCTCTAGGCCGCTTCCCCTCCAGCCTGCGGGCACCGCTGACTCCGCCTCTGCCGCCGCCACTGCCGCTACTCCTCCTAAAAAGTCTCGTGTGTGATTAACGAGGGAGGGGAGGCCGGTAAGAAGTTGTGAAAATTGGTAGAGTGAAAAAAAAAAAGAATTAAAGACGTACTGGAGGTTTTCACGAGGAGAAATGATGAGTTGTAAAAAAAAAAAAGTGATTATAGAGCCATATTTCAGGATACTTAGGGGAGAAATGAGGCAACTTGCGCCGCTGTTTCTGGATCTTTTTTTTTCTCTCGCTGTGGTCCCACCTTCGTGTGATTCCCAGTGCGGTCCCCATTCTAACCATACATCATCCCAAATATTTAGCTCGTTCCCTGGCTAATTTCAAAGGTTTATTTCCTGGAATGAATCCCCTTTGTCAAGTCCATTGATCCCTGCAAAGTCTAGAGCAACATTACTGTTTGTGTAATAAATTGACCTGTAATGCAGATTAAGTTGGTGGGTGGGGGATGGCGGGGGAGTAGAGAGGTAGGGGGGGGGGGGGGGGGGGGGGTGCTTAGTGGGTGTGAGGAGGGAACAAAAAAAAAAAAAAAGTGAAAAATGCCTATTAACATTTTGCCTTGTGAGTTTGTGTGGTTAATTTAAAGCATTTAAGGCTGGAAATGAGCTTCTCCATCAAATGTCCCGCTTCCATTTACATTTCTTGCATACAAGTCAATTTGTGGCTGCCCTGCGCCATAAATCATTGCCACCGGAATGCTGTGTTGGTACCTCCAGACATTACCCTGGCGCACGGTACTTAAAAAAAGCAATTTAGAACTCCATTTGCTTAAAAGAAGAGAAAAAAACCTCTGTGTGCTTTCAGCAGACTCACACTTCTCCTGGCAAAATGAAGATTAAACTGCGCTGCCTAGAAGAGTTCAGCGATGTAGAAATGGCTCGCAGTTGTTCTTCTGGTGTATGCGTGTGTGTGTGTGTGTGTAAACAGCGTTGAATAAGCAGGAATATCACGGTGAGGCACTCACAGACGTCCTCTATATTCTCTATATTTAATGCATTACTAATCTATATTCAGCTAATTTTAATCAAATAATCATTCTCACATTTAAAAGGATCACATGTCTACAATTTCTCCCATTTAATTTCTATTTTGTCTGTCCTCTTCCCCAGAACCTCCTCTGCTCCTCTGCTCCTGCTCTCCTCACCCTACTATGAACCACCTTGGCAGAGAGAGAGAGAGAGAGAGAGAGAGAGAGAGAAAGAGAGAAAGAGAGAAAAAAGAGAGAGAGTAGAAATAAACCCACAGGTCTGTTTACTCTGCTTCCATTTGCCATCAATAACGGCTTGATAAAAGAGATGCTACCTGGCCAACCAGAAAGCGGTGGTCAGTAAAATAGGTACACTATTGTGTCACGTATCAGGAAATAATTGATGACCCCCTTCACGGGGATCTCAAACGGGGCATTGGGAAATCATTTTCAATCTATGGGTTTAGCAGATGAAACAAATGCTCCCGGCTTGCTTTGTCAATCCTCACTCCTTAGGGTCAAACAAACAGCTTTTCCAGGGCCGGCTCAGAGGCCGGTGTACGGGCAGCCAAGCTTAAAATGTCCCTTGTCCTCCACAAAACGATACAAGCCAGCGCTCGGTCCACCAGCACCTCCTTATTTGTCATTGACAAAGTTGTAATAAGAAGGCGGCCTTCATATTCATCGACCAGGTGACCCTTAACATTCCCAGAGCATTCAGCTCTGTCTGCGAGGGGGGAAAAAAACCCAACCTCTCTCTCTGAGTCCGTTGTCCATGCTGCGCTCTCATTAGGGAGCCGGCCAACTGTCTATGAAGACACAAAGGAAGTGGAAGAGAGGAAAAATGAGGGCTGAGAGAAAACTCTCGGGGAGAGAAAAGAAGTAGAAAACAAAATCAAAACAAAAAAATTGTGTGTTGAATAAAGGTGAATAAGTCTCGAGGTTGGAGAGGTTGCTGAAAGGTTTTCTTAATAATTACTATCATGTCAAGAAATAATTCTTTGAAAACCTTTTATAACTGATTTTAAGAAGATTTTAGGATGGAAGTAGTAGTTGCTAAAAATAAATAAATAAAAAAGTAACCAATGTTTAACTTATTTAAAATCATGATACAAAAGTGTTTCAGAAGCAAAAACTAGATCAAGAAACAACACGAGTTCCAAAAGCGATACAAAAATAACTCTTTTTGAAAAAAAAAAAAAGTAGCCAAAGGCTGCCATCACTCAGCCAGGGTCAGAGTTTGAAATGATCTGTCCCCCCCCCCCTCACTGTCACTTCTGTCTAGTCAGCAACTCCTGGACTGATTAGTTTAGCTTCAGCCACAACAAAAGAGGCTGTGAGGAGAATATTCACACAGAGCAGACGGCTACCATGATGCTCCACTGCTGAGTGGGCCAACAGCTTATAGACCCCATCCAAACTTATAGAAATAGAGAAATGCATTTTTTATACATATATGAACGAGACGGCGAGTCAACGAGCCACTGTTTTTCATGTTCACGCAGCTGTTAATTTTAAAGTTTGCCTGACTGGTTTCCTTTGCAGCCACAGAACTGAGAGGCCACATGGCACTTTGGAAGAGTCACAATATAATCCATCCACCAGCCAGACACGTCTTAGAGCTTTAACAATAAATTGCCTCGAATCGATTAAAATAAAATCTTTTGTTTACAATTTTCTCGAATTGAAACTCTGTTTCTTCAATTTCACTGCCACAAAACGCTGGTTCTGCTGTTGTGTTTCACATGGACGCTTACTGTCACGCACGTGATGCAACACTTTACAACACTACATTAGCATTTTTTTTTTTTTTTCGGTTACTTCGTTCAGCTTGTTCAGGAATACAGAATGACTTGTTTTGTTTGTTTGTTTGACATTTTTTTTTCAGATTATTACTATATTAATCAAATCGGAGAAGAAAATCCATAGATTAATTGATTGCAAAATGGATCGACAGCTGCAGGTCTTGAACAACTTTTCAAACACATCCCACTGCGGTGCCGAAGCCCCTGTCCTGCTCCTCTGTCGCCCGCCACCTGTACTCCAGGTGGTTGTTCGCCGGTGGCGGAGCCGCCACGTGCACGGGAGCCGCCACGTGCACGGGAGCCGCCACGTGCACGGGAGCCGCCACATCCTGCACACTTGTGCGTGCGTCCATGGGCTTTGCTGGCCTCTGCCAAACCAACAGTTTATTCTCTGGCAGCGGGGGTTGGGGGTCAGGGAGGGGGTCTCGGAGCAGGCGCACATTGTGAAGCATTACCAAGACAATGGCGCCATATGGAGAACAGAAGGATCTCCCGCTCGCCTTTTCAAACAGCGCTGCGTATTATGTGCGGCGGCGGCGACGGCGGCTGCGGCGGTCACTTGAGGGTGACATTTTTTTTGCATAACAACGGACGACAAAGGCAAAGTCATTTGATTCCCATTTCGAGCCATTATTGCCGAGACAACGAGGAGGGGCTGAGATTTATGGCCTGGGAACAATGGCCCTCCTTGGTCAACACACTGGCGGCGGCTCGGGGAGACATAATGGTCCGGCTTGATGTTCATCAAATCAACATCATGTCAAACGGCGCCCGCTCCCTTGATTTGTGAATCCTGCTTGTGCTTTGGACTCTTTCTGCTATTTTGAATTTTAACCTGCAAACAATGAATAATAAAAAAAAAAAAATAGAATCCCAAAGAAAGAGGCGAAGAAAAAAACAAACGTGCACAACTCGATTTATTCCAAGAGATTCAGATTTTTATCTCGCAATAACGTTGCCGACCGGAGTTCTTGTGAAAATGCTGCAATATGATGCAATTGCAAAAAAAAGAGAGAAAAGATTCTGGATGGGGGAGGGTGGTGGTGTGTGATGTGGGGGGGGGGGGGGGGGGGGGGGGGGGGATGTCGGTTGCTGTGTGATGTCTGAACATCTTGTGTGTTGATTGGAGCATTGCAGATCCTGTGATGGTACACTGCAGATCCAATCCATTCCCGGCGTGCGCCGTCTTCACACACAGTCGGCAAAGCAGCAAAAATCATATGGTGAAGTGCTGCTTGATCTACGGCAAGTGCATCAATGCCAAGAGAGTCTTTCTCCACGCCCCCCCCCTCCCTGCCTCCCCCACCTCTCCGTCTGAGGAGATGCTTTAAATATCCTCCTCGGCGGGTCACCCAGTGCTCCCGAGATTGGACAAATTCATTTCATTTTAATTTGCTTAAAAAGGCAAAAGGCACGGTCGCCCTCTTTTTGCTTTGAACAAGATGATTAGAATTTGCCCAGATACGTGGCCTTGTCGCGATTACAGCTACCGACGGCGTGGACGACCGTCGGCCAAGGTGCACGTCATGAATCCGCTGTCCTCGTGATGTGGCTCGTCATGGATTTAGGACACCGAAGGGTCCTCTAAAAGAAGATGAGAGCCTATTGATCCACAAGATAAATGCTCTTTAGGATGTTAATAGTCTAATTTGCCTTAATGATTATTCTCCCAGCACTTCCCCCAGTCAAGGACAGGATAATATACACTTAAAGAGGCATTCCGGGAGAGGGAGCGCGGCTCCCTGCATAAAAATGTGGGGCATTTTCAGTCGAACGTCTGAAATTGATGATCAGCGCGGCCATTAGTTTGTCTTTATTTGCTTCCTTCCGCGGTAATTATCCCGGATTAATGCTCTTCTGGAGTGTCATGTGCGATAACATTAGCCGTATCCATTTCCTGAGAAACCTGCCCAGGTCTAATAAGCGCAATAATAATAATGCCTCAAGGTTTTTTTTTGTACACCCCCCCCCACCCCCCCCTCCGGCTCTCACGTGGCACTAAAATGCACATTGAACACATGGTGCGTGCAGGACGACTGAACTGACGCATTATTTAATTAATTAGCTGTCAATTACCAAAACGCAAATTATCCCAAGGATGTTAGTCACATCTATTGTAATTGCTAATTATTTGCGTTGCGCTGCTCGGTGCCTAGGATTTTAAATTATTCTTCTTTTTTTCAGCAGCATTCGTTAGTGAATCTTTGCCTCGGCGCTCCCGCTGCCATTGCGCATCGGCCATTCTTCACACACATGGCCGGGGAAAATTTTTAATGTCAGACAAAGGCGGCGCGCTGCAAGCCAGCAAGATGGGGGCAAGATGAGCTATGGCTTTAGCACTTTCAGCCACAAATGACATTGACTTCTGGGAGATGGGACTCTTTAACACGCGGCGACGGAGTCACATCTGCCCGTTGACAAACAGCTAAGGAGTAACCTGAGTCCATGTTCCCTTTACTGGCAATTTTTACATTTTATCATTGAAGTCAATGAGCCAATCTGCAATTTACGCCGCGGAGAGCGGGATGAGTGTATTCAGAACCCGGTCACACACCCAATCTCCTACTAAAGAGCAGCGATAATGTAATAATGCCGGGCTGATGTGCCAGGCAGTAATGGTGCTGAACATCTCCCATTCATCCAACACTACCTGATCATTGCTTTAACCGAATAATACATTACGGGCTGGAAATAGCTGTAAACCTGCAACTTTATCTTGGGAATGTGCACTTCCCTTTTTTACCCGGGGAAACGCTCCCGCCGCTTGGTAATAAAAAAAAAAAAGAAGAAAAAAAGCGGCGGCTATCAGGATGAAATGAAAAAGAGATTGAAAGCCCTCCGTCTCTGTCGGAGGGGGGCGGCGGCATCGGGGACGGCCCCCTCGTCCCGTTTTGTAGCCCACAGGCTGTTTGTATGAGTAAGAAAATAGGTATTATAAGGCTGTGCCGCCTCCCCGGAAGAACACAAATGAGACGATTGCAGTGATTCCCGCTGGACGAGTGTAACACAGCCGCGACTGACCGCCACCTCGCCGCGCCGCCGCTCGGCCCCATCAATCCCGCCACGCGATGACAGATGACACTCAGCCGGCTGTCAATAATGGCCCGCGTAAATGTGCTTAAATGGGCCGGGGCGCGCCAACGTTATGGCTCTCTGTCCTATTTAAATGACTTCCCCGGCCTCACGTGATCAGCGCAGTGCCCAGGTAGGCAAAAATAAATAAATAAATAAATAAATAAAAAATCAAATAAAAAGGGGGCGGGACTCAGCCAAGCGGTGTGGCGCCGGCGACACAAACGGGGCGAAGCTTTGTGAATAATTGGGGAACGACAGAGGCAGAGAGGAAGGTGACATCAGCCATTAACCTTATATCGGGCCATTTTGTAAATCAATGTCACTCACGTTTAATAACAAGTGTAATCAAAGGAATTATGCAAATTTAATTTGATGCCTCTTGCATTATGCAAATCGCAGCCAAATATAATGAATCCTGACACCTGACCGGTGCGCTGCATGCGGCGTGGTAGGTGGTTCTGGTGGTTAATGCCCGCTGCACTGCTGACAGTATTTAGTGGGGGAGTGGGGGGGGGTTGGAAAAGACAGAAGAAGCTCTGAGGATCATCAATTACCTCGCTGCCCGCAGTGACTGCGGCGCACCACTGTTCCGTCTTGTGCAATAGAGACATTTCAGATCAGGCTGGTTTCATATTTAAGCTACAGTGGAAGAGTGGTAATTTCCCTCCTGTTTGGGACTGTCTGTTCCCGTAATGGACTGGACAAATTGAAATACCAGAGTGCAAAAGCAAGGATGAGCGTCGGCCGCCGGGGCAATTTTCTGTTTCATCGTCGTAAGTGACCAACAGTGTCTGTGTGACCCGCCCACTCCAGCGACAACAGGCGGTTACAAGTGGCTCGTAATAAGGACGGGGGAAAGGGGGGGGGGGGGGGGGGAACTTGGCGCATCAGGCGCAGTCGGCCGCTTCAACCCACGACTGAATGTTACGGAGTAAAACAGCATGTCATGCCGCCATCTGACACGCTGAAATAAGATTAGACCAGATCCATTTCAAAAGTGCCGCAGCCTGCTGCTGCTGCTGCTGCTGCTGCTGCTGTTGCTGCTGCTGCTGCTGCTGCTGCTGCTGCTGCTACTACTGCTGCTGCTGTTGCTGTTGCTGCTGCTGCTGCTGCTACTACTGCTGCTGCTGTTGCTGCTGCTGCTGCTGCTACTACTGCTGCTGCTGTTGCTACTACTGCTGCTGCTGCATGCAAATCTGCAAAACACAAACAGCCAGCAAAGAGCGGGGGGGGCGCTGGGGCCTGAACGCAGACACACTGACTGTACATAGCGAATCCTGCTTCCATATTTCTGATATTTATCCTCCTGTCAGTTTCAAATCAGTACACATTCAGTTGTACTGAATCATTCCTCTGCACGTCAGGTGATATTGAAACTGAACTTGAACTGAGATGAAAAAATGTTTGCAAGCGTGCTGAAGGCCTTTAAATTCTGTATGTATTGTGTTATATGCAGGTCTGTGTGTCTTCAATTGGAGCTGAGCGAGATGCAAGACAGCTTTCAGTCTCTGTCTTAACAGTAGAGTGACGCCAATCAATCAATCAATCAATCAATCGCTCAATCAACCAGTCATAAAATAATTGTTGGAAATTGACAAAAGAGGAAATGGGAACTGCAAATAAAGAATCAAGCACCACCTCACTTCAACGGATAATTTGCAAAATAAGTTGACTGATAAAAAAAATACATAGTGGTGCCATAAAGACAGACATAGATCTGGATAATAGTCCTTTCATACAGAGCAAATATTCTAGATACAACACAATAAATAATATATACAGTACAGCTACTTTCAGAAAATTGTTTCACAACGGTCACAATTCTAATTTGAATTTTATTTATGAATTACTTATTCACCTACATTACATTATTCAGCCGTCATTTGCGTGTTTCCACACGTCCAGGTCAACAGTGTGGAGCGGCCATCGAATTTTATTTACACCACCGGTTTTAATGCTGTTTCAAAAAAAAAAAACCTAGCACATTTTTAGTGCATGTTTTTTTCTCACAGCCAGTCGTCGTTCACTGAGCCCATACGAAAGGATTTATGCCTCGGCCGTGCGTGCGTGCGCGTGTGCGCGTGTGCAAGTGTCCTCTTGTGCGCTCCCACTCTAGGAGTAAAATGAGCTTCGATCTGTCTCCGAGGTGGCCCATCAAGAGGTGGGGAGGTTAGTTGGTCGTCATGGGCGTCCGGAGCCCGGCCCCCGCCAAAGAACCTGCCAGGATCAATGCTAATTATGCTGCCATCTGCGAGGTGCTGGGGCTGCGGCTTGACACCTGTTCACTTCCAAGTGGAACCTCAATCAAGGCGGGAAACAAGACGCTAACGCCGCGGCGCTGAGGGGAAATGGACGGCAAAGTATCGGAAGCGGTGATTGGACGGTGAATATAACAATAGATGAAACAGTGGCGCCGGCTGCAGCTGCGGAGGTATTTATGAAATCAAGGCCAGACGTTTTTCTTTTTTTTATTCATTTTATAAGTAGATTTTACAAACTGCTCCCACAATAAAAATCTTTCCAGCATAAGAACCAAAGCAACAACGTCCCTTTTGAGATAAATCGACTTAGGAAGACAATCGGCCAGAGGACTTTTTTTTTTTTTTTTTTTTTTCCTTTTCAACTCTGGGAGCCGATTGCAGGCGGCCGCTCGCATTAGGCAGAGTGTCTGCGAGAGGAAACCGATAAACGAGCGCAGGCTGTTTGCTCACCGAGACCGGAGGCCTGTCAATGCTTTGCCCCTTGAAAGAGATCTGCCATTAAGGTGACATGAGAAACAAATGAGGCCAATTTCTCCTCCAATGTCCCATCTGATATGTCAATAGAAAGGCCCGGCAGCGGCGGGATGCACCCAGATGGATTTCTCCTCGCAGCTCCCACAATCAGTGGGACGCATCTAACTTTCCTCCGACGGAGGCGAAGCGCTCAGACAAAACTGATGGACGGACGTTAAGTAGCGAGCGTTAGAAAAATGGATGAATGAGATTTGCTCTGGAGATTTTGTTTTTGACTATTTTTATAACATTAGGTAAGCCCAGTATTGCTGTTGGACCGCGTTTGCACCTGGACGTGCGCTAAAGCTATTTAGCATCAATGCACGTCAACGTCTCCTCTCGAGCAGCGATTCAATCTAACCCCTGTTTTACACCAGAAGCGTCTGCAGAGCGTCAGCAGAGCGTCCGCGTCGACGCAGTGAAACACGGCCACTAAAGTCAATGAGCAGGTTCACACCAGGCGCAGAGCGCCCGCGTTTCAGAAGCGTCCCAGAAGCAGTAAAACGCGAGCCGCTGGAAAAGAACGGCAGAATTTATTCTTTGACGCTTGCCGCGTCCCTCCTGCGTCAATCGCAGCAGGTGGGATCGTTCAGACAGGAAGTCAGTGGTGTAAAAACACGGTGGATCCGGTTGACTTTCATCGTAACACACAATGTGCTGGATTTTGTATTTATATGTGCTGTACTTTACTGTGCAACATCAACGTGACGCATCGGCTTCAACGCTGCTCAGGTCGGCCGTCAAACAAAAACAGATTTCACTTTGAATCTCAAACTATGATGAACAAAATGCATCTATACTTTAAATACCTGCATTTTGCATGATGCCAGCAGTTCGCTTTATTATTATTTTTCTTTTTTACACACATACATCGATGTTTTGTTTCATTGTTGTTTTCTTTAAAAACACGTGAAAACGACCTGGGTTGTCGTGCGATCTTGCAATCCTCGCGTGAACCGATGGAGCCGCTGCGCGAGACGCTCTGCTCGTAAAACGCGTCCTGTGTGGGGGGGTGCTGGAGCGTGAGCAGAGCGTCTACGTAGTCGCTCTGCAGACGCTTCTGGTGTAAAACAGGGGTAAGCGGGGATTTCTTTTTCTTTAGTCAACGCTTGTATCGTAGTTTATGATTCTACAATATCATTTAGCAGATGTTTTTATCCAAAGCGAGGAACGACACAAACAAGAACTTAGACTGCAGGGAAAAACCTTAGTGAGCGCAACACTGTGCTTTGAGTTTGATTTGTCTTAACACAATGCAAACACAACTAACAATCAACAGTTCAACATCAGTATCAACGGTATCATTCAAAATTCAACAACACTCAGTATTCACTATTGTCAGTGATAAGCGACAAGTCAAAAAAAAAAAAACAGAGTGGCTGCAAAAAAAATGTGAGCAAACAGTCCCAACAAATGGTGTCACATGGGACACAGAGGCAACGCTTGATTGGCCGAGCCAGATTCACGCTAGAAACGTAGAGAAAAAACAAACGGTTAACAATATGAAGAACCCTTAACTCTGCTGCTCCTCCTGTAAAGATAAGCAGGAGCAGCAGCGTCAACCTGGGCAGAAACGTAATATCAGTTTAGTAATGAACGTCGCATTTCGTAGAAGGCCCAGCAAACGTGGGAATAGATCGCACTTTGCAACCGAACCTTGCATATCCGCCTGCGACGGCCACACTTACGAGCAGAATTATGGCCTCATCTGCTCGAGCTGCGGCATCGACTGGCGTTCATTAAGCATGCACCTCGTAAAGTCAAATGTTTTTCAATAAATATGGCGCGAACGAGGCTGGAGATGCTCCACCATCTCACAATGGCAACATATGTTGAGGTGGATTGAGTCCTAGGGCTCCAATCTGGCTCGCTCTCTCTCTCTCTCTCACCCTCTCTCTCACTCTCTCTCTCTCTCTCTTTCTCTCTCGGACTTAGAAGATAAATTACATAGGACATTTTTCCATTATGTTAATAAAAGGCCTCGCCATATGCATCACTATTATTGGGCTGGGGAGAAAAAAAAGCAAAAACTAAAATCCTGATTTTGATATAAGAGCCATGAGTTCGAGCCGCAGTGGATCACGTGCACGTTTTTAGGATGGTGGGCGTTAATTCAACAGCTGGCCTTGTTTATGTCTCTTGTTAGTGAGTTGTTATATATGTTTTATGAGGGTGATGGCTGATGTTTAATAGTGCAGCCGTGGCAGCAGCTTGATTACAAGGCTGCCGCAGTGTGTAACACGAAAAATAAATGACAAAATAAGCTAATTCGGGCTAATTTAACTAATTCTGCTCCATTCCAATGTGCTCACAGCTTCAGAGCTGTTAAACCAGCTGCTTCTGAGAGGAGGTGGGGCTTTGGGAGGCTCAAGTGCGACAAAAACCCTGTTTCATGTCATTTACCCAAATCTGAAAATCCCCCCCTTATGTAAAAACTGTCGCAGATGTAAAAAAGACAATTCTTCATCTTTTTGATGGGTGTCATGTGAAAAGGACGAAGGGAAATTTGGCTACGAGTGTGATGACGCTTTGTGTCGCTGCAGACTCGCACTATGTAGCCATGTAGGAAGTGCCACCATCAATTCAGCGCCGTTCTGCGTTTTTTCATTCTGATGATTTTATTGTATGACTTCCGCCATTTTTTTAACACTTATTCATAACCTGTAACATTAACAGAAGGCCGGACTCCAACGGACCCAATTAGCTATAAAAACTATAAACTATACACAGCATCAGCTCGAGCGTTGCCTATTCTCGTGTGGTTACCGTCACTTCTCGCACAAGTTCCCAGTAACGCTCCACAAAAATGAACCTGTTTTTCGAGGTGGCAATTTACAGGCATGCTAATGAAAACAAAGCTTAACTTCACAAGCACAAAACAACACAAGACAAACAAAGAAAAAAAACAAACAAGTTCTGGCACTTGAAAGGCTGGTGGACCCCAGCCGAGCTGCGCTGATTGTTTTTCGGACACACACACACACACACACACACACACACACACACACACACACGCGAGGTCCCTGGCTCTGTCTTAAATTCCAAGGTTGCACTCGCAGCCCGCTGGACGTCCTTGACTGGAGCCAGACGCGGGTCTAGCAGGGGCCGTTTGGGGCCCAACAATGTCACTGTTATGGCCTTTGTCATCTCAATTAGCGTCGGGGTGCTAAAAGACGGAGCCCTAAACGGCAGCATCAGTGTTGACCTGGGACTCAACGCGGCGGCCATAAAGCCCCGGCACTTATACCTACTGCTGACCAGGCTGTTTGCCTCCCATTACCTTCCAGCGGCAGGAAAACAGAGGTTGCAGCAGTGACCCGTTCTTTTGCAAAGTGGCTGCGAGCGCTGCTGCCATCACGCGGAAGCGTGCGTGCTTGGTGCGCGTGTGTCTGTGCGTACGTGTAAAAACGAAGAGAGTTACACAGCTGTGGATGTTCCCGCAGCAGAGGAGAGCCGCCGCACTCAGGCAGGTGGCCTCCTGAAAAGAGGGAAAAGTGGGTTTTCATCGTCAAGAAGCCGGTTTCCGGAAAGAGCGGCTGATTAAATTAGACCCATTTTAAGGTCAATGTATTTCTTTAATCACTTGTCCCTTTTGATCATCCCCGGGAAGGGCGCTCCTCAAACCCGGTTCCCCGGTAATTGCTCCTCCTCGTCGGCCCGCCGTCTCGTCTGCGCTCTGTACGCGCTCGTGATTTAATGCCGCCGCTGCCGCCACCGTTTTCGGCACAGGCAGAGCACGTAATGCGGCGCGTGTTTAACAGTCATTTCCATAAGTAAGTGCAATTTCTGTACAGTTTGTTCCTGTGTAATGAAGTGAAATCTTGTTTGTATTCCCCCTATTTCACAAGGAAACCCAGTCAAGCAGCTACGCGGGAATTAAAGCGGGTAAAAATTAAAAACCGGCACTATCTTTAACCGAATGTCACATTATTAGGAAATAAAATGGAGTATGCCTTGCATGCTAAGTACTTTTGTTATTTCTGCCTCACTCTCTAACCATTTTTTTTTTTTTAATATTCAGCAAGAGCTTTTTACCCCCATTGTTATTGTCTGAGTGTATAAGTGACCTTAACAAGAAAAAATGCAAATGACGTGCGGGAGAAAATGGCTAACATTTATTTATCCTCGCTGTTCTCTTGTCTTGTTGGTGTCATTAGAACAGTTCGCTGCGTCCCATTCTCTCCCATTATCTCTGCTATCAACGCGGCACAGCAAGATTCCAGCAGGGCTATAAATACTTCGCCTGGACCACATACGGCTAGCACATCATCTCCCAGACACAGCTTAATGATGGAAAAAAAAAGGGGAGAGGAAAAAAAAAAAGATCTAATGTCTTTTTACCCCCTTTTCTCTCTCACGTTCTCACGAAACCATGAAAAACAGTCAGCCAGCTTGCAGAAGTTACACATACATTTAGCCGGGGAAGAAAACACATTTGCACCTACAATCGCCAACGCCAAGGTGTGTGTGTGTGTGTGTGTGTGTGTGTGTGTGTGTGCACGCACGCGTGCGCGGGGATGATAGATGTCCGTCTGGCGCAGGGTTTTGTTGATTGCATCAGGGTCACTGACGATGGCTCGGCAAAGCCATTAGAGCGAGAATGCAAAAAGGACACTTTATCTGAATTCATTATAAATGGATCTATATCTTATGTTTAGGGCCAAGGACACGATTTGTATCACAATGCAAATATCTATCATTAAAGGCTGACAGTTCATTTTTCCTTGGCAAAGAAAGAAAAATGTTTTCTGCGCACCACTCTTTCGCCGCCGTTTTCTCTCGTTTTTTTTTTTTTTTTTTTTTTTTTCCCTTTTCCGATAACGCGCAACCAAAGTAGTCGGAGCCGATTTGTTGCCCAAATTGAACAGTTTGTCATCATTTCACGAGGGGTGAAGTATCCGGTTTCATGATTTGCATGTATTGTAACATTGAACAGATGAACGGCGTGATGAATGTCGCAGAACGTGGCCGAACTGCTCGTGCCGTCAAGAAGTTTGACATCGAGGGGAAGAAACGAGAAGGTGTCAGGTGGGCTGCGGCCAAAACAAGAAGGAAAGTGATGGACTTACAAGATGCAAGGCTTACAAAAGAGTTGTAGGGGGCTATATATATAATACACCCACACCCACACACACACACACACACACACACACACACACACACACACACACACACTCTTTGACAAGCCACTTTTTGTTTAAATAAGTATATACCACTGATGAGCTATTAAAGAGTTATTAAAGTGATTTTGAATCAATTCATTCATGTCTGCATCCCCGTCAGCACCGGTTGTCCTTTGTGTGGTCAGTGTGTTGCACAAAAGGTGCTAAATAAAAAGACAAAACTAATACAGTCAATTTTAGTCTTGGTAAACCACAGTGCGGTCGCTGGGTGATTTATTTACATCCTCTCTGCCCACTATTTTGTGTGTTGTGTGCCAAAAACACTTGTATCTACATCCATTAAGTCAAAAGCGTTAAAGAGATTCCATGCGTTATTTCTCCCGACTGACGGTCGTGACCCTCATTGCGCCCCCTTAGTAGATCAACTTTGTCATTAATTAGCACGGGTAATGACGCCTTTGGCCGTTTTTCCACGCGCAAACCTTTAGTAAATCAGCCCTATAGACTGATAGACATTACAGTCAATCAAATCAGCAAGGCTGTGGAAATTCTCCATGCAAAACCCTCATTTGTGAGAAAGCAAAACTGGAACCTGTGCAGAAACTGCTGTGTGCGGGTATGTCAGTCAAAGAGCACAAAAAAGGGGTAAGGGGGTGGGGGGTTCTGTTGTGGCGCTATCTAAATAAGGGCCGTAAAGCTTTGCTAACGGCGTCCTCTGAAACGTGCTCAGGTGGAAAGAAGTAGACAAACAGGGACGGCCGCCGCACACAGAGGACGAAGTGAGGGCCTCATTTCCTCCCGCTAATCAGTGTTTACATCCAGCGCCAACGACTGGCGACCCAGCCAAAGACGCGTATCAATCACCAAAAAAAGGCCGACCCGGCTCGGGGAGGGACGGCGGGCCGAGCAGCGGGCCGGACCGCCACCGCTGCTGCTGCCATCATCATCTGCAGCCTCTCCCTCTCCTGCCTGCCTGCCTGCGCCGCTAATGGCTGCAGAGGAATTACAGCTAATTAAGGATGTAAATGGAGGTGGAGAGTGACTTCTAATTCTGCATTAAATTGTCTCTTACCTCAGCGGAAAAATTTATCAGAGGCGGCAATGTCAACTTTTACTGGGGGGAGTGGAGGGGTTGGGAAGGCGGGGGGGGGGCTTATTTGCATTCTGCGCGTATTAAATAAAAAATCCGGGGGAGGGACGTGCGGCGCCTGCAGAGCCCCAAACGGGAAGCCGCCGCCGGCATCCGGTTGGCTCTGCAGCAGGCGCGGTAGGCCGCCGCCACCGCCACTCGCGAGTTGGCTTCAGCATCGCAGATGTTTACAAGGTCACGAGGAGAGAGAGAGGCCGGGCGCAGGAACAGCGACTTAGCGAGCGAATTACTGCGGGTTGTGTTCTACTCCAGCGCATTAATTATCTCCGCAGCCGTTCTGGAGGCAGTGAGAGCGGTAAACCTCGAGGCCCCAGGGAGGACGGGGGGGGGGGGGGGGGGGGGGGGGTCTGCATGGACGGCAGAGAGGAGATACACTACCAGTCAAAAGTTTGGACACACCTTCTCGTGCAATTTTTATTTTTCTACACTGCAGACAGACACTGAAGACACCAAATATATGAACAAGATATACTGTATGTACTCAGCAAAGAAAAACACGTTAAGTAACTAAATATGCTTTTTATGAAAGGTGGCTATTTTGAAGAATTTAAATATGAAACACGTTTGAGTTATTTGACACTTGTATTGTTTCCTACGTGTGTGTTCATACGTAGTTTTGATGCCTTCAGTGAGAAACTGCAATAGAAACTGTCCATAGCCATGAGAATGAAAGAAAAGAAATTAAATTCATGGCGTGTGTCCAAACGTTTGACTGTATGTCACAGCTTTGTTTTCCTGAAAGGTCATGCAGACAGGAAGTCACAGGTGTTTCTTTTATTGCAATTGTTAAATTTGAAACCTGCGTGACCTGCAAATGCAACTAGCATGTTGAATTAGGAACAATGATAATTAGGAACAAGAGACAATGTGCAAACACCTCTCGCTGAGGTCGTGTTTGCACTGCAGTGCCTAAAGAAATGAGCACGATTGTTGGACATTTCATTGGTGGGATGCAGCGTTTTCACTCATCTTATAACACGTTGTAATGCGCCTCAGTGGCCACCAGTTGTAAGTTTTTGACTCTTCTGCTATTGAGTCGGTGAACACAGACCATTTCAAATGATCATCAAGAGCTTTTAGGATATTTAGTTTTTTCATTTATTAGGTATGTTCTGTAACTTCCTCCCACCCAGTGGCCTTAGCACGGAATATTTCCTTCCATGTGTTGCATCTACATGTAAGATTGATCTTCAAGAGGATATTTCAGGCCTGAAATTCAAACGATCCTGCTGTACGTGAAGGCCGCGTCAGAGCTGAATGCGGCGTGCGTGCGTGCAGATTCCTGAAGTCCTGACAGATGAACTGCTAAACTGGCCACGCCGAGGCCGATAGATTGTGTTTGCTTGGCCATTGATTGACCCCGAAGTGAAGGAGCTCATCATTCTCTCAGCTGTTCCAACGTTTCATGCGGCCCAATCCATTTACATTTAAGCGCAGCGCCGCTTGGCCTAATTAGTTCCACGGCTCCATTAGTCTACATTGTGGTCAATCCATTCATCACTTTGCATGTTAGTTAAAAGCCCATTTCTCTGATCCTGTCACTGTTCTCTGCCTATTACTTTTCTCTGCCCCTCGCCCGCCCGCCCCCTCCTTGGCTTGAAGGGAGACCCGTAGGGAATTATGGGTAACTGATTACCAAGAAGACGACACAGTGGAGCCAAATCCTCAACATCGATGACCGGACACCAAAGTTCTTGGTATCACAGAAACATGTTGTTAATTTCCTCATAAATACGGTTTGTATTTTATTATTTTTTTCTCCTTTGGTCTGATGGAGAAAAAAAGTAGCACGGTTCAAAAAAAAGAAAAAAAAAAACAGAGGCAAAGGGGAGAAGATAACAATAAAGACCAAAATAGAAAGTGAGGGATGGAGCGTGAGGAGAAGAGAGGGGAAGGGAGGTGGTAATGATCCCTGCATTGAGAGACTTGGCTCACCCACTGGCATGCTGGCGCGTATGGTCCGCTGCCTTCAAACTTGCTGAGGTCTAAAACTCACATTACGCCTCAGAAAAAAAGAGAAAAAAGGCAGGCAGGCAACCAGGACCTGAACACTCTGAAGCTAATTAATTCTGGGCTATAATCAGGCTAAATTGTGTCTGATGCACAGTTCACATACACTGCGCATGTGTGGAACAAACGTGCAACAATGACAGTCAAATGTGGCATTTTTTTTAAAGATTCCTTATTGAAGACATTGTTCAGTATTTCTAATCAAAGATGCAACTTTGCAAAATCAAAAAACAAACATCCTGGCTGGAGGTCAATAACCTGGGAGATAATCGGTGCCCTCTGTGACACAGGGGATCGTTTCTTAAAGAGTTTTTAGCAAGAACTTTCCCAATAGCGAGGAGCAGCAGCAGTGGATGGACTTTTCTCTGCTGAACTGAATTTTGCATTCTATGAGACAATTATTTTTTTCATTTCATACCTTATACAGTACATATATATATATACTGTACATAAATATGTATATATACAACTTTAAAATACAACTCAACATTAACTATTAAACAATCCTTTTTCCAGATCAAGTGCTGTTTGAAACTGAAGACTGACTCAAATTCTCATGTTATGCCTTTGAGTGCCTTCTGTGAAGTCACAAAACACAAACTGCATTTTCACAAAGTAAAAACGAGGATTTTTACTGGTTTGTAAGTGTTCAGGACAAGTGAATGTTGCATCATGTGAGACCCTGAGGAATTGTGCAAACGACCTTTGGATATATTTGAAGGTCACATTTCTCCCTTCAGCTCACTTTTCCGAGTTACGCTGTAATTGTCGCCATGCAAACCGAAGGAAAAAAAAATCATGTCTCTGTGGCTCCGCCCCCTTTTTTTCCCCTTTGTGCTTGAGGCTTCACCATCGCCTGGACCCGCAACACGCAACCCGCCGGCACCACTTCACACCAACCCTCCACCAAAGACAGACGCGGCCGAGGAGGGTGCTCGGGGATGACTGGAACGTCTGGCTGGAGTCCCTGGAAGCAGGAACTCATTTCCGGGCCGAGCTGCGCCGGCGTCCCAGCAGGGAGTCGTGAGGCAATCTGAGGCCTGCGCCGGCCTCCCACAGCACCGGCTGCCCTCTCACTCCCACATCCTCCGCTTTTATCAGGAATCTATTCCACCTCTCATCCCCCGCCTCCCACCACCCCCCCCACATACACACACACACACTCTGAGGTAACTCCATCTGAAATTTTACATCTCCTCCTCTCTCTCCCACTCTGTCTCTCTCTCCCTCGCCTTCCCTCTCTCTCTCTCTCTCTCTCTCTCTCTCCGGCCGTGATGGATGAGCTCCACGCTTCGGGACGTCTCGGCCTGTCCATCACGCCCTGCGATTAGGAATTAAAAATTGCCAACATTTCACAATGGCCAATCCCCCCTATCCTACCCTACCTCCCCTGACCCCCCCCCCCCGGGCTTCACGCCCGCCTCTCACCCCACCTCACCCCACAAGCCGTCATCCAACAAAAAGAATGAAGAAAAACCTGGTTGTTGGTTGTTGTTGCAACGCGGCCCAACACACTACGCCACACATTGCAAACGCACCTCCATTCATCTGCGGCTGGGAGGGAAAGAAGGGCAGGGAGGGAAAAAAAACATAATTTATTTTGTACTTCCCAGATAATTTACTTTCCCCCCCCCCTCTCTCTCTCTATCGCTCGCTCTCTCTCCCTCTCTCCTTTCTACAGGAATTCTCCATTTCCCTATAAAATGAAAATTCATCTAGAATTACATCTTATGTCATCATTATGTTTATTAAGCGTGGATGATGTATATGAACAGCGCTGGCTTGCCGCTGAGTGCTTAATGATGCATAAGATTAAGCCGAGGCTCTCAGCTGCGCTGTGACTCCCCTCTGGTACCCGCACTGCCGAGGCATGCTGGGAGTACAAGCTCCAAACGGCCATCAGGTGAAAGGAACTAACATCTCTCTCTCTCTCTCTCTCTCTCGCGCTCTCGCTCTCTCTCTCTCTCTCCATCCCTTTTTTTTTGTCTGCGTGGTGGCGTGCGGGTGAGGCCGAGTGCGTGTGTGTGCACACTTGCGCCGGTGCGTTTACTCGTACCCGTGCGCGGAGGGGAAACGGCTGCGGCTACGTGCTCGGTCGCAACGGTCCGCCCATATAAGTAATAACTAGCTGGTGGCCTCGCCCACTGCGCCTCCTCCCTGCTGTTTCCTGCCTTTCCTCGCCTTTTTTCTCTCCTCTCTTGCCCTTCTATCAATCCCCGGACCCCCTTCTCTTCCCCTCTCTTCTCTCTTCTCTTTCTTGCGGTTTTTGCCGCAGCAGCCTATGACAAAAACATTATCCTTCTGCTGCTAAACAATCCAATAAAGCTCTCCACGGGGAGGGAGTTAACCTCTTGTCTGTTGGACTGATGCCTCGGCCACCACGTGACTGCTGCCACAGTAAATTCAAATCATTAGTCTCCTTGCCCCCCATCAGAGAGAGAGAGAGAGAGGGAGAGAGAGGGGGGGGGGGGGGAGAGGGAGAGAGAGAGGGGGAAAAAAAACTTCTATTAGTAATGGAGACCTCGTATGAGAAGAGACCCTACGCTGAGAGCGCAGCCTCCACCGATTCCCAGCGGAGAAATCCCGGGCAAAAAACTAATTCTACTTTTAATAATCTGTCATCAAGACCAGAGGCAGTCATAAATTATGTGTGGGAGCACGTGCGGGAGCGAGCCACGAGAGGGAAATCAGGGTGGGGGATAGAAAAAAAAATAAAAAAATCAAAGCCCAAGTTTGATAAACTTTCCCCGGGATAAATAATAACTTACACTCGGATTAGTTGTTGGGTCACAGCTGAGCGAGCAGCCGAGCCGCTCCAATCAGCCAATGCAGAGCCAGAATTTATAGGCGGGGCTCGCCATTTGTTTTCCCGGCTCTCCCACCTCCTCTTTATATGCATCCCACCTTTTCGCATTCCCGTCTCCTTCAGACTTATTATACTTATACAGGCCTGTTGTCGCACCCTGGCCGGGTTTGTCATTAACTCTTTGCACGCCAGCAGCAGCAAAAACGCTCCATGGCGGCTGCTTCAAGCTGACGATCATCAGTGTTTTTCTATATGTTGTTGTTTCTATTTTTTAAATGTAGGTTTTAGATAATTGCTGGTTCTGCTCCTGATTAGAACCAGTAAGGGCTTTTAGACCTTGATAGTATCATGGGATTTTAATAATTCCATTTCTTGCGCGTATTCTCTTCAAGGGGACACATGCAGCACTGTGGCTAGCAGGGATTTTTGGTTAATCTATGGATTATTTTATTCGATTTGATTAAATTATTATTTGAATAGGTGAAAAAGTTCAAATTTGTGAAAATGACAGGAAATTTTATTTAGGTACCTACAGGCTCAATCAATTTAAATCTATTGAACCCCCATCAATGCTAAACAAACTGACACTGCTTTTTGTTTCTACAGTGCACCTTGATTTATTTATTTATTTATTTATTTTTAAATAAAAACAACATTACATGATAATACGTTTTCTCCACGGATGGATGGTCAAAGGCCACAAGATAATGAAGGAGTAAACTGAATGCAAGCCAATACCAGCAGTATTATGAAGACGTTACAATCCACCCACAGCACAGAGTGAATATTAAAAGCCAGGACAAGACGTGAGAAAGAGGTTCTGGTGGACGGGCCGCGAGGCTCTGCTCTTTGTTCCGCCGCCGATGTCTCTGTAAACTATCGACATGCATCATAATCGCTGCCTTCTATCGAGTGCAGACTAAAGAACAATCTCCATTAGGTGACAGCGCCCCGGCAGCTTGATAAATGCTCCCTGACGAAAGGGAAGGAATTGCGTAAAATAAAGAGGCATGTTCCAACAAGTCTTGTCAAAATGGTATTGATTTAATCATCTGCAGAAATACACATTCTTGGTTAGTGTAGCGTGCAGCGGGGACGGCGGCGCCGGCAACAAAGCCGGGATACGCTTTACAGTTGTTGACGCGGCGGCGCTCTCCCTCATTGGCTCTGCAGGTGATGAAACACATGCTGAGCAGCGCTCTAATTTTTTTTCTCCCTCTCTCCCTCTCTCTCTCTCTCTCTCTCTCCTTCGCTGCTCTGCCTCCTCTCGCTCTCTTTCTCTCGTCGATCACGTTGTTCTAAGAAAGTGTCTGCGCGTCTTCTTTTCTATTTTTATTTAGGATGCCGATAGGAATAGCTTAACGCGAGTGGGCGAGCCTATATGTAGCACGCCGCCGCCGCCACCGCCACGGCCACCGCCACGGCCAGCCAGCCAAGCAACCAACCAGCTCTCTGCAGGCCTCAGAGCCCACCGCAGAGGCCGTAGATAACAGTAGCCCTCCATCATCTCGACACACTGAGGGGATTCCAGTGGCTGGAGTGAGCTGGTCAGAGGTCTGGGAGTGTTTATTTAACACCGGAGGGGGGGGGGTTGGGGAGAGAGAGAGTCTCACCTTGGGACAAACGGAACCCAGCCTCAGAGTAAACATGGCTCAGGGAAGAAAAAAAAAAACGAACAAAACTGGAGGTGTGTTTGCCGACATACAAGTTCATCAGGTGCGACTGCAGGTACAGGCCTCACAAAGCACGTGCCGTACCTGAATAACGACCCATGAAGCTCACTCACACACATACACGTATATATCATCAAGAGGGGACAATCGTCTTTCAATAGCCAAGTGTGGACTTACACACCCGGTTACTAAGGAAATGCAAAAAGTGATGGAAACATTCATTTAGAGGCCTTGAACACATGCACGCACGGGCGCACGGCAAAAAACAGGGCAAGAGATAAAAATTGGAGCAGCAGCAGCAGCAGGAGCAGCAGGAGCAGCAGGAGCAGCAGGAGCAGCCCCCACAGAGCCTCTTGCTTTCTCATAATTGTAATCATTTAGAAGGTTAGAGGGGGCGTTATTACCGGGCGCGCGGCCCCATCTGAGCGGTGATGAGGTGACGGGCGTTGCCCTGCGCGCCGGGAAGATGTGTGACTGCGGGCCAGCGAGGTGGGCGGGACGTGAGACAATGCCACGGTGACCTGACCTTGACACGTCTGAGTGAAACGGCAGCGAAGGCTAATACCTCATCATACCCAGTTTGACTTTGAGCTGCACGGCGGCGGCGGCGGCAGGTTTGGTTGCGCAAAGAACAAAGGATAACAGTGTGGACGAGCGGACGTAAAGACGCGACAATTAAAACATGCAGCGGTGCTGTGGTTTGCATTATGACAGGGAAATGCAGAGCTCAGCTTCTGATGTTTTTTTTCAGGGTGCTTGTCCAAATATTTTATAAAATGCTCGAGGAATTTTGCTCGAACACGTGTTTGTTCACTCCTTTAGTTCACGTGGAACGGAACAAACAGACCTCTCAATGGGAAATGAAACCCACACCGGATGGAACCAAACTCAACCATATCACAAAACGTCTACATTACAGGAAGGAGGAGAGAAAAAAAAGATGGACTGCTCTCTGAGGTCAGGACATAACTCATCATATCAAGCCAAGACTGAGGCTCCAGACATTACTCAGTCCAGGAGGACATGAGAAGAGGTGAGGGAGACACCTCGTGTGAGCACAGACCTTTATATATTACCTCCTGCTCCGAAGTAAGGACAAAGGGAATGAAGATGACTGCCCTGTCACAGGTAGAAAACAGATGAACCGGACAGACCTGGCTGAACTGTTCACTTGCTGCAGCGCGCGCTTCATACGACACCAACACACGTCCATATGTGTTTTCTTTGTGAGACGGACGGAAAGTGGCGACGGTCTTTTTTTGTTTTCAATCTTCCATCCATATGTTAGCCTGTTTTTAAAATAGACTTCAATTATTTTATTCATTGCTAGCAAAAGGGTCCAATTTTTTTTTTAAGAATTCTATTTTTAGAATAGAATTCTTTATTGTTTTTATAGTACAATGGAATTTTCAGTTGATATTTCAAGCCAATCTCCAGTGGAGTAGTCTTGCGTGATGAACTGTCCTGTGCATCACTAAAAAACAGCATATTTAGCCCTCTGTTTACCACCTCCTGTTAAAAACACTGGGCTTCAGCTTCATGCTTAAAAACTGCCGCTCTGTTGGACCGTAGCCACGTTTTCTAAAGGGACAAAAACAGGCTGGTGTCTGAGGGCGGAGCCAACCCCTGGCTGGGGGTGTGGCCACCTTAGAAAGGTAACGTTGCCCTTTGTGACATCACAAAATGTTGCGCTCTGAGTAGTGGGGCAAACAAATGAAGACAAGGAAGGATTTTTCTCATTTTCAGAGGAAAGACAAATATTAGATAGCATTGCAATGTGGATTCATTCAGATTGTCATTATTCAGTAGGAAATTTATAAATTCTTTACGTAGTGCATCTAAAAATAATTTCCTTTAGAAAAAAAAAATCCTATGACCTGTCTGGTGAGGTTTATGTGTTATTTGACCACTTGAGCCGCTGATGCTTTTGGTTTTTTAGATGTGATATAAATTCAAAATGCCGGCTGCAATCGAAATAAACACAAGACGTTGCATTCGTGCCGCGCATTCGTTTCGTTCTCCACTTCAGTTAGCATGACATGAACGGCAACACCGGCAAGATGGGAAGATGGGAAGATTTTCAATGCTGGATCCCAAATGATTTGGTTCGGCTGGAATCTTACGTACGACACGCTGCGACGCTGAGTGAAGAAACGGCATCATCACACATATTTACTGGTTGGTTAGCCAAACAGTGGCTTGTTTTGTCCACAGCGTTCCCCATTTGTCAAGTCATGGAATAAGAAACAGCCCCCCACCACCACCACCACAACTAAAAAAAAAGAGTGGCAAAAAGCAAACACGCGTGAGGCGACGTGGGTTATTTATGAGCGGAGGCAGCCTCGGAGCCAGCTTCCCTTCGTAATGAATAGACGCAGGATGAATGATTGGTTCCACCAATCCCCCAACAGTTAAGGCAATCTTAATCTTTACGTCGATAATGAAGATGTGTGCGATATCAACTAGTCAGTGTAATTAATAGGAATGTCAGTGACACTGTATTAATAGCGCCGCGCCTGGCATCAATTTAGCACAAATTGTCGTTTTGACAAGGCGCTTTAATTAAAACTACCGCGCAAGAATTAAAGGACTGTGGTCGTCATTTTGGGAGACTATCAAATAATGTTGCCATCTGGTATTTGTGTGTGTGTGTGTGTGTGTGTGTGTGTGTATATATATATGTGTGTGTGTACGTGTGTGTGCATCTTCTCTCTAATGCTAATTAAAAGTGATATTCAAAAGGTTAGAGGCACTTTGGCAGCCGTTCTGATCGCCACCATACTGTCCCTGCAATAACCCACAGGTCATTACGCAATACAGTGCAGATATGATGGCCTGCTGTTCTATTATGATGATGGCCACAATTACGAATGACCACAAAGAAAGAAAAAAAAAAACACTCTAAAAACTCTCAGAATTTTTCACAAAATACTTTCTTTTGGTTCTCAGCTGCGATCATCACCTCAAATCGATGCCTCCTCAATGCCCTCAGAGCCCCAGAGGGAGTTTGACGCAGGCTCAGTTCCTGTGGCCTCCACGAGTCAAGTCTAGTAGGGCCCATATACACTCAGCAGCTTCTGACATGGCTCACAAGAAATACTGCTTCTGATTGAAAGTTTCATGGCACCGCGACAGTGGCTGGAGCTCTGTAGGTTTTTATTGTAATGCACCGGTCACCAATAAGTCTAGAGAAGAAAATTGCTTACAAAAAAGTGTTCAAAATAATATTTTTCCTTTAAGTTTGCTGGCTTCTGGTCTTACTTTGTAGCTAAATAAAAGGAAACATGCCAACATTTGAAAAGGACTCAGTTTAAAGTCGAACGGGCGTAAAGCCGAACGTTTTTAGGTGAAATTGCGACAGTCGATCAGACGCTGGGAAACCGTTTGAGGGGAAAAGTCAGTTGGTCAGAACCGCAATGAGGGACGAATCAGAGTGGAGAGTCACCAGGCGAATAAGTGCAGGAGTAATTACAGCGAATGGGAGCGGGAGCGGCCTGACCTCGCCGCCGACTTGTGTTCCCAGTCACTCTCTCTGGTTACTGTGCGTCATGCTTTGTTTCATCTGACGTGCAATTATTTTTCCCATTAAATACACAACATGTATTTCACTTTGTTGTTTCTTTTTTCTCCCTTTGCTTTGTCTGAATGAAATTTCAATCAGAGGCCATTACACTCCTCCAGACAGAGAAAGTTTAGAAAAATAACAAGGCGCAATTGAAAGAGAAAATAACACTCCGTCAACGGAGATGGAGACGCAGGGAAAATTATCTATCGCGCCGAGCAGGTGATGCATGTGTTAAAGTGTCAAGGCGCGGGGGAGGGGGAGGGAAATTAATAGCTTTCTGCCATAAGCATTCTCTGATAAATATGATTACATTTGCATACTTCATTTTACTCTTGATCTGCTGTCTCACTTGTTTCCATTGCAAGTCTTCCAACTCGCCTGTTCCGAGAGGAAAATTTTTCATTACTGCTCAAACATGAAAAGTATTTCGAGGGGCGGCGGAGGGTGCGGGTGGGGGGGTGGGGTCTCATTAGGGGTTTTTAACTCCTGCTCGTCCACTGAGAACCTGCTGTCCCCAAAACACGTCAGCGGGAATGTGTGTCGACGGTAAAGACAACGGCTGGGAAACATTTGAGCGATGTGGTGGGGAAAAAAAACAACAAAAATAAACGGGCGGATCAATGATCTGAGTTCATGTTTGTGGCGTGGGTTGTGTACAGGTCTCGGGCTGACTGTTTTGTGCCTCATTAACTTATCAATAGGGCCATGTGACAATGTCTCCTACTTACCCCGATGAGAAAGACTGTCCGATCCGCAACAGTGGCTCCGAGATTTTCCCGACATTCCTGCAGACAAAACAAAAGCTCAAAACCGAGGAACCGGTCCTGCATCCATGGAAGGAACAACTGCTCACGTGCTCACGTCACAGTGCTTCTCCAACAATTTAGCGAATCAAGGTTTTGTTTATGTCATATAGGTCATGTGTCATGTCAGCCAACAAAGAGCATATATATATACGTTTTGTATTGCAAAATACATCATTTCTCTTTTCATTAACCCAGGAAAGTAACCACAGTAATCTGTTGGATATGATTTTCAACTCCGTTTTCAATTTTTTATTTTTTTTTTTGCTTCACCGGATGTCCTATATGAACTTCTTTTGAAATGTATGCAGCCTTGAAAAACACACACACACACACACACACACACACACACACACAGAAAAGGAAAATTAAATACACAATATGACATAAAAGCAACATTTACATGTAAAATTTGAACATGTAAATCAAGCATGAATGTTACCAAAGTTTAAACTGAGTTTCAATGCTAAAGTAGGTGCACAAATCCAATCAAACAGGCAAGAATGGATTCAAAAAGATTGCCGCACATGAACAAAGCAACATTCAGCAAATCACACATCCCCCTTTAGGTCATGTGACACAGAGGAAGTGTGTAAGCGCACACACAACAATAGCACTTCAGAAAACACCTTCGCTCTCCCTGTGGTTACTTGTTGTGTAACCTTTTGTTGTATTAACATGAGGCTCAGAAGTAAACGACAAACTCTCACACATTGACTGACTCCATTCTGTCCAAATCTTCTTGAGGTTTCAGTTTGTCCTGCCACTGCCTCTTCATGATTGTTCTGGAGGGATCAGTTGGCTTCTCTTAGAATGTGCAAAGCACCTGGAGACGCACCTGGACATGATTTAGTGTGTTATAATTGGTTTTAATTGATTGGTTGATTGATTCCAGCCAATCAATGCAAATCGACGCAAAAAGTTGTGTTGGAATCGTTAACATGATACCAACATAGGTTGTCATCCCAACAATCGGAGTTGTGCGACGTTGAGATTTTATCTGTCTGACAGGAAATTTGAAGACATTGCTTTAAAAAAAAATGTTGATGCCTCACTCAGTGCTCCAAATTCTGCGGCTTTTTAAATGTTAATTTCAGGTGAAACAGATTTTCTTTTAAGAGAGCCTTTGATATCACTTGCAATTTGTCAACAGTTATGTTTTGTTTTAATTTTTTAGCTCTTAGTAAGAAAAAAAAAAAATGTCCAGGGGACATGCAAATGGATTCACTTCCAACCATCCGAGCTGCTCTTCAACATTGTTAACACCTCGTGTCTCGGGCTCGGATTGGAATTGACACCCTTATCCGCGGCGGTGGCGTGGCAATCCTCCGGGTGACGGTATTTGTGCTTCTCCCCTGCTGTTTTCCAGTTCAGGATTCCAATTAACCTGTGCACAGCGTGACGCCAATCACAGGGCGCTGTATCGACAACGGCGGGCATGAAAAGAATAATGCCGTTAGGATGATGTAGCTTACTGCGGCGGCGGCGGTGGTGGGAGTCGTCCCTCGCTGGTGACAGAGAAGTTTGCTCCAGTCATTTATCAAGTTCTCCCTGGCCACCGAGGGGCCGGGAGTCCCGGGGCCGCCTGCTGCTTGGGGGGGCCAGCGTGCAATATGTGCATTTCAGGCCTCTGGTGGGCCGGCGAAAAGTGCTGATGTGCTCGCCGCCGCTAAGTTTGATGGATTTGTTGTTGTCATTTGCTTTGGTTCTGTTCCCTGCGACAAAACAAAGGGAATCATTAACTCTTTGCCGCCGCCACCGCTGCTGCATGGGACTTTTATGGCTTGGAGATAATGCAAAACGAGATGGGCTACAGATGGGGTCAGCTGGAGCATTCTGTTGCCGAGGCCCTTCCAGAATGGTGCGTTGAACATGCATGGCTGAGCCTGCACACAGAGCTGATTACAGGATGATTTAGTGGCCGCCGATACCCCCCACTTTTCTTTCTGGAGCCCCCCCCCATCATCAGGCTCATTTCAGCCACACAAGAGTGCAACTGGCAGCACTCTCGCCACTTATATTTACGGCCCGTTGCTGTTTAGCGCCTCGCACGGCGCCCTGGCCAGACTCAAGAACTGGCCCATTACAGTGCATCACCGTTAGTGCCTTGCACTGTTTACTGATGCAGGCTTGGCAGCCGCAGCCGCTGTTCCGTTTAGGGTCGCCAATACACTTCTGGTAGACGGAAAGCCCAGAAAGGCTGAACCTCAGCCTTGTATAGAGGGAAAGTATCATTGTTGTCATTGAATCCACAGCATATACAACTACATCCTTGTTGTTTCCTTGATTGTATTCATGTAAGAGACAAATGTTATATTTTTGAATATTTGAAAGTAATACATAGGGGCAAAATGTAAACATATAAAAAAAAAAAAAAGCACGCGTTTTGGCTAGCTGCAATACTGCTGAGACTAAATGACCCAAATATTCACATTTCTATCTATTCGTATTGACACGACAAACAGCAACAACACAAAAGAATAATATCAAACACAAGCAACCAAAACATAGTGTAGTGTTGTTGTAAAACAAGAGAACACCTTCTCAGTGATAAGAATCAATAATATTATAATGTTATAACGTATTTATATGTCATTTAAAAAAAAGTATTGCTTAAAGAAAACCAACCAACCTATAAAATATAAAGTGTTTGGCGATGATCAGGATGTGGAGGCCACCTGATATTTCAACCTTGCAGGAAACTGGAAAGCTTTTCAATTTGGCGTAAATGCTCTGGGATGTCGAGATCATCTCGTCTGAACTGGAACCGTTTGTAACAAAAGAAAAGAGTAAAAGAAAAAAATTGCAATGGATGGCAGCCGAGCAGTCTCTAAACTTCAAGGTGAGGACACACTTCCTCAAGGGGGGATCGAAGATCAAGACAAATCCTCTTATTTTTCTCTGTCAAGTCATCACGCTGCGAGACCAAATACAAATTGAGATTGTAGCAAACGGCCTGCGACAGTCGGCCGCTGACTGCGAGGGTTACCGCCGTGATTGAGTGTGTGTTTGACTGCTCGAGGCCGAGGGCTAACCGTACTGTTACACAGACAAGGTCGTCTCGGCGAGAGTGAGCGAGGCAGTGAGAGAGAGAGAGAGAGAGAGAGAGTAGCCTCAGCACATAATCCCAGCGTCCCCGTCTCTTATGAGCACTGGTCCGCCGCAGGATTGATTAAAGTGGATTGAACAACACTCGGGGAATAGAATGATGGGGACGGATGGAAGCATGTGAGGGGTTTTTGTGAGACTATTGCATTCAAACAGGTTTTCCTATTGTGAAAACTCAACAAAGAGGTCTCATTTTGGGCAAAATTAATTTAGCCATGACAATAATCGCCAATGGTCGCCATTCAATGAACTAAATAACAGTACAAACTATAAAAAAAAAAAAACAGAATGTGCTTTTGATATGTGTGTTGAAATAAAACACATTTAAAGGACACGTACAGTGCAAAATTCACTAACAATAGTGTCCCCGGTCAGTTAAACGCCCCAGAAATTAGAAAACATATCGCGTCCTAAGTGATGTCACAAAGGGAAAACATTTTGTGACGGCACCACCTGCCTGGCGTTGGCTCCACCCTCTGAAATCAAAATCTCTGTCTCCTTCAAGCAAAGCATCAGTTTTACTGTAGGAAGGTACAACGGAAACAGAAGATTTTTGCAGGAGGCTCCAGAAAGGGCAAAATATCCACTTTCCATGTCAAATCAGTCTGGTGACAGCAGGTGGATTGTGGGACCTGTGTTGGGTCCAGCTGAAGATGAAGAAAATCACACAGGAATCCAGAAAAATTGGCAACACTGAGCACAGCATTGCATCCGATTGGAACAGAAACTGGAAGCAACCTTGACGCGTTTGGCTGGAATCATCAATAACACAATACAGGGAACTTATTTCCCAGATAAAAACCAATCTTTTTCTCCCTCTCATGGTTTATATTAATGAAACAGTGTCGGTTCTGAGGCAGTAATTTGTTTCATTTGTTATGTTTGGACAACTCATTAACATTATCATCTATTCTCATTAGACGCAAATTTTGAGCTTCTTCTCCCTTGAGATGCCGAGCGTTCCGTCTCCCTCTCGCTTTGCATTAAAACAAATGTGGGCCTGCTGATGCATTAGATTAACGTGCACGCCGCCCCAGTCCGGCTTCGACCTCTTTGCACACACAGAAAAACCTGTTACAGCGTGAAAGAGCGCTGGCTGTTAGTGAGTTGATTGTTCACTTAAGCCAGTTAAAAAAAAAGGGTCAAAGTTGCATCACATGGAGTTAAACTGACCCCGACCCCCCGCCAAAAAAAAAAATATAATAAAAATACAGAATTGACGTAATGTAATGCAAACTTGTTTCTTGACAAGAATTCCAATAGACGGATTTTCCAGAGATTCAATTGTCTGTTAAGTCACAGAATAATACAGCAATCAGCAGCGCCACAGTTTTATTTCATGTAACATTTACTGAATCGCCATGCTAATGAGTCGTTCCCCCGGTTCAAATTAAAATTTCATCCTTTTTTTCTTCTTTTTGAGCAGCGACAGATCAAGCAAGTCGTTCACTAGAATACCAAATTACAAAGTTTGCTACGTTTTCCATTGAATAAATAATCTTGATAAATTAAGGAGTCAAAACGAGCGAAGATGATCCACGCAGTGTCAATCACCAAATCATCAAACACACCAAAACAAAGTCAATCGCCGTGACTTTTTAATCGCATGCTGACAAACCTTGGGAAGGTGATGGAAAATGAATAAAGTGCAAGGTGAGAGGTTTCACCAGGATCCTGTCAACTGAATAATCTGAAGATATTTTCTCTCGCATGTAAAGCCTCAGAACAACACTGGCATGAAACTATTTCAGGACTTATTTTCAAAATAAGTGCTTATTGAACCATTGAGGAGCTATTACAGTTCACATTATTAATCGCTTTAAATGTTGTCAAGATATTTAATATTAACAGCTAAAAACAACATCAACTCGCAACCACTTTAACCCAACAGTCTGTTCTTGGTAGGCGGGGTTTGGTCCACCCAGGCTAATGGCTAATGGTAAAAAAGCTAACATTTTTTTGTACACAGTGAATGCAATTATGAACGGCCCTGTGTTTCGGACCATGCGACAGATAGCAGTGATACGTTACGCTGACAGAAAAGCAAACACAAAGCTCTGCTGTTTACCTGCCGCCGTGCAAAACGTATTCATGCGTCAACGCAAACTTAGGTTTTTTTTTTAAAACACAATTTGAAGGATTGTGGACTTTGCCAGTGCTACAGGGTTGAGGATGGAAAACCACAATAATTCTGACTCCAGACTCACTGTATCTACATCACTGTAGATTGTGCCAGTCAAATCAGCTCCTACACAGCTGAATGTAAGTAACTGTTGCTCTTACAGCACCTTGTTCTGATTTGAATATAGTTACCTGACAAGATAATGAGGCCCAGCTGCCGCTTTTGTTTTCTTCCAGGAAAAGTCCAAAATATCTCGCAGTAAAGCATAAAAACACAACAGCAGCGAGCAGGATTAAAAAGATCCACTCGGTTGGTCCGTCAGCTTCTCTCATTCTAATTATTTAGGCTGCTGGCAAAGTCTTCATTTCATCCTTCTGACATTTTTTTAAAAAAAGATGAGATGTACTTCATCTCAACATTACCACTGTAGGTTCCACTTGCAGTTCAGTCCACTATTACAGAGGGAAATATATGAAGAGCGAGTGATTGTGTGCATTTAACTGGTTCATATTTAAACTGCTAGCATAACTCACTCACAATCACTCACTCCATCGTGTCCACCTCTTTCTTCTTCAGTGAAACTGTCCTGCAATTGATAGTTAGATAATTGATAATCCCTTTGTGAGTAATGTTGTCAATCTGGCACCTAAATCCTATTTTGGTGGCCATCTGGGTTGGTTGAATTGCTCCTCAGAGAGCCGAGGGTTATAGGTGGTAATTAGTCAGAAGTCATTTACTTTAGAGGTGTTTAGTGTTTAAATGCTGCTCTGCTTTAATGCTGATGACCAAAGAAATTTCCCCTTTTTTCCACTTAAAAAAGAAAATGTATAAATATAAACGCACACATATATATAATAATAAATAATCAGGTTTATAAGGCAACAGGGCCCACAAGAAGTCAAGAAGTTTATTTTAACTTTTTATTGGTGGTGATCTTTTAACAATGGACAACACATTTGCCAAAAATGAAAGAAAAATCTTCACTGGATGATAGAAAAATGAAAACTCTTCCAACATTGGCAGCGTCTTTTCTGCAAAAAACCAAATTGGAACAGTGGAGTTCTCAGGCCTTCTTTCTTTTTTCTTTTTTTCTTCCTTTTTTTCTGCATGCATGCAGATTACACACGTGACATCTACGTGACAAATGTCAGACTTGCGGAGGCTTTATCGGACGTGCCTCTGCGTTTCACTCACTTATTGCCGAGGTGCTGCGTCAGATTGATTATGCGGCCGGCTAATTCCCAGTCTATGCTGAGCTAAAGTGTGATAGAATCATTGAGTCCCATGGGTGCAATTCTCATTTGTGTGTCTGTCTGTGTGAGTGAGTATTTATGTGAAAAGGGGGCCAAACTAATGGACAAAGCAGGCCAAAAGCTGAGTATTGAACAATATGGGGCAGTTTGTGCATTGACGCTACCAAAAAAAAAAAAAGAGGTTGCATCAGCTGAGTGACAAATGACTTGGTGACGACTAAAAGGTGTGGAAAAATAGCAATAAAAATAGAATAGAGAAAGAAAACACAACCCTTTAAACCCTCAAACTGATCTTTAAAATTTAGTCTTACATATGCTGAGCTCATCTCTCTCAACCATTCACATTTACCTTCTATTATTTCAACCAATCCTTTGTTTTGTTTACATTGTATTAGAATCTCGGTTCTCTCCATAACAAAGCGTGGCAGTAATGCAGCAAAATGTTGTTCGTCAAAAGCAAAGAAAACTCAGAATAAGCGTAAGACAACGACCAAAGAAGGTGAAGAAAAAGAGGAAGAAGGCATCTCTGTCTGCAGCCCGCGGTAGAAACACCACATTGTGCAAGGACTACAGGGAAACAGTGGTGAACATGAAAGAATCTTAAAATAACTGCCAAAAAGGGATTGAAATAAACATTAAATAAAATCATTTTGCTCGCATTTTATTTTTTATTCCCTAAAGTAACGATGAGAATATCGATCATCAACGTCTGCTGCGCTGGAGCAAAGTCCAATTTGTTGTCCAAGTATTTTTATGCAGCAAACTATATGTTGGTTAGTATATACTTTATATTAATGGCACATCATGCTTGGAACCGTTTAACAAGGCAAGTAGGTATATTTTTCTTAAAATAAAAACGCCACCGATGCTTTGATTTTACAGTTTTGACTCACTGTTGTGCGACGGAATCAGTCTGATCACAGCCCTGCCTGTAAAAATGAGCCCAACGAGCTGCAACATCTGCAGCGTTCAAACAGTCTTTATTCACCCCTACGAGTTTCTGGGCGGAACCGTCTCAAAGTGAGAGCGGAGCGTCACCTGTGCAGGGCAGGTCGGCCGAGGGGGCCGCCTGGTCACACTAGGACGCCCCTCTTCCACTTCCTACCCGAGCGGAAATATCTCCATCACGTCACGTGTGGAGTGTGTCTGGCCGAGCAGCAGAGTCCGCTGGGAGGAGAGCGGCGGGCGGGCGGGCGGGCGGGCGGAGGAGGAGGAGGAGGAGGTCAGCAGCGGCGCCAGACAGAGACACTGGCACGACACTGTGACATGTAAAGATCCCCTCCACTGAGCTGCGCCGTGCACAACAACACGGAACGAGGAAACGAGCCCCGGACCTGTCTGCCGAGCCGCCGACCGGCCACGTGCACGTGCCCAGGCCCCTCTCAGGCACACGGGCAGGAACTGAAAACAGCTCTGATCATGCATTGCTCCTATGAAAGGTCCTGAGATGCCTTTTGGGAGACACAAAAGGTGGAAAACACGGCTCGATTTGCTGCGCAGGCGCTGGTTCCTTCAGCTGGGCGGCAGCGCCGGGGTTACGTGTTCATTTTGGTTAGCGAGTCGCTCTGACAAGACTCCTTCTGCCGGGGCTTCTCGCTAAATGAGAACCATTGCCCCCATTAGGTAAAGGTTAATAGTCACTTGATGAGGAAAACAGCTGATTTCATCGTCAGACCCTGGACAGGAAGGCGGCCAGGCGGCGGCTACGTTGCCTTTCAACCTCACGAAAACCACCACCTCCCCCCACCACCCCACAACCCCTCCCTTTTTTTGCGTGCTCGTCGCCGCCGCTCTTCAATATTTTAATTTTGCCACGTGAAAAAGACTTTGTGTTCATTTCGTCTGCCGCCCCGCAGGCGCGAATCAATGACATTTGAAATAATTGTTGTTGCAGGGGTAATCTCTTGGGGGTGGGGGGTTGGGGGTGGTTGGGGTTGGAGGAGGTGGGGGGGGGTGGGGGGGGGGGGCACAACTGTGGAGAAGATTTGAGTAAATTACTGTGTCAGCTTCTATTTATTTGCGACCAGATTGCCAGAGGCGGCACTTGAAGATAGCCATTAGGAGTTGGGGCAATAAAGACGGGAGCGTGTAGCCATTGTGGAAAAGTTAGCGTGTAATGCGGCAAGTTATCATCAAAGTGCTCCCCGCGGAGCGAGCGGGGTGCACACTGGGGAGAGTACATGTGAGGGGAGCCAATTATAGCCGCTCAAATCTCTCTCTTCTCAGAGGGAGGGGTCGTAAATGGCTTGTTACGGCGCCGCACGCCTGCTGTATATCTCCCCATATGGAGATGCCCGCCGGTCCGCTGCGTTGAAGGTGTTTTCATGCTACGGTCAAAAAAAAAACCCACATAATTAAGCAAAGTGCACTTGAATACTTGTAAAGTCTGTAAGTTTGTGGTCGCAGTGTGACGCCGAGTCATTCCTGGATATATTTTGAGAACTACATTATGGAACTTCACTGAGAATGAAAAGTTGACTAAAAGTGCACAAAGCGTCGTCGGCGCTGGGAGGTGAAGAGTGTCTCAGCTTATTTGAGAAATTTAAGAATTGAAGATGCAAAAGTTGATTGAGAGTTTTAAACTTGAGGGCAAGAAAAGGGACGTTCATCTGGCACTCCGGACTTTTTTTTTTTTTTAACTCTTCTCAAAATTCTGGCAACCTAAAAAAACAACTACTTTTCTTATGTTGACATGGATTTACCTTATAGCATAAGTTTTCATGAACTTACGGGATAGGAAGGATAAATAAACACAAAGTCTCATCACTTTTCTTAGTGGATAATGATTTCAATATAATTAGCCAACATTTTTATTTGCTTTAATTGTGAATTTGGTAATGACAGAGCACATACAAGAAACAGTTGCTATGTGGAAATGCAAAAAAAAAAAAGAAGTAAAAAGTATACTTTAGTATTGTACAGTATGATAATATATTTTTCATCCCACAAGCGGTCCTTCCACAAACCCACAGTGGAGTTGCTCAAGCCTGCGGCCGTGGATGTGAACCTGAATGCATCATCATGTCACTGATATCTGCTCGGTTTCAGGCATACGTCCTCAAAAATATAACTGGGCTCTCGGGGGATCTCCTAATTAAAATGCTAATTTGCCGAACAATGCGAAAGTACACAATTAGCTGAAAATTAAATCACAGCGAGCCGCGTCGAGGAGGAGGCAGCCATGAACTGCCTTAATCCCCCCCCCGCTCATCGCCCCGGTCAGAAGACAAATCCCGGCCTCTTTAACTGCATTTCTGGGGATATTAAAAGCAGTAATGGTGAAACAATGAATATGTAAGGAAGTCATAATCCGCAGCGAAAGACGCCTCCCTAATCCCGCAGCCACTCAAAATATAGTGCGATAACCCGGCGGAGGCGGTGGCTTTTAAATCTGGGATTTAAGGGGAGTGGGGCAGCGGTGTTGGCGGGGGGGGGGAGGATCAAACAATGAACAGGAAGTGAGGATGAAAAGGGGAGGCCGCATTAATTAGGCGGCGGTGGCGCTGGGCTACGGCGGCGGGGACGAGGCCGGGAGGGAAGGGATTGAGAGCGTTTGTAGGGTCTGCCAAACAAATGGTGCAGGTCCCTGCGGGAAAGAGATTATTATGGGCTCTGTGTCTGTCAAACATGTGCACACAATAAGAAAAAAAAAGGCGGGGGGGGGGGGTGTGATGAGGAGGCGGGGTGGTGTGTGTGTGTGTGTGTGTGTGTGTGTGTGTGTGTGTGTGTCGGGGTGGGGGTGGGGGGGGGGGGTCCTCAGACCTCAGAGGGTCCACGCGGCTCTCCGCAGCAACACTGACCCTGCCAAAGAATGCCTGTAATCCGCCGGCCGACTGGCGTGATCCGCCGGCTCTCCGCGGCGACGCAGCAGCCTCCCCCCTATTGTCAGGGAGGACGGGGGAGGAAGCCGGGGAGCGGACGGGGAGGGGTGGGGGGCTAGAGGGGGGGGGGGGGGGGGGGCTGGCGAGCGGTGGCCGTGGTGGCAGCGGCAGCGGCGGCGTCCCTTTTTTCAGCCGCGGCCATTGTCCCCAGATCACAATTGCACTTTTCTGATCTTTTGTGCGCTCCTGTTGACAGTGGTTATTGACTAAGCGGTTGGACATGGAAAGGATATGACCCCCTACCCTTTTAGCCACACTGCCCCCCCCCCCTCCCCCACCACCAACTCCCCCTTCTGCTGCGGCTGATAGCCTTTTTGTCATCTTTGGGGGTCCTCAAGGAACAAGAGAGGACGCAGGTTCGAGGTTTACATGAAGCATTAGACGTGGAAGTTACAAAAAAAAGGAGGTGGGGGGGGAGGGGGGGTCCGAGGAGGCTTATATGAAATAGAGAGGGGATGGGAGGGGAGAGGAGGAGAGAGGAGGGGAGCTGTGAGCTGTGACAAAGACGGCGGGAGACACAAGTAAAGTTGGAAGAAGGCTTTTTTTTTTTTCCTCCGCCCCATCCTGTTTTCTCCCCTCTCCAACAGATGCCGAGGCAGATGGCGGTGAATTAGCAGAAAAGAGGCGAAGAAGATGAAGAAGAAGTAGTAAAAGAGAAAGAAAATGAGACGCTGTATTATTAGAGGTCGGTGAGGACGGACGGATGGACGCACGGACGAAGATTAAAAATGGGGGGGGGGGGGGCCTCTCACCCGGGGGGTTGCGGGAGGTCCGAGGTGTCGTCTCGCTGAACGATGTCCTGCAGGCCCGAGACACAAAGTGCCCATCGCACACACGTCCTGCAGCGACGGCGCATCGCAGGGTGGACACGATGGGCTGAAATTAGGCTGAGAGGTCGAGCTAATGAGCGGAGCGCTGGCATCAAAACTCCGGCCTGAGTCGGAAAAATGACTCGGAATTGATTTTTAAAGGAGGACTTTCTTTAGCATTTTCAATTCTGGGCAAATAATCAATATACTGTATCTAAAATAAAAAAAAAGACAATATCTGAATGGCAGGGATCAATCCCGGGGTTAAAATCTCTATTCATTTATCTATATACATACACACACGTCACACATACACACATGGCGTCAGTATAAAGTGTATTTTTTTGTTTTCACCCCATTTCCAGCCATTGAGTCCATAAATAGAAAACAGGCCCTGGCCCTCTTTCCCTCCTCTGCAGCATGTCCATTAGTTTGAGAGATTGACGGAAATAAAATCGGTGAAAGGCCCGACTAGGTTAAGACTCCAACACATTACTACCAGTAATTCTGGCTGCCTATTAGATTTATCTGTGGTGGGCTGCAGGAGAGCGTGCACTCCGTCTTCAGACATGAAAACAGCATCTCAAGTGTTACAATTCCAGAGGGGCCAGAGTGGAATTGCTGTTTTTACATTTCATTTTTTTTTTTTTTTTGCCCATAAGGAATATGGATAACAAATGAAATATTCAGCCCCATTGTCTGATTTATTTCTTGTATTATCTGCAAATATCACCCCGGCAATTTAAACCTCAGCTCGCTCCATCCTGGGCCTCTTTTTCTTTCCTGGGGGGCTTGACAGCCTATCAAGTTTACGCCGCATAAACAGGTCAGGACTGTAGCGGCGACTACTGCGCTATACTTTAAGGTTTTCGGGCTCTCAGAAATTCTAAGTAGAGATTGAAAAAAAGAGGAGGGTGGTGCGGTGGGGGGAGTGACGGTTGGCGGGGTAGGGAGGGAGAAAGGAGTCCAGGAGGGGTTGCTGCAGAGCCCTTTGACCAAGAAATGATAAATTTGCACTGTGTCCACTTTTGAAACGGGGGAACAAAATGTTATTAATTCCTTCCGCAGCTGGAGACCTCCGTATCGCACCTCCTCAGAATGTAAGTAATACGGCTCTCCTGGAGAGGATGATTGAGTGACAGGCGCTTCGGCTCGCCTCCCTGTGCCGGGGCCAAGTCTTCTGGAGCATCCCTGCGCTCGGGTTTGTCTAGAGGCAGTGAAAGCATATAATAGCCCCCCCGCTTCTTGTCTTCAATGGTGCAGGAAAAAAATACTATTAGAGTTCCATTACTGAGCAAAGATGCACAATTAATTACCGGCATCCGGACTGGATGAAGAGGGAATATTGGATTTCTGAAAGAGGTCAGAGGAAAGTTCTTTGATTGCGTCACTGTTGATCGAGGACTGAGTGTGGAGAGGCGGAGGCTGCAAGCGGCCTGGAAGGACTGTTATAAGTCTGAGTGTCTGTTGGACAGGTTGCATTATGCAACAACAGATGCATTTTTGAGGATATCTGTAGGATATCGCTGCAGTGATCTGTTGAAGCCTGGAATGTGAAACAATGTGTTCCAGTGTTCATTTATTCATTGATTGATTGATTGATTTTGCTATTGTGAGTGCTATCTATACTTTTCACCCTGAAATCAAGTGGATCAAATCAAGCCTCGCCAAATAAATTAGCCACCTTATTTTTTATTTTTTTTTAACTCGGCACTCTTTAGCACTCTCCTTACAGCCTCCTGCAAAAACATGAAATTAAAAATTCTCAGATTTTGCATCCTGCTCTATTGGACCTTCACAGAAGGAGGCACCAACACCTGAGTGGGACAGGTGTCAGTGCACACTGTCACATCACCAAGAGCGGACAGTGTGGTAAATAGCATAATTTAACATCTACTTTCTACAACAACAAAAAAGTGTGTGTGGGGCAAGGAATAGAAGTAAAGAATGGACTGTGGAGGTCATTGACAGAACAGAGAAGCATTATGGTTACATGAAATTAATAAATTAGATTTTGCATATGATGACGACCTCCGAGTGATATTTATTTGCAGTAACCTATTGTTTTTTGGTAGTGATGAGGGTCTAAGAACCAGGATGTGCTCGGCAGCGGGAGACAAAACCTGGCTCAGTGGGAGGAGGTTTGCCTTGTAACCTTGGCAGGAGGAGCCTTCTGCAGGTACCTTTGGCTGCCCAGCAGGTCCAGAGTCTCCGCCTCCTCCCTGCATTCCCAAACACGCCGCATGTCTAAAGATAGTTATTCCACCTTGAACCGATCTGCGCGGCCTCCCCGGAGAGCAGCGCTCCCTCTCGTGAAACCTTACACACCACAACGTTTTCTCCCTTCCTGAAAAGGGGAACGGAAGGTGGCGGCGCCGCTGGCGGGGAGGTGGGAGTTCTTCAGCAAGCCTCACTTTAAATCAAGATAAAAGACTGAAATGGAAAATAATAGAGGGAACAAACCCCCGGACGGCCCAGGGCCCCTAATGGAAACACATGGCTGAAGGCTGAGGTGTTGTCAGCAGCCAACACTGTGACATTCCTTTTTGATAATCTGGTCTGCCATAAAATTAGAATAGCAAATACCCCCTGACAGAGATGCATGTTCTCCCTCCATTGTGCCATCATCAAAAAAAGAAAAAAAAAAGCCACGAGTGAGTTAAAAAAAAAAAAAAAAACGTCACAAACGGTGACGAGAAGAGAGAACTGATATGCACTCAAAAATTTTAATAACCTATTAAATTACGACTTCAATTTCATTTCATGAATATTTTCCTTGGGGAGCGCAGCCATCACTGCCGAGAGATAGAAATTTAAAAGAGATAAATAGTGCTATTAATCTACAGCATTTCTCTTCCATTATCCCTGAAAATGAGGAGTTATTTTTGCTCAGATCCTCACGTAATTAGCTCCTTACACTTGATTCACTAGCCAGAAAATGACCATGTTCAGAAAATTAAAAATTTGTCATTAAGTGGAATTTAACATAATACCATTCATCTTTATATATCCCTCAGCTGACAAGCGGCAGCCTTGGCTGTTGATCAGGCTCTCGTGTCACACGTGCTACACGAGCACTCTGAATTATGGGAGAAGTGGTGGCGTTAATGCCCGCCAGGGTTACCAGGTGAATGCTGCTGGTTTTAGCCGCTTCAATTCGGAATATTTATCCTACTAATGGTGCTGTCATTTGAAATAGGGACTTGCCATTTGTGCCGAAATGAGAATGGGACTGAAACACCGTGTTATGCGGTTACACATGATTATGAAGACAGATGTAAACATCCAGCCGTGAGTCCATTTTCATATGAGGACAGAAGCCAAATGGTTTGGTGAAGACACTCACCCAGAAGACATATAAGGAGGAAATTGGTTATATTGTGACATTATGTTATGGAATGTTCAAAAAAATATGTTTAGATGTTGTCTGAATAAAGTACCTGTTTTAATGCATAAAATGTCTGAATTCAAGAGGAAGCAGCCAACGACTGTTTGCTTGGAGATTCTCAGCCGTCACAAACAATGACACAACATAATTATGCCATTTTCTTTAATTGCTATTTTTTTTTTTTTACTTTGTCGATTGAGAATCTGTCAAACCCGTTGACAGTGATCTCTGATTTCGAGCTCACACATCAACACAGGTTTGCTTTATTTAGAGCTCCTCAAAAGGAAAATTAATTATGTCCTCATGATGACAAATAAACAATCTTGAATCTTGAAACAATTAATCAATTAATCGCCTTGAATTGTAAAAAAAAAAAGAAAAAAAAAAGATAAATAAATATTGGACTGCAATTTTTCGGAATCAAAGTCTAGTTTCCTTAAGTTTGCTGCCACTAAACATTGGTTCCATTGTTGTGTTTCACACTTATTGTGACACACCTGCAGCACCAGCACTGATATATTTTTTATACATGTCCTTTTACTTTTATGCTTTTGGTGGCAGTTGTTTCAGCAGGTTCTTGAATAAAGAACAAGTTGTCATTTTGATACAGGTCTTTCTATATTTTGCAGATTTATTTCCACCTGTTTAAATAGTTGTTTAAATTAATTGAAGATATATTGATTGGAAAAATCATGACTGGAGCTTTTTTTTTTTTTTTTATGGAAATAGACATTTATTTCTAAACAATGATTATTTTGTCTTACCCAACATCAAAACCCAAACTATAAGTGTTATGGTAGCAAATAAAACAACCATCATTCGACCTATTTTGAATTCATAAAAGAAAATCACTAATTTCTGACATTTTTTTATGGTTTTCCAATAGAGTGATTATGAAGCAATGAAATAAACTCACACACCAAACTAGCAGTCTGGCAATGGTTCCCTCATTTCTGTGTCAACAACTCTAATTTCACCTGGAGAGAATGGTTCATGGTTTTAGGCCAGAGATTTTCAATCACTCCATCTGCTTACCTAAACTGAGTGTGTCTGCAGATGCATGTCCTGTCCATCATGTCCCACCAGCGAAGGCAAAACCAGTGGCTCCCGTCAGCCCATTGGTGCAATATTGTCCTGTAGAAAACGACAAATGGGACAGTCAGCGACTTGAGCAACATACTCTCTAAAACTTCACAATCACTGAATACAGCAACAAAATTAAAAAAAAAAAAAAAAAAAATGATACCACCCATTCCTCTTCCAAGCACCCACATTGCCCAAACCAAGAAGCAGAGCGAGTACCTGTCAAGTACACATTGGCCAACCAGAATGGGAAATAAAGTGGCAGTTCAGTGGCTCAAATGGAGTTATTTGTTTTGACTGACAGTGACTTCCATCTGAATACTACACTGGTGCATAAAGTTAATCAAACAGAAAAACCATTGGATGCCTACTGTTCATAATGCATTGCAAGATTTTGTTGTATTTATCAGGATGCAGGAAAACCCTGAAGGACTTTTTGTGTAATTATTTTTGCAAGTGGACAAAAAGCCAATATACACAGAAAAGAAATGTATGTCATAAAAAAAATAAAATAAATAGGGGCGTCAGTGTTAGCCACTGAACATCATAACAAGGATTTACTGCTATAGAAGCTTTCACTGGGCCTCAAAGAAGTCTCCGTTCATTTCAAACATTCCCGTCGCAAATAAATGAACCCAAAATCAAACAAATCCAATAAACACACTGAGGAGGAGGTGGAAGAGGAGGAGGAGGAGGAGGAAGAAGATGTAATCAATGACTGAGACACACGCTGGCAGATGTGAACGGGGCGTTGAGTTCTGTGCTGCCGACTGCTGCTGCGGATGCTTTTGTCATTTAGTTGGTTCAACATAGACACACACACACAGGCACACACAAACAACGAAAAAAAAAACACACACTGGTCATCATCTCACAGCACAGCAGGCTTTCCATTAAGATCTAATTGATCATCAGAAGAACCGGAAGGCAGAAATGGAGTTGATAATGGCGAGAGAAACCATTCTGTCTCCCTCCCATTACAGACTAACAGCGTTCTTGTTTAGTTATTATTCTCCTGTGAAAACAAGTGGGGGAGGGGGGAGGGCGAGAGTTGGTGGTGGTGGTGGTTACACACCACGCTCTTCTTTATTGAAAAACTTTATATAAAAAAAAAAAAAAAGACGTGGCAGTCAGAACATACACCTGAGTGACGCTGTAACCGCTTGACATGGAACAATGCAGAGATTTGTGCGCTGCTGCAGTCATGTGACCATGCAGCGCCACAGCCAATCTGCTCCTTTTTTTCCACGCTGTTCATGATGTCACAGACCCGAGCCAAATTAGGAATACATGTAGTACAGCGGTTCCTTGGCGTCAAGCGGTTAATGCAGGTTGCCGTCACCCATGCCTGCACCCCTAAAGCGAAAGCGCACCGCTGCTAGCTTTAAAACTAATAAACTCATTTCATAATAATATGAGCAGCCGGGCCGGTAATAAATCATTATGAGACTCCTTGTTTCCCCTGATACAGTATCGAGGCACTGACCCCAATCAGGCGCCTGCGACAAACATACGGAATCGCAGGCTGGAGATGAATAATTCTCAATTGTTTTGAGGAGATAAATTATAATTGTGCTGCTATAAAAGAATGGTGCGTAGCGTATTATTGCAATTTAGTTGTTTGTTGCTCTGAAGGGTCCTGATGGCATATTCTGGTGTGCACGTTATACTGTTCACACTATTCATCTCGGGGTTGTTTCAGCACTCCAGTACTTTAAACAAGCTAGGAGGAATAGGTGGATTCCAAAGAACTATAATCTGCATTTTATTGCAGGTCTATTTTGTTATTTATTCACTCTATTTATTAGAAATTAATCATATTCAGTGACTTGAACTCTCTGTCCTTTATATCTGCTCTGTATCTGTCCTGTGTAAAATGTCAGAGACACTGTTACTCTGCCACTCTGTTTACTGCAGAGCAAGTCTATTCTATGGGTGCAAGTTAAGCGAACTTGAATTTATGACTTGAAGTCTCTTGAGTGTAACCCCTCAAAGATGGGAGAGGGGAAAATGTATGCATTTGGAGAGAGTTTGATTTGGTTTTTGGAGGCTAGTGGAGATTATTGCGCTTTGTGACCTGACAAAAGGGAACAAATTCTGTAAAACCCTCCAACTAATCTGATTTATTCTGGACCTCTCCTAGGTTAGTGTGTTGCCTCCGTCCTCTACTACAATCCTGTTCCCACGTGGAAAGTCCAACCAAGCAGCACCCAGAGGCTATAACCCTGCATCTTTGCAGACGGCTGTAAACGGCCGGCTAAACATGCTGTTTTTTGGGGACTTGTTTTGGAAATTGTATTGCGTGAAAGCTGCTCCACTGGAGTCCTGGATGAAAAATAAAGATGTGAAAATAACCATAATAACATCTGTGCTGCTAGAGGGCTGGTTGAAACACACCTGGGCAGCCAAAGTACGAGGGAGTTAACAACAAGGAACCCCCCCTTAAAAAGAAAAGTGCATGAAGGGTGGCAAACAAACTCTGGCAAACCCATTTTTCAGCAGCCCCTCCCCTCTTAACGAAAAGCGTGTAACCTTACATGCATCTCACACACAGTCAGCTCCCCGGGGTTGAAAGCAATCTCTCTTGTCTGCAGCCAGTCTCACAGCTTCAACCTGCAGCAGCCATCAGAGCCATTAATCCATCTGCCGAAGATGACTGTGACTGATTCGTCCACCAAACAATCAATTTATTTCCCTTCTCTGCCGCCGTGGATGTACAAAACACCGCAGAGGGGAAAAAAAAGTGTCAGCGGTAATAGTTCCACCTGAGTGAAATAATAGAGTAATAAGGCAATCAGCGTTTGACCTTGGAGGACAGCTAATTCATCTGCCCATTTGTCTTAATTATTTCCTTCCCCCGAAATGGATACAAAAGACAACGTGAACATTTCATTTGTTCTCAGGTGACATTTTAATTTTTTCGCCCGCAGGCGATGCTTTTGTTTTTTTGTTTCTTTTTGATGAGATGCAGCGTCTTGTTTTCAGTTTTCAATTCTATGCTCTGATCTCATCCAGCAGCACATTTTACTTTGAAAGCATTTTAAAAGCAATCCTGTTTTCATTTAAACTAGGATTCCTGTTCGTATTGGACATAAAACTCACCTTCCCCTGTTTTACTTGCAGCTTCACGACGAGAATCGGCGTCGTGTTGCAGAAATTATTGATGTTTACAGTCTGTTTTGCGTCGTGCTGGAGGAAGAGTTAATGTGTGTCAGCTCCTAATGAGTCCCAGCTGCCTGACTGTGTCCTGCTCAGGTGAACCGCTGAGGAGTGAGGCCCCTGCATGAGTGCCTGATCAAAATGTCCTGCAGTTGCATAAAATGGAATGAAATACATATCCACTGTAGTATAGGAAACATTGTAGTGGGTACGTATATATGAATTAATTTGATACATTTATCGTTGTATTAGTTTTGTGCAAATGCAAATGTAAATATATATAAGTTCCTAATTTATTTTTATTTTTTTCTATTTTGTGGGGTTGTTTTTTTTTTTTTTCATTCACTGGAATGCACTGACATATTCCAAAACGGGATTCCACAATCTATACACAGAGTTTTGTGTCATATCAGATATTTCCATATTTGGTTTGTATTCATGAATTTCAGAGTTGTTTTACTCGTTGTTTGATATCAAACTACTACAGAAAACAAGCTGATGCTCAGCAGTCGGAGTCACTTGTCACTTGTCAAGTACAGTCCTTTTTCATCAGATGGACTTTTTAGGAGTCTGACGGATGAACCGGTGTGAAGATTGAGCTCTGGCTGACGGTCAGCTGAGGTCAGAGGCGGCCACTTGCCATTGTGACAGGTCTTGATAATAGTGTGGCCCCTGTGACAAACTGAAGCTGTGTTTGCTGACGCTTCATTTGTCAGTTTTGTGTGATAGTTTTCGACCAATCTCAAGGAAGAATACAACAACTACTACAGCTGCATCTTCGCATTTAAAAGGAAGTATCATCAATGAAACAGAACCTGAAATGCTTTAGTGAGAAGCCAGCTTGAAGACCTGCAAATTAAAATCACACCTTCTGCATTTGTTATTTGACTGAATTTCCGTCTGTCATTTTCTCATGCTTATTTTTTCTCCTAGAAGGGAAACAAACGAAAGCTTTTGCCGTCCAAAGCCATAAAGGTGGAGGGAGGGCAAAAAAAAAAACCCAACACATTTGTCAAGATGGATGCAGGTCACAGGCGTGAACGTGTGTACGAGCCTGTGTGACGCTGGGCTTCCAGCAGCTGTGGAGATAAAGCAGCTCATGGTGAGCCATGCGAGAATGCAAAGCAGGCCATCTGATGGAGCGGAGCAGAAGGTGGAAGGGAGGCATGTGTCTGGGAGAGGCAGCCGAGGAGCATTTGTCAGCAGACAGTGACAAAGGGGGCTTGAAGGGGCCTTTTTTTCGCCCGACGCCATTCACAGACAATTTGTAAGAGCCCGGCTGCTGGAGCCGGGGCCAAAGACTGGCGAACAGCTGGAGCCCTCGCTGGTGATTGATCAGCGCGGGCCTCCGAGAACTTCATCTCGATGTGAATGAAGACAAAAGCGCGACAAGACTCGGCGAGTGTTTAATATCGCTGTCATTAAGTGGCGACGCCGGACCCTGGCTCCGCCCCTCAGCTGGGGGATACACAGAGCCAAAAGGGAGGTCAGTCCCCTCCTGGTAATTAACATTTTCACAACAACGACAGAAAAATGCACTTCGGGGAGCAGATTTGGAATTAATTGAGGTTTAATGTTGGATAATTAGAAAAAGATTCAGTCAGGGAATAGAGAAGATTTCATCTTGCTGTGGATAAAAGCACTATTTTCTTTTTCTGTGTGAAAGATTTATAGTTGCTCTTTAAACATATTTAGTCTGCCAACTAAATGTTTTTGTTCACACGTTTTAAAGGGGTATTAAAATTTTCATGTTTTATATTTTTTGCAATATTTTCTGACATCAGGGGTAGTTTATCTGTCAAGTGATGAACTGATATGTTTTAAAAGTGAATCTAACATGAAGTTTGAGATTGAATGGGAGCGAAAGGGGATGGAGAATCACTTCATTTTTAAATCTAAAAAAATAAAGCAAGCGATTTGAAAAGTGTCAATGGTGTTTCTGCCCAAGCAGAAAATGAAGAATAGCCTAAAAAAATAAAATTAAATATCCCTTTAATTCCTCATACAAACCAGTTAAAATAGAGAGGGAGGGGGGATTTTCCTTTCCCACACCAATATATACACGGACTAATTCAATTCTGGCAGTTTGTCATTCCAATTATGCAATTATTAAATTTCAGGCCGAATGGAGGTGACGAGCGTTTGGCCACTGCTCTGTCTGTCACAGCCTTTTGCAGATGTTGTGACCCATGCTGCTGTGGGTCACTGAGAGCGGGCGGCCGTGATCCGTTTACACTCTGGGTTCAGTGACTTTTAAACCTGCTGGAAACATCTCTATCCGACTCACTGTTTTATTCATTCATCCATTTATTGAAAAGAAAGAAACACATTAAAGCGTCCGGATAGGAAAATGTATGAGCAGATTATCAGTCACACAACTTTAAAAAAAAAAAAAAAAATACACACATATATATATATATATATATTGTTGTTTTTTTGTTTGTTTTGTTTTTTTTTTTTTTAAATAAGCTGTTTCATCAACAGGACTTCCCCTGTCTGGGAGTAAACTATGCACATTCATCCCTGACCTATTTAATGGCTGGGTTGAGCCGAGGACCTACACGGCGAAATTGAAAAGTTTGCCATCATTAAGTGATATATGCGGCCGTGACCAGAGTCCATAAATTTGGGAATTGTTCTCTTCTAATTTAAAATTCCATTTCAGACACTCCTGGCGGTGACAAAGGAGAACATCCATCCGGTAATACAGTCGAGAATTTGCTGCCAGGATTCACGATGAATGAGTGAATATTGATGAAGTTGAAAACTCTGCCGGGTCCCGGTGGCCACATCACTCCAATGGAGGATGGGATGGTCGGGGGAGTGGGTGGGGGAGGGGCGGGGGGGGCTTATACTGGGTTTCCATGGCGAGCGAGGAGCCGCTCTCAATATTCAGAATCCCGGTGTTCAGTGCCGGCTCTTAAAAGGAGATCAATCTCACTTTGAAGCGCACGGAGCTTCATTTGTTTGTGAAAGATGCGAGGTGCTGCCTAAATGACTTGGCCAATTCTTCAAAACCCACTTGCAGTTGACACCCAGCGGTTCTGCACTAGGCCTTGTTTGTTTTTGTTGAGTTTTTTTTTTTCTCTCTTTTTTTTAACCCCATTTTTTGTATTGAAAATGGGGGTTGAAGTTTTGCAGACACGTGATTGGACCTGACTGCAGGCTCAGGTTATAAAGTTATATTTGTAAATCAGAATTTTGCAGGAAATTGAACTTTAAAATTTAGAAAAATTTAGATTGTTTTGAGCCATTTTGTTTTTGGAGTAAATTTACTATCCAGAAAGAAAGAAAGAATGGAGTGACTGTGAGACAATTTAGAACAGCAAGTTATTTTGTCATCATGCTTTCTGCTGATATTTGGCTTCTTCAAAGCAATGTAAAAAATAAAAAAAATCTGGCAAATTTTTAACAGAGCGTCAGTTTTATTTTTCAGTGTAACAAAATATGCAATTAACTCCCAAACACAAATAATTGTGACAATTTAAAGTTCTGAAAAAAAAAAAACCATCTGAGTCTTTATGTTAAATTCCTATTGTCTGAATTTATCCACATAGATAAAAATTTCTTTTTTTTTTTTGAATGAACACTAATTAGTTCAATATTGAGAAGCTAAGCTGGGGAGAGAAAACCTGAGCTGACAGGGGAGTCAGTCCAGTCCGGCACCCTCGACCCCTCCCCTCTTCCTCCTCTTCTCCTCCTCACGGTCTTAGCGGTGCAATGGCCCATACGGTTCCCTTACAGCGTGTTGAGATGAGGAGCCTCGGCGACTGCGCTGGCTCTGCCTGGTTTACCAACACTATTGATTGCAGGTGATGTTCTGGACAGAGTCCATCTGACCTCTGGAGGGGCTTAAATACATCATTGTCCGGGCAGAGACCTCTGGAGACTCCGCTGATGCTGTTTGTGCAGCCCTGCACTTTGCTCTCAGACACACTGATAAAGTGGCAACGGGCCACCTGGATAAGCACTTTTTTATTTATTTATTTATTTATTTATTTATTTATTTTTACTCCATTTCCGCCGCTCGGCAAAATCTAAAAATACAGCCCACCAGAGGACGTCGAGGTTGGTTTTCTTCAACGCAGACAAGCAGCAGTTTGTCCTCCTTCAAGTGAGCGGTGCAGCCGAGGCCGAGGCGGCCCGAGCCAGTGGAGCCAGTGGAGCCAGTGGAGCCAGTGGAGGCTGCTCAGTCAGCTGACCATCTCAGCCGCTGCTGTCATTTGTACAACATCCCACTCTTCTCCTCGCCTCTGCACTGCCGTCTAATTGGCATTATTAATCACTAATCATGTTAACACTCCAGCTAATCTGCGTGGCAAGCTTTTTTGCTCTTTACACACACACACACACACCTCAGAGCCATTGATGGAAATCCAACGAGACGTATATGGTTTACCTGCCATGAAAGTACGTCCTCGGCAGGAACGCTTTAGATTAATTAGCGTCAGACCTCTTGTAGCACTTCATTCCTGTAAACAAACATCCTTAATGTGAGGTAATTAATTATGTGTGCGCCCCCCCCCCCCCCCCCCCCCTCACCCAACCGCCCCCCAACCCCGCGCTGATCTTTCCGAGGCCGAGCACTCGGGGGTCACTCGTTCAGCTTTAATCTCGCCAGAACACATTATTTGCACGAAGAACATGTTGAAAGCTGGAGTGTGGCACACTTTTAACGCTGGTTAACTTGAGGAGTCATTACCTGAATCAGCAGTAATTGCAAAGCGCTTTGCGTTTTCTCTTAATTGGGGCCAATGGAAAACGTGTTGCTCGGGTTCCTAAAAAAAAACAAAAAAAACACCTACTGTTGTTTTAAGACATTATGGGGGAAAAACAATTGAAAGAAACATATGAGTTTTCAAATATATATATATATATATATATATATATATATATTTATATATATATATATATATATGTATATATATGTATATATACACACATACATATTTCAAGTTTTTACAATTTCTTCAGTTTTTGAGAATTTTAAAAAATACATTCTATATATTTTGATAGTAAGAATTGCATTACCTTTAGCAAACGCTCCAAATTATGACAACACAAGATTTTTTACATTCACCTACCAAATATTGCTAATAATAAATCAACATTTAAAATAAAACTTGACAGTGATTTTGAAAGCTCCCCTCCCTTCCCTTTCCTGTCCTCTCCTTTCCTTTTCTCCCCCCCCCCCCTTTTCTTTTTGTTTTGTTTTCCTGATTTCCATTTCCTATCTGCGACACTCAGCGGCCGGCTCTGCGTGATAGCTGCTCATGGCTGATGATTTTGGAATCGATTTGCCGTTCTCACATACGAAGGGCACAAAAGGCTGAGCAATCAGTCCAAGGCTGGCTGCTTCTGGCCCGGAGAGAGAGGAGACACTGCGAGCGGAGGGCAAGCATGGCTGATCTGAATCATGAAGAATAATGTTTAGTCTGGCAGATGATTAGGGATGTTAATTTTTTTTTTTCAGGGGGCGGGTGGGTTCGGGGGCAAAGGATGGGGCTGGCACTCGGTGATGTCACAGCGGCTGTCCGGAACAATCTGGCAGGGGCCGATTTCTGGCGAAAACCGCTGCTCAATTTGCTGCGGCTGCTGCTCCATTTGCCTGTTAATGAGCAGCGTTGTTGGAGGTACCCATGTGTACCATGTCGCGAGGCTGAGCAGGCAGCACCTTCACCTGACGCTCTGACCACAGAGGGACGGCGGCAGCCGCCGTGACAGATGTTTTGTCCGTCGTGGGGACGGAGCGGTGGGAGGGGCTGACAGTCAGGCGGCCAGGAAGTATCGCCGGGGACAACTGACACAACATGTGTGGCAGCGCCCGCTGTGAGAACCAGGAAGTCAGACCGTCTCTATCGCACAGTGTGTCAGGATGATGAGGCTGTTTGTTTTTTTGTTTTTTTGTTCATTCAGAGCAGATCGTGATTTCAGGAATAAAATTGGAGATATTTATGGTAAAACTCTGCTGTAAAGAAAACTGAGAGTTCTTTGTGTTTGCAGGATGGCGACCTGCACAGTTTGCACTCTGTCACAGCAGTTTACTACTTATTGAAGTGTCAGCTCTGCAGTGTGTTGTCAAAATCTCTTCTTTTTTTAAAAGGCAAACGAAAAGAGAATTTCCTACAGCCTCTGAAGTGATGAGCCGAGCTGGGACACATGGTACTTAAAGCCGCACTGTTTAGTTTTTCAACCTTTAAAATGATGGTTGCAAAATCATTTTCAGGATTTATCTACTTCTAACAGGGAAACTGTACCCCTTTTATTGTCACAGTGCCCCCATCTGGTCCCTTATAGGAGTATAAAACTGCAGTTGCCTGCCCAGCACCCACTTGTCCAGTCCCTGGTTCAGCTGCTCTCTTCTCCTCCCTGACAGTGACAACGATATGGAGTAATTATTAATAAATC